>NC_091748.1:67040125-67362625 GCF_043380555.1 Nothobranchius furzeri
TATACTTGACACATTCACGTTCCGCTTGGTGATGCGGCTCGCGGCTGGAACGCGCTTCATAACTTGCAGCGTTTATGGTTCGTGCGGCTCGTCTCTGCGGTGAGCCAATATTCTCCCAAGCTGTAGGGGGCAGCATGGAGCTCTACGGCATGCATCCAACACTACACCATAGTAAAAGTAAAAATTACTGTTTACAACATGGCATTTCAGCATTTTTAACAGTGTCCTCGTCTTTTCCGACAGTGCGAGCTATTTCTCTCCAAGAATTATTAACGACATGTTGATCACAGTGACCTCTGAGAGCTGAATCATGCAAATGTCTGTATTTACGAACCTCTGCCATACTAGTTCTTGCCGGTCCGCCATGTTTTTCCGCGTCCGACCATCCACGTGGTTAGAAAATTTCCTAGGTGCGCGTTGCGGAAATTTTGGGCCGTGCGGAGGCGCGGTGGAGGGGTGTGGTTGTTAAAATGACGCAAAATGACGCAACTTTTCCACGCGGACCTCGCGGATGCGTCAAACATAAACCAACCTTTAGACATCTGCTCATGTACTGATGTCAATCACAGAGTGTGTGTGTGTAGAGAGTGTATGTGGAAGTATAGATTGAGTAACGTTTTCGAGGAAAGACACAGCGCATCATGGAGCAGCCATAACTGCCTTTACAGCCACTACGACTGCCTGCTCCTCAAAGAAAGACACAAGTTAGGGGAAGCCGCCGAGGACAAAACTGGCCAAAGAGCGCCTCAAACACAGGCAAAGACTTTACCTCGGACCTGCTTTTCAAAAGATCGCTGCGTTCAACTCGGGTGTCAAACAGACACGGATAAGAAATATAAATAAATAAACAGCATAACGTGAGAATAATAAATGTAACATGTTTTAGCTCTGTTGCCCAGCTACTGGTGTGCTTTGAATTGTATCACGGAAGCAGGGAGAGGGGCTTAAAGGTGCAATACACTTCTCTGCCTCTAGGTGGTGCCAGCTGAGAAAAAATCTCCAGATTTCTGCTTTAAGGAGGAAACACAACAGTAAAACCTGAGTGGCTAATCCCATGACTTACCAACATTAGTGGGGAAGATATTCTCATTGTTGATTTGTACCTCGATCCAATCCATGAGCAAGCTCATGTATTTGGGCGCCGATAGGGCGGTCGGCCTCTTGTACTTGTGCTCGTCCTGCCAGCGGTATTCGTACTTGGGCCCGCCGGACATGACGGGGCAGGTTTGATCGGTGCACGAGTCACTGATGGTGCCGTAGATGAGATTGATGCGGTTGAAGAAGTCAACCACGTGGACAGCCACCCAGTCGTTGAGGTCCTCGCCGTGGGGGAGCTGCACGGCCTGCTTCAGGTCCAGTCCTGCGTTCAGAGACGCCTGGGCCTTCTTGTGCAGATCAAAGCGCTGCGTCCCGGGCTCAAACTTGCGCTTGGGCCGGAATGTTCTATCTTTGTTGAAGACTTGTTTCAGGGCCATGGACATGTTCGCATGTGGTGGCGGTGGAAACTTGTTGGAATGCCTCTAGTGAATTATTTACTGTTGAAATGGAAGCAGTCAAAAGGTTGTGTACACAACCTGTGTGGACTTTTTGTTATGAAAGTCTTACGTTTTATATTTGGACTCAATCTGCGACTCTGATCCTGCATGTGAAAGAGACACAGTTTAGTCAATAAACATATTTATACACTGAAATACAAACTGTCTGACTAAAAATAAACATTATGTTGACTATAATTAGCTACTATAACTTATTTATAACTGAAAGTGACAAATGTTCATGACAGATCGGCAAAGTCTCTAAAAGCTTCAAATTTTTTTTTTTTAAATGAACAATTTATTTAAATTTATAACAGAATGGATCATTTCAGATGTATAAAAAACATCTCGGTACTTTACAATTGTAAAATTTGTCCTATATTTAGTCCCAGATTTAAGTGATCCAATGAAATGCAGAACACTTCATTAACATTTTCATTTAATATACGCTTCAAAATGTATGATGTATCCATCATAAAATGTGTCAAATAATAAAGCTCATTTAATGCAAAAAATAACACGAGGGTAAATCATTCTTTACTCTGACGTTTACTAACAAAAAAGTCTAATTAAAATCTAACTTTATGCGATTAGTGTGAGAAAATTACAAGTAAAGTTAACAGACTTCCAGACAAAGATACAAATCTGTGTCATAATGAGTCATTTCCTCTTTCTGACACCAACTCCACCGCAGGAGCAAGAATCTGCTAAATGACAATAAAGTCAGTTAGAACTACATGTTAACACTACAGGGCCATAATATAATAACCATTTAGACCTCCATCTGAAACACCACCTCCTCATAGCAGAGCGGATTTCATCGTTATAGCTCGTTTTCCAGGATGAAAGACGCAGATTATGAAGCGGGGCACATGATGACGACTGTGCGAAGTTTGTCCGTGACGCGAACAGCTAACTCGACCGGACTTGTTGCTCTAAAAACGGGTTAAACCCGAACGAGACACAGCAGACATACAATACCCACAATTAATTCACATTTTCGTTAAAATCGATCATAACAGTCATCTTTGAATCCAAGACGGCGCTTCAGACGGTGACGAAATCGCAGTTTCAAAGCCACTTTCCCCGAACTTACTTGTTCCGCCTTCCTGTTTCCTTCGATCTTTAAGCGAAAACGTTCAGATAACCAGTCGTTAGCTTTATGTCGGCAGCATACACGGCCAACATCATGGATACATGTTGCGAAAAATGCTGTAAAATAACGGATAAATCAATAAGTATGTCAATTTATTACAGAAACAAATGTCTGACTCCTCCCTGCGCAGCGAAAAGTACACCAGGGTTAAGTTAGGAGTTAGCAGTAACACTTCCACTTGGTAATTTCAAAATAAAAGCCCTTTTCAAGAAAGACGCACAGTGCAAACACATCTTTTAAAGGTGCCGTGTATAAGAATCTGATGATAAATTTACAGTGAGAAAATCCCAAAAGAAGCTACTCTTTCAGTCATTTTGGAAGGAGGAAGCTTATACTGAAACATTTCATGTCTAGCTGGCTGTGGGGATTGTGAGTTTTTCTAATGTCAAAACAATGGAAGGAGGGACTACTATTTTGCATTAGTGAGAGTGGGATTGCCATCGTTCTGACTACATGTGCTTCCTCGTCGAATATTCCTACCGCAGCGTGTTATGACAGTTTCGCTCTTGTTTACAGTATAGTAACACCCTTGCTAAGCACGGTTGATTTTAAATATGTGACATTACTCAAAAATACAGAACTGTGGTATAAATATTAGCAAAAATATACAGTGTTTGTTGTGATTTATTTATGAAAAAGACCGTGTCCGTCATGATGAAGACAGTAAACAATAGGAAAAGTTTCTTGTTTACAGTATAATAACAATGTTTTACAAGCCATTTACAAGCTAATTGTCAGGTGAACATACAACAAGCAGTGATATAACAAATTCCAGAGGTAGCGAGTCTCTTCAGGTAAACAGCCTGTGATGTAGTAATTGGTCTGTGCATGCGCATTTCATATCGACGAATAGCACGAATAGTTGGAACACCGTGTCTCCTGTGAGCTAATACTGCAGTGCCGATAATTGTATTTTGGCGACGGCTGGCAAAACGCACCAGAGATGCTTTAAGTGGTTGCAGTAACAAAATTTTACCACAGAATGTAATTTTTACTTAAATTTCTACATAATGCACCTTTAAATCCACATCAATGGTTAGTTAGTTTTAAAATGTATAATCGAAATCAATTTCAATCAGTCATTATCAATTCATAATTTAGAATATTTCTGAAGTTGAAACGGTGATTCAAATAAACAGTTTGCTGTAATGTTCTTTTCTAAAAAGAAAATATTTCTGTTTTATATGCCAATGTACATCATTGTTCTTTAGATATGAGCTCAGTAATAACAAAAAATAAAAGCTCTATAAAGATGCATTTTGAGATTACGTTAGCCGAACAAAAAAATTGCAAACAAAAATATTCGATTCTCATTTTTTATTGAATCACCCCTTTTGGTGAAAATAGAACAAAAATAGAAAATAGAACATTTAAATTCACTGCTCAAAACTTTCAAAACTGTGAGAACTTTATTTTGAAGAGTAATTTGACAACTTCGGTGTATTTTTGAGTGTTGCCTGGCAGAGCAGGAGCGCTTCCTCTCATCAGGCTGTTTCAGATGACAAGAGCCACCCTGACTAACCTCATTTCTTTTGTAACACAAGTAAAGGCAAACCACAAAACTTGTTTCAATTACTGACATTAAAAACATTCATGTCAAACATCCAGGCTCATAAATTTAACAACGAACCATCACAAAAACAAGCCCTTTTGTTACAGATGTTTGAATAAAGCACAAAGAAATAATAAATCCTCTCAAGATGAGGAAACATGTTCATGCTTTCACTTAAGTTTTTGTTGACTGTGATTATTTTGTCCTTCCCACACAACATTAACACATTCTGCTGTGGTAAAAAATACTCTCATTTGTTCATGATTTCTCGTGTTTTACTCCCTTCTCTGTCAAATCTTTGAAACATGCAGGCTCTTTGTGTTTCAGCACTTAAAAATTGAACAGTCATATTTTTACATACTCACACACTCATGCTGCAGCATTTACATGATTCACATGATTATATGGCATTAAAACAATTCTTGATCAAGGTATGTCAGAACAAACCAACTCTGTTATTTTCTGGAATAAAAATCCTTCTAGGCAGAGAGTACACAGATAATAATATTAAAAGTACCTCATGCATCATATAGTCCCAATATTATTATAGAAACACCAGAATATAGAAGTATTTCCTTAATCCCATGTGAACACTTAACATTCAAATCATGACAGGACGACCGTACAGACCCTCTTTGCACAGCAGAAACTCTGACCTCTAATTTGCAAATGCACATTTATAGTCATTGAGGCCTGCTTAGCTGTAACAGCACTGTAGTCAAAGCCCGTCAGTGTGCACTGCTCATAAAACGCTCATTGTTTTGGTTGTTTAACGATTGGTTGAAAGGACGCTTTGTGCTCCGTTTCAGATAGAATGGTCCTTTTTCTGTCTATGGCTCGGCAGCTGCTGTGGCTCCTTCTGCTCCCTCAAGCTTGGCCTTGCCGGATAAGGAGTAATGATAAGACCTCATGGTCTCCTCAACCTTCTTGAAGTCGGGGCGGTCCTCGTGCCTGGCATGAGAGGAAGAGGAAGGAGATATTTTATCATACTGACCGTGTTTGTCTCAAATATAACTGTCAGATGAATCCTTCAATCAACATTAAAATTCTAGAAAATCCTCTGTCGACCTATATAATATAGAGCAGTACATGTATCAGCACAGAGGAGTCAGCTGGAGGAGAAAGTGGCAGAACACAACATGATTTGGAGTCCTATTTCTTGATATTTGGACATCTCTCCTCTGACTGGCTAACAACAACTCGACTCTACAACTGAAGCTTGGTTTATGCTTGACGCATGTACATTACGTGTGGAAATGACACGCGCAGATGAGACATGCTTCGGAAACTTGCAGCATTTATGGTTCCTTCCTACCCTCTGCTGTGAGCCAATACTCTCCCAGACTGTAGGGGGCGGCATGGGGCTCTACGGCATGTATACAACACTAAACCACAGTATAAATCACTGTTGTTTACAACATTCTTTCACTATGTCCTCTTTTTTTCTGACTGTGACAACAATTCTTACCAATATTTTGATCATGGTGATCTTTGTGGACCGAATCATAAAGGTGTCTGTACTTACGAACCTCCGACACTACTAGCGCTTGCCAGTCTGCCATGTTTTTCTGCACAAGAACGTCCATGTGGTTAGAAAATTTCCTAGGTGCGCGGTGCGGAATCTTTGGGCTGTGCAGAAGCCACTCGGAGGGGCATGGTTGACTATGTTTGCTCTGAAACATTGATGTTTTATCTTCACAAATAACACAAGCCTGAAGGAGTTCTGCTGTGTGGTGAAGTTGCTATTGCTAACAGTTAGCTTCTACTATCCGAGACGTTCTCTGCTGTTTCCTGGACGCTAAAACAACAATAAGCTAAGTGACAGTGTGACGTAGATCTGTCAGGATTTTCTAATCCTAAAGTTTCAATGTATATTTTCTATCAGAAACTAATGCAGGAGAAATGTGTAGGAGACTATTTTCACGTTCAGCCTGCATGAAAAACTCAGAGTGACCGTTTATAATCAGAAATAATCATTAAAAATTGTTTTTTAGTGTTCCGCACCTTTAATCACCCAAAACAGATAACATTTAGATTTATTGAATGAAAAGAAAAATGTAGATAGGTGAAAAAACACAGGTAAGAAATTCAGTTTCTTACGAGTATGTCCAGCACTCATTCATCACTGCATACATTCTCTCTGGACATGCTGCAGGACACTCCATACGACCCCCGCCTTCGATGAAGCGCGTCACCTCTGGCCCTTTCATTTTCTGGACAAAAACAATAATCAGTTTGTTCAGAATCCTGGCAGGAATTATCTGATCGAGTCAAACATTCATGGCATTTTGCATTAATAGTCTGCTGTACTTTGTAGGGTTTCCCTCCATAGGAAAAGGCCTCCCACATGGTGATTCCATAACTCCACACGTCACTTTTGCTGGAGAATTTGTGAAAGTTTATACATTCTGGAGCGTACCACTTTATTGGCCATTTTCCTGCAGTACGAGCCTGAAAACATCAAAAGGAAGTTGATAATAGTTTTATTTAAACACTTTAATTAGTCCTTTAATTAAAATGAATGTCCAACGAGAATCTACAGCTTTTAAAAATGTGAATACTTACTTTATAGTAGCTGTCATCGGCTCCCAGCGCCTTCGAGAGCCCAAAGTCACTGATTTTGGCGAATTGTTGGTTGACCAGCAGGACGTTTCGAGCAGCCAGATCTCTGTGAACAAAGTTCTTCTCCTCCAAGTACTTCATCCCCATTGATACCTGATGCATCAGGTTGACAATGTTTTCCACAGATACGGTATCCCTGTGGGGACAAAGTCAGTGAGCATACGGTTTTAACTTTTGCATGAATTTGCTCTGGAGGCTGCTGCATCAGATCGCTGTTGTCATCTTTTATTTGTGGTTAAATTAGTTATTTGTTGCCATTTTAAGTTTAAAAAATGAGAAAAAAATAAACCTTACAAACGTGAAAACAAATGAAAAGAAGCATTTAGTTTAAATTGTAAAAAAAGCAAAACAAAGCCACACTCACTCAAAATTGTTTATTTCCCTTTAAGGGTTGCTAATTTTGACGCAACGTCCCATTTTTAAACTTATACCATTGTGATATTTGTTGTATGCTAATGAGAGACACTTCTGTAAGCACGAGTATAGATGACCGTGCTTTTAATGACCAAGAGCGATAATAAGACTTTTTATATTATAGACATGTCTCTGTAATTTGCAAATGCATTAAAATGTTATTAAGTGATAATTTATTCCTTTAATTATGACTTAGCTTTGTCATAATTATGAGACACTAAGTCATAACTATGAGACAGCTAAATCATAATTATGAGATTTTTTTTTCATTATTTTTTTTATCTGAGTGGTAGGAATGAGCTTCCATATTCAAAGAGCAAGTCGCCTCCAAATCAACTTTCTTTTGCTGATAAACGATGTAAATGACTGTCTAATCGTGCTGGAGACACATGTAGTCAATGATTTGGCCCTTTAGTGCATCTCAGTTAAAATGTAACTATTCTGCCTAAAACAGTCTATGTTGTGCCCTCTTCAGGTAAGAATTCTTCACTACATTTACATTTAAATCTTCCATCACTTTTGGCTAAGAGGTACACTATAGGTGTTTTTCCACTACAAGAACTTCAGGGTAGATTTACAGGAACCTCCCAACATGAGCGTGTCTCCACCTGACCAGGGAGTCCGAACGGCCTTTTTCAGGAACCTTCTGAGTGCCTGATCTGGAGTAGATACTCCGAACGGCGTGGTAGAGGAGCTGAGTGGAACCTCCGGTTTACTCACGCTGATTGGTTGTAGCTCAGTAGGAAATTACATCAGCAAATGTCCAAAACAACCGGCAGCAGTAAAATTATAAGGGTAGCTGGTAAAAAAAAAAAGGAGAGTAGCTGGTGAAGCAGAATGGAAGCAAAAAAAAAAAAAGCACCATCCATCCGTCCATCCATCCATTTTCATCCGCTTATCTGGAGTCGGGTCGCGGGGGCAGTAGCCTAAGGCGAGAGGCCCAGACTTCCTTCTCCCCAGCCACTTGGGCCAGCTCCTCCGGGGGAATCCCAAGGAGTTCCTTGGCCAGGTGAAAGACATAGTCCCTCCACCGTGTTCTGGGTCTACCTTTAGGACTCCTCCCAGTTGGACGTGCCCGGAAAATCTCACCAGGGAGGAGTCCAGGAGGCATCCTGACCAGATGCCCGAGCCTCCTCAACTGGCAAAAAAGCACCAACCCATTTAAAATCTAACTCCTGACACCGGAAAACTCTGTGAAATTCCCCCACAGCTGTTGGAAAAAAATAGGAAATTCCCCCACAGGCTTAAAGCAGCTTTCTGGAGTTTTCCCCTTTCAGAAATGATGTATGATTTTTCAGAAATACGTAAAAGCGATTATCTCATATTTACATATAATGTAAGCAACACGTCTTTTTTTTTGTGCTAAGCACGCCCCCTGCCCTGCAGAGCTCTGGGCAATAGGAAACTGAGCGCCGATCAGAACTAACCAATAGCGTTAGACTACGGCTTAGATGCTTCAAATTTAAGGAATACCTGCCAAAGCAGTCGTGATATGCTGATGTCTGTGCAAGTTCTGAAAGGGCTGAATTTGAATGGAGACACAACATCTGAGAGGACTGGGACATTCCTTCTCCCGGTCAAGTTCCCCATCCCAGGAACTATGCTGGAGTTCTAGTAATAGAAACATGCCTTTTGTTGTTAGTTGGTACCATATGATGTCACAATGCCACTGTGTGTGTGTGTGTGTGTGTGTGTGTGTGTGTGTGTGTGTGTGTGTGTGTGTTTGTTAGTGGCTCCGCACTCTCTTTCTGCCAGGCAACACCCCCTTGTGGCACATTTTTTAAACAGGGAAATGGAAAGGAAGTTAGACTCTGGTAGGGGGGTGACTAGCTCTTTAAGAACTAGGATTTTACAAAAAGCGATTAATAAATAAGATTTTATTTTACAGTTTTTCCAAAATAATTGTGAAAAAAATCACTTAAAAAAGGGGGGGGGGGTAAGCAATATGATAAGAAGAATATGAGACATGTAATCATTATCACAGTTAGGAGAGGTTAATATGTGTATTTTTAAAATTGCACTGAGGATTGCTGCTCTTAGTGGTGTATTATTATTGGGTTCGTTTACCTGCTATTTGTGACACATACACACATATTTCCTTCCTTATACTTTCTTAGGCTGAAAAGAGAACCAGCTCACCAACAGGAGAAATTAGTTTCCAGGAAGTTGATAATTTGATTAATGATGTTTCAGCCAAAGTATAATGTGGGCTTGAGCTGGAGCTAATATTTAAGCACACAATAGGGTGTTATCCGATGAGGATCTAAGCCTACCTGATGCACTATATGATGTAAATCTATAGTAGTAAAACAGTTTTTTTTACAAACATCATTCCCTCCTTCTGTTCTTACTAACTTTTTGGAGGAGAGGAATTTGTTGAGAGGACCGGCACCAGCCATCTCCATGACGAGCATCAGATGCTCAGCGTTGCACAGGCCCAGCATTCGGACGATGAACGGGTTACTCAGCTGGTGCATGATCTCCGCCTCCCTCATCATCTCCTCCTTCACCAGCTTTTCATTCTCGCTCTTCAGTATTTTGATGGCCACGTCTTCATGACCCCTAAGAGCGAGATGAACACCCATCACCCAAAGAGCTGCAGAGATGCTGGATATTTTGCTTTATAATGTTTAAATCTTACGAGTTGGTTTTGAGGACCCCCTTCTTGACACATCCAAAGTTCCCAGAACCAAGCTCCACCTCATCCACCATCAGCTGATCTCTCTGGATGTTGAACTTCTTGATGTCGTTTGGGTTGTGATACGGGTTGAATCCGTTACAGTCCATGGGTAGAAGGTCATGGTCCTGAGCGACGGCAGTAGCTGGTTTCAAGGGTATCGCTGCAGGTGGAAGTTAAACACACATAATTTAATCCCTCAGAAAAACCTGTGGGAAAGTGTGTATTTGTATGAGACATATTATGACTTATTTTCTTAACTTATAATAGTTATATGGTCAACACAAAACATGTTTATGAAGTTCTTTGCACAAAATCCCTCTCACATGAATCAGTCCCAGGAGTTTTATTCTCAACAGTTCCAGAATGAGCCATTTCAGAGCTATTTCACTTTAAGAAAACAAGCTTTAGTTGACCACACTCACCTATGCCCCGCTCAGGCTGCTATAGGCTGAGAAGCTCTGATATTTTGAAGGGGCTCAGAAGAGCTGCAGTTTTACTTTTCCAACTTGTGATGTCACAAATGAAGGATAATTTTTTAATGGCTCATTTAAGGCACATGATTCCTAAAACACTGACACAAAAAGGATGGACAAGTTTTTCACGTTTGGAGTGTTCACAGAGACTGTAGAGACCCACAAAGATGCAAAAGGTGAGTTTTGCATTAAAATGTATTTTTGAACTCTGTTTAATTTCTGAACACCAAAAAAAAAAAAACCCCAAAAAAACAAAACAAAGAAAAAACCTTGTTCAGAGAAAACATCTTAAATTTGTACACTGACTTTTAATTTGTTGCAGCTGGCACAGAAAAATATTGAACTTCTTATCATTTTCATTAGTTTTAAAGATCAAGTTTGCCATTTTTTTTCAAGACATCTTCAGTGGTCCCTAGCATAAACAAATGCCTTGTGAATTTATCTCTGTGGAAAAAAGCACCCGCATTCCTGTTTCAGGAAGTGGAATTTAGCCAGAGGAGTGGGGAGCAGAAAATGGCAGGATTTGTAGTCCATCTCATCAATACTTCCTGAGATTCATACCTCCCGCCTCTGACTGGCTAACAGCAACACAACTCTACCATGGACCCTGTTTGCACTGGAATGTTGATGTTTTATCTCCACAAATAACACAAGCCTGAAGGAGTTCTGTTATGTTGGAGAGTCGCTAATGCTAATGGTTAACTTCTACCAGCCAAGACGGGCTCTGCTCTCTCTTGCACGCTAAATCAACAACAGCCTTTCCCGGTCGTGAGCCAAGATGGGTGAGTCCATGAATGTGACGTAGATCTGAGTGGCTTTTTCTGATCCGTGTTCCCCCGTCTGTTTTGTACTGGTGGATAAAAAATGGTAAATGGCCTGAATCTGATATAGTGCCTTCTAGGGTTCTACAACCCCCCAAGGACCTTTACAACACAGTCATAGTAGTGATGAGCTACACTGTAGCTACAGCAGCCCTGGGGCACACTGACAGAGGCGAGGCTGTTACCGTTCATATTTTAAAAAGTAACTTGTTTTTTCAATTCCTTATTTAAGTTTAATTTTACTCCTATAGACATAAAGCAAAGTTGGAAAAAAAACTTTTTAAATCAAATTTGAAAACATCAACAAAATTTAAAAAATGCAACATTTTCCAACTTTCTTAACATTTTGCTTTTTCACAAGAAATTTTATGATAATTCATATGCTAATAATTATTTTAAATTCTATATAAATTAGGAATTAAAAGTATTTGGCCATTTGTTTCATTCTACTTCAAAAAAAGTAATAATAATAATAATTTCCTCAAACAAATAAAAAGTGCAACAAATATTTGATGCTTTAGCATTTTTCTTGACGTGGACATGAAGCCCTAGGGCAGGGGTATTCAAGTCCGGGCCTCGAGGGCTTATATCCAGCACATTTCAGTGGTTTCTCTGCTCCAACACACCTCAGCAAAGGTAATTCATGTAATCGATCCCCAGTGAGTCGGGGTGGATGGCTGCTTATACTGAGCCAGGATCCTCTGGAGGTTTCTTCCTGTTAAAAGGGAATTTTCTTCTCCACTGTCGCTAAACACTTGCTTAGTATGAGGATTGCATCAAGTCACTGACACTAGTCAGTGACTTGATGCAATCTGCTGGGTTCCTTATATAGGAAACTTTTTTTCTGATTGGCATTGGAATGTTTACTATGTGAAGTGCCTTGAGACAACTCTTGTCATGATTTGGCGCTATATAAATAAACTTAAATTGAACTGAATTAATTCAGTGGTTGAATCACCTTTGCAGCAGCTCGTCAGGCTCTGCAGAAACCTGTTAATCACCTGCTGATTGAAATTAGATGTGTCGAAACAGAATTAAAACTAAAACATGCTGGATACCGGCCCTCCAGACTCAGAACTGAATACCCCTGCCCTATAGGGCTTTGAGCTCAGACTGAAGCTGCTGCTGCAGAAATACTTCTGTCTACAACTGACCTCTAGGTGGGGGTGTGTATCCGTTTGCTGCATGTCGTCTCTGAAGAAAAACACCAAAATCAATCTCAGTGAGTGAAAAGTTAGCAGACACACACTGTGCTATGGAAATTTTATATTTCATTACTGTAGTCCTATTTACAAATCTATTCCTGAAAGCATTCACATTCTCACACACACACACACACACACACACACACACACACACACACACACACACACACACACACACACACACACACACACACACACACACACACACACACACACACACACACATTCTTGTCCTCCCATACACGCACACACACTCACTCACTCTCTCTCACACGATCCACTCCCATTCCTTTCTTATCTTTTTGTATAAATAAATTCTGTGACCAGATGCTCTGGGGCATTTGCCCTGTGCACTTGCCACAAATCATAATTTGGCTGTAGGTCTGCCTTATTGTCTGTTGTCCCTCTCTCTAGCTGCAGGAAATGGATTTATTGATAAACATATTGATAAAATCCCTGGCATATGCAGTGGATACTTACAGTTGGAGGAAGACTGCGAGTCTCTGAAATGGTACAATAAAATAGTTTTAACTCCACAATGTAAGCATGGCTGTGCATCAGATAGGTGAATTATAAATAAATAAACTGGAAATGAGAAAAAAGTGCAGTACTCTCAGCAGCTTTGCCATTGACGCAGGCCTCCCCGAGGACGGTCACCAGGCCATCAGGCTTCATCTTCAGATACTCGACCAGCTAAAAGGAAAGAGAAAATGACTAATTTAGATTAATGAAGGTAGGCAAAGATGTAAAACAGCATCAGACCAACCTGCCAGATTGTGTCAAACTTTGTTCCATCTGGCATTGACAGTTTTCCAGATTTGTCCTGGATGACCTGATAGTGGTAAACAGTTTTTCCATACATGACGGAGAGAGCAAACGTACCAGCTTCCTCTTTGTCTCTGACTCTAATCCAAACAAAGACAAAAACCTTCAATAGGAGCTCAACAGCTATAAAGCAGATAAAAAAGAAAAAGAAAAGTCACTATGACCAACGTACAGAAACTTGCCGTCATGTTGAGCTCCGGAGTAAAGCCGTCTCTCTCCTTCATGTCGGTTGATTTTCCCGTGATACCAGGGCATCTTCTCATGGGCTGTGGTGGCAATCAGCTTCTCCAGCTGAGGAGCTTGACTGATGATGGCCTGCTCCATGGCTTCCCCCTGAACAGACACACTCATTTATACTTCTTGAAGGGTTTTGGTGTCCCCATGATTGCTTTAACCCTTTGATGCATGAATTATGAAATCTTCAACCATGATTTTTTTAACAATTTTTTTCATTCGTCTTTAGGTGTGAATGAAACAAATTTCAACAAATATTTTTTTGTAAAATTTTATAATTTACAAATAATTTATTACATGTCCACCTCAGTGGACAGCGTGCATTCTGAGCATGAAATATGTTGGCTTGGCTTACTGAAGTCCAAATGGAGGGGCTCAAATGCAATAAAGTCTTCGACAGCTGTGCTCAATAGCAAAAACAAATAAATAACAATTTTGGGTACCTGTCCACTGTAGTGCCCATTATGCATCAAAGGGTTAAAACACATTTTGCTTTGACACTTAAAATTATGTTTGCTTGTTCGTTCGTTTTCCTCTGCCTATCCAGGTCTGGGTCGCGGGGGGTAGCATCTCAAGTAGGGCATCCCAGACAGCCCTCTCAACGGTCATCTCCACTAAGGCCTGTGACAGGACCCCAAGGTGTTCCCAAACAAGATTGGAGATACTGTGTACTTGCTCCAACGTGTCCTTGGTCGACCCGGGGGCCTCTTGCTGGCAGGACATGTCCGAAACACCACCCATGTAAGCCGTCCAGCCGGCACCCTAACAAGAAGCCCAAACCACCTCAGCTGGCTCCTCTCGATGCAGAGGAGCAGCGGCTCTACTCTGAGTACCTCCTGAATGTCCGAGTTCCTCACCCTATCTCTACGGCTGAGCCCAGCCACCCGCCGAAGGAAACTAATTCCTTCAGGAAAGGAAACTGCTTAGCCAATCACCCGACCTGAACGGCATTACATTCATCTCCGACAACAAAGTAAGGAACCTTGGTGTTATCTTTGACCAGGACATGTCCTTCAAATCCCAGGTTAAACAGGTTTGTAGGATTTCCTTCTTCCACCTTTAGAATATTGCTAAGATATAAACATCCTTTCCAGGAGTGATGCTAAAAAACTAGTTCATGCATTTATTACATCAAGACTGGATTACTGTAATTCTTTACTATCAGGAAGTCCACAGAATGTAGTTAAAATTCTTCAGCTTGTCCAAAATGCTGCAGCTAGAGTTCTGATGAGAATTAAAAAGAGAGATCATATATCTCGTGTCTTAACTTCCCTACATTGGCTACCTGTTAAATTCAGAATAGATTTTAAGATCCTCCTTCTCACATATAAAGCTCTTAATAATCAAGCTCCATCATACATCAGTGACCTGACTGTTCCATATGTTCCTAACCGAGCACTTCACTCTCAGACTGCAGGTTTACTGGTGGTTCCCAGAATATCTAAAAATAGGATGTGAGGCAGATCTTTTAGCTATTAGGCTCCTCTCTTGTGGAACCAGCTCTCAACTTTAGTCCATGAAGCAGACACCATGATGTTAGCCTAGATCTGGACAAGTGGGGGAGTAGACTGAGGTGGAGTGTACAATCGGTAAAGACGGCTCTCCCTTGCCCTGCCTTCAACATGCCTCCATCTAAAAGGCTAGGTTATCCAGAGTTACCTCTGTAGTTATGCTGCTATAGGCTTATACTGCTGGAGGACATACTGACCACTTTCCACACTCGACTACTTTCTTCTACAATTTGCTCTTTAACTGTATGATTTTCTGCAATTTCAGCTGTTAGCTTTATTTATTCTCTAAGTGTTTTTCTCCCCAGAAGAAGCTACAATGATGTTCTGCTGAGCTGTGGTGGCCTCATGGAGGGGGCCATCGGCTAGCACACTGCTGCTAACCACTTAAACATTCTCCCTCTCCTCATAATAACTTTTTACTTTCTTTGATACTGAATGTGCTACTACTAGTTTACCCCTTTAATTATAGATTCACTAGGATAAATATAATAAAGTTTATCTCTCACCAAATAGAATATTTAGTAAGAAATCACAATGTAACCTGTGTGGGTGGGTTGGTGTTGTGTGTGTGTGTGTGTGTGCGTGCGTGCGTGCGCGCGCGTGTGTGTGTGTGTCTGCTCTGTCTTCTCGATCCCCATTGAGTCGTGGTTGATGGCTGCTTATATGAGCCAGGATCCTCTGGAGGTTTCTTCCTGTTCTAAGGGTGTTTTCCTCTCCACTGTCGCTAAATGCTTTCTTAGTATGAGGATTACTGTAAAGACACTGACGCTAGTCAGTGACTTGATGCAATTTTCTGGGTTCCTTATATAGGAAACTTTGTCCTTTGTCACTGATTCTGTTCATAACTTTGATGGACGGGATTTCTAGGTCTCTATTTTGCAGATGACGTGGTTCTGTTGGCTTCATCAGACAGTGATCTCCAGCCTTCGCTGGAGCAGTTCGCAGCCGAGTGTGAAGCGGCTGGGATGAGAATCAGCTCCTCTAAATCAAAGACCGTGTTCTTGAATTGAAAAAGGGTAGAATGCTTTCTCTAGGTCAGGGATGAGGTCCTGCCCCAAGTAGAGGAATTTAAGTATCTCGGGGTCTTGTTCATGAGTGAGGTAAAAATGGAGCGTAAGATTGATAGGTGGATCGGTGCTGCGTCTGCAGTGATGCAGGCATTGTATCGATCTGTCATGGTGAAGAGAGAGCTGAGCCGGAAGGCAAAGCTCTCGATTTACCGGTCGCTCTACGTTCCTTCCGTCACCTATGAGACATAAATTATAATGAACAAGATTGCAGATACAAGCAACCAAATTTAGTTTTCTCTCTAGGGTGGCTGGCTTAGAGATAGGTGAGAAGCTCGGTCATCTGGGAGAGGCTCATAGTAGAACCGCTGCTCCTCCATGTCGAGAGAAGCCAGTTGAGATGGCTTGGGTATCTGGTCAGGATACCTTCTGGACGCCTCCCTGGTGAGGTTTTCCAGGCACGTCCAACTGGGAGGAGACCCGAGGGAAGACCCAGGACTGGAGGGACAATGTCTCTCGGCTGGCCAGGGAACATGTTGGGATTCCCCCCTAGGAGCTGGCCCAAGTAGCTGGGGAGAGGGAAGTTTGGGCCTCTAAGCTCAGGATGCTGCCTTTGCGACCCGACTCCGGATAAGCGGGTGAAAATGGATGGATGGAAATTCAACATTTCATTTCTCACAGTGTAAAATAGGTCTCTGAAATATGAAATTACATTTTCTCAAGCATGAAGATAAACTTTGTTGGTAATTTCGAGCAAAACAGTTTTCCAGTTTAATATTTGAGGGAGGTGATAAAATATGACAATGACTTCTCTAGATTTGAGTTGTTAAATGTTCTTCTTTCAAAGAAATGTCAAAATTCTAAACCTCACCTCCAGATTCCAGGTCTGCTTCACGTACTCCCTCAGCATGTTCTCCCTCATTTTGTCAAAAACTCCGGACTTTATCTGTGTGTCTGCGGAACGCAGGCAAGGTTTCTTTAGCAGGCACACCAGCCCGTCCGCGTCTTTGCTGTAGTACTCACAGAGCTCCCCGGGCCCACAGTGAGGCTTCCCTCCCGGGATGCAATAAGTGCCATTAAGCTGCTTCTCTATGGAGTAATGATGGAAGTCCAGGTTCCACACAACAGACAGGACGTAGCCTCCTAGGCTGCGGAGACACTGGCGCAACAAGAAGAGGCCGTCGGCCATGCCGGCCAGCTTCAGGTGCTGCTCGGCGTCTGAGCGACTGATGCTGCCATAGAAGAAAGGAAGCTCGCTCGCTGGGTCGATGGACATACTGAGACCTAGGAGAATGAAGCCGGACCTGGTCTGAAAGTCCTGGAATAAGGAAGGAAACTAGACAGGAAGAGAAGCGGAAAAAAGCAGAGTGACCTTTTGTAATTTTTCACTGAACATTCATCAAATTATCAAACAAGGTGAAGGAACACAGATTAAAATTTTAGCTCAAACATTACAACATCCTTACCTGTTCTCCTTTATAACAGCTGCTTTTTCCTAGCAGAACAAACCCAACAGAACCCGGTTTTACAGGATTGTTGGTTCTGCACAGAGGAGCTGTGAGGAGTTATATGCCTAAATGAGGCATTTAGCAATAGACACCCACACTTTGAGATCGCATGAAGCTTGCAGATTAACACACTGGTGACAAAAGCCACAACAGGAAGTCGTAGTCCGCCCTCACAGCCTCATTCCTCCAGCATGTCGCTCTTCCGTTGAGCAGGTGCCGTTTGGTTCTAGAGCATTCCTCCCTGCTTCAGAGGTTCGAGTTTGTGAATTTATTATTTACAAAACAAAAGAAAGAATGAAGTGATGTCTCCAGTAATACAATAATCAGTAAAGGGTTTAATTGCAGTAATTATTGTGTGTGTGTGTGTGTGTGTGTGTGTGTGTGTGTGTGTGTGTGTGTGTGTGTGTGTGTGTGCGCATTTGACATGTAGAGTTGATTGAGATGAAAGAAGAAAGATAAGACTAAAATCATGCAGGTTCTGCAGCAGCCTGGAACATTCATTCGAGAGCTGACAGAATTTGCGTGTTTCGGTAAAAGTGGGAATTTACAGTGATCATGAGACATTCATAAAACTTATAGGACACAGAAAGGAAGGTGACAGAACTTTTGTTAAATATAAAGTTTTTGGTTCTGGTTTTGGAAATTCAGGCTATTTCTTCACCTTTACATGCAGAAAACTCGTATTCACTTTGCGTGAGTTTGATTTTATGTCATGAAGTTAATCAGTTTAAGCTTTAAAATGATTTTTAGAAAATAGCTGTTTACTGGTTTTAAAACTTGTTTGTACATCGTTTTAACTGAAAAGTAGCCAAACTGCAAATTTAAATGAGCTAAAAATATTGATAAGTTTTCTTTTATTTTAGAAAGTCAGACCTGAAAACTGTTAAATGGAAACATGCTTAATCATCTAGCCAGATTCATGTCAAGAAATGGAAAGAATCAGACTCAGATGTAGTTTGTGAGTGTGTGTGGCTCTGAACTAGGTGTGTGTTCACACCGTTGTGTTTGGCTCTCTTTGTTGTGGTGAGTTGGGGCACAGGTCATGGTGGAGTTCTGATTTTTGTGGCAGCTATGTCTTTATGTTTGCTTGTCCACTGTAGATGTGGGCAAAAAAACAAAAAACAAAACATGAAACTGAGGTTTTGCAGATGATGCACAGATTAAACATTTACCTGTATGTGAAACCGACCTTGGAAACTGCTCAAAGATTCTCCTTTAAACAATGGAAATTGTAATTCATGCAAATTTTTATAGGGTGCCACTTGTAATGTTTGTAATCATTTTTAACATTTAGTTTGCAAACTAAATATTTATCTTCTAATTAAATATTTAGATCCCAGCTAAATATTTGATTTGGAGCTAGTTTACAAAAGGACTGTTTAGCTTTACAAACGGCACCCCATACAAATTTGAGGGCATTTTTAATAGACTCAAATTTCACAACGGGAGTTCTCACCTTTTCAGAACAGAAAGAGAAATGAGTACATCTGATTTTTAAATATTTTTTTTACTAACACCTTTAAAGAAAAACATAGACAGCACCAGAGAAGTGTCAGCTCAGCACGTTCTCCTTAAAAACGTGATTTTTATGCATTTTCTACATAAACCATAAAAACAATAGTAGAGGGGAAATTGATGCGACACAGTTCTCATTGCAGCTTTTTAAAGCTGACACATGGATGAGACCCCCACGGTATGTCTGGCACTAGAAGTTTAACAGGTGGAAAGGGGTGGTGTTCGCAGTGTGAATACCTCTAACACACATCTGATAGTTTCAGAAACAAATTTGGTCGATAAGGACTGAGTGAGCAGTGGAAAAAGTCAGTGAGTCACTCTTTTCACACACATATGGGTGACGAGTAAACCCAAATCAGACCAGCTTGTTTGGTGTTTAAGAAAAACACCATCAGATAAAAAAAAAGCAACACAAATGCATATTCTAAAAAATAAAGCAAATAAAGGTGAGACCACGATTAACCAGCCAGGTGCACTCTACAGCAATCATAAATGTTAGCATATTTAAGTTTACGTGGATGTTTTTAGCCTAAGCTTGTTTCATTCTGTTTTTTTGTAAAAACGTCTCTAAACACATAGTATTCGTTGAAATTTTTATAAAATTAAGAACATTTTATTGTTAGTGTTGTTGGTTAGGTCATTGTCTCACTTGTGATTAGTTAGAAACACAAAGTTAAAAAAGTGTGCTGAATTTCAGTTGAAATCAAACTGGAAACACAGTCGTCAAAACTGAAAATTAGTTTTTCTGACAGTCATGCAAGTTTAAAGCAAATGCTCTGGGCAAAACTCGTCTTGGACATGTTTGAATTCATTCTCATTTTACACACAAATCAGTCACACGTGAAATGTCAGTTTTTGACTGAAGTCGACTTTGTTTTTCGTTTTTTGCACTTTGTGACTCACAGAAACCAAACAGAGGAGGTTCCGAGACTCCCACTCTCTGACTTTTTCATGGGATGTTTTTCTCACAGACCTTTCAAACAGCTTCCAAACTCCAGTGACAATGTTTTGAAGCATTTTGGATCCCAACAACTGTAGCCTGGTGCGATACTGGACTCTGTTACTCCATGCAATGTTACCATTCAAAGCTACGTCATGTCTCTACAATCTGGATCTGAGTTTAGTCTTTGTAAAGAATGTTTCTGCATTTTGTGTTTATCTTTGCACATAGGAGCAAAATGATTATTTTATGGCAGGTTTAGAGAATAAAATTATTTCATTAGTTTCAGGAACTATAATCAGTTAAAGCTGCTATAGCAAATCTGCAAACAAGCTAGCTTTTAAACACCAACAAGGTCACTGCAAGCATCAGTGGATCGGAACGGCAGCGAAGCGGCACTGTTTCAAATAGAATCCAATTATAGTCTATAGAGTGTTTCAAACCAGCCGCATTTTCCAGGCGCGTCCCAGAAGTGGCATGCCGCGCCGCTAAAGATAGGATCCAGTTCCATTTTTTCCACGAGCCGCATCTGGGACACGTTAATTTCCACAGTTCACATAGTGCGAGACAGGAAACCACACGGTTTCAGTGTAAAATCCCCAGTTATTTTCAAAATTAAATGCAACGTTGCGATATTGTATTTAACTTACATCAGCACGTGTGACCGAACGGCTTTGTTTACCACCAGTTTCTTTCGAGAAGTGCAACGGTGTGATTCCTTGCAGGGGTTGTGATCTCTCAATGAGGAAGGTGTCGGAAGTCTCGAGGGATTTTAGAATCTCGCGGGTACAGCAAGGCGCAGTGAGCAAGCCGTGCCGCGGCCAAGACTCTCCCGGTGTGAAAAGAACCGCTTTGAAGTTTGCGAGTGAGCCACTCCGCTGCCGTTCCATTCCGCTGATGCTTGCAGTGTGAAACCGGGGTCACCCCTCCCACTGGGTATCATCCCAGGCCACATCTGCCTGATACCAGATTGTGCATTGCCAGAGGAAACAAGATAGCGCTAAACACCCGTCGGCATTTTCTAGTTTCAAACATCTATTGTTGTCCGTGACTTCAAATGGTGTTTTTCTTTTTGGGACTCTGCTAGTATGTCCTAAAGTTGAAGTGGGGAACCTTCCACACCAGTGGTGTTCTGGTGCCAAATACACAAGTGTGTAATGGTAAATGGTAAATGGCCTGTATTTGATATAGCGCCTTCTAGAGTCGTGGAACCCCCCAAGGCGCTTTACAACACAATCAGTGATTCACCCATTCACACACACATTCACACCCTGGTGGGGATGAGCTACGATGTAGCCACAGCTGCCCTGGGGCGCACTGACAGAGGCGAGGCTGCCGAACACTGGCGCCACCGGTCCCTCTGACCACCACCAGCAGGCAACGTGGGTTAAGTGTCTTGCCCAAGGACACAACGACAGCGACAGACTGAGCGGGGCTCGAACCTGCAACCTTTCGATTACGGGGCGAGCACTTAACTCCTGTGCCATCGGAGGACCCAGGGAAGTGCGAAGGTGCGACAGATCAGTGAGACTGACAACCAGATAATCCAATCGTTGGTTTTGGACCGAACCGTGTAATTGTCGGAGGTGTTTTAGACAAATGTGAGAAAACCACTTCATAGATTTGTTTTCATTATTTTTTTAAATCTCCACTACATATTTATATCTACACTATGATAGAACGTAGTTGTGAAGCATGAAAAATCACAGTGGTTATTTCATGAGGCTGCTAAATCCTGATGTTTGGTGTCACATTGTAGTACAATCACAACTTCAATAACTGCATGTTTCCTCTCCTTTAAGTAGCCTAATACACTTTGACTAAAGTTCTTCAACAGTTGAAACAAAAGTCTTCCCTCAGGATGTGGAGAACGTTGATGTTTTTGTCTTTGTTTTGTTTGATTAGTGTTGTTGCTATGTATTCCTATTTAAGGAGTTGTGATACATAGATTATTAATCTGGTTTTGAAAACTTTACCTCAAAAACAATCTCACTAATTTATAAGTTATTGGTAACTTTGCAGCGTAGCAAAACTGCAAAACAAGTTTGTTTATATAACGACGCATTCCTTTTTCTAATATCCGGGTATGAGAATGTTGCAAAGGGAAATTTGTCAATGCCAGAAAGTTAGATTCAAAAAATGATTTTAAGTTTCTTTCTGCTGAAACAACAAAAAAACCACACAGAGCCAAGTCACTCTTTATCAGAATCAGCAACAAGGAGGCAATCCTGCAGTTTTTAAACTGTCTGAAACAGTTTAATGGTATAACAATGGAAGCAGCCTTTTGTTTAAATTTGGTGATTCAGATCAGATCACAGTAATACTGTGGAGTTTTTTAGGTCACAATTATTTTGTCGCGTTACCAGGAAGTTAAGCGTCGAGTTGGGTAATGCAAAGTATTGCTGCGTTCATGCTTAAACTTGTGAGTTTGTGCAAGCTTGAAACCACATACAATGCGTTATTTAACCTTTTATACATGAAAGCCTATCCTTTTGTGTTCATAATGGTCTATAAGTGTCTGTGTGCGTGGAATTAGATCATAAACGGATGAGATTATCAGATCAGAGACGTCGGTGACCAAAAGTGAACCATAATTATTTTACAAACTAAATGTTTAGGCCACCAAACCAACTCTAAACAGTGTGTGTTCTGCTTGTTACGAAAAGAAAATCTATGTAGATTTAAAACTACACACACACACACACACACACACACACACACACACACACACACACACACACACACACACACACACACACACACACACACACACACACACACACACACACACACACAGATTTTTCATAAAAATACAGTTTTCTATTCCAAGCCACATTAAAAGCAGCTATTTATATTCTATATTTTGTATTTTGTAATGGCTGCTTGTCTGGGCCTCCACTCAGCATGATGCACACACCTTTGGTTTCCTCTAATGAAATGTTCAGTCGCTATAATTGAAAGATATAACTATACAGTTAGATTAAAATTATAACATGAAGATGAGACTACTGACATATTTGTGTGTAAACATGTTTTATATTGAAATACCTATTTTGGCGATGGATATCTTGTTATTTTTTCTCTCAAGCAACTTTTGATGCACAACTGCTGTAGAATAAAAATGATGTAACAAGGAAAGTTACTTACTGTTCACAGATGAGGTGTTGTTTGCTCACTGACAAATGTGCATCTGTTGATCTGACAGCACTGTGCCGAGAAGATGGAGGGGTTACACACACACACACACACACACACACACACACACACACACACACACACACACACACACACACACACACACACACACACACACACACACACACACACACACACACACACACACACACACAGCAAATTCATACAATCAGATTGGCTCCCACCTGTGCAGCTTCTTTGCTCTTTACCACATGTGTGCAACCTTTTAGTGACTTTATATCAGCACTTTTAACCTGCTGAGAACAAAATATTTTTTCCTGTTTATCTCAGACTACTAGAACCTCACAAACACGAGCAAAAACAAGTTTAAATTTTAAAACAACGTTAACAAAGTTCCTAAAATAATTAACTACATTTCTAAATTTAAATTATTATAAATCTAAATCAAATGCCTCTAAATCATTTAAAAATGTATAACTTGAAGAAAGCTGTTTTTGTTTTTCGCCTCACAATCAGATAATAAAAATAAAACAGTTTGAGCATTCAGTTAAATAAATGACCAACAGCTGCACAACAGCACAGATAGACAATACAGATACCCCCCCCCCCCCCCCCCCGCATTGCTTTATAAGAGGCATAAAAGTAATGAAATTAAAGTTCGATGAAGACTGTTGCCTTTTTTTTCTGTGTTCAGTTTAGAACCTCTCGCAGATCCTCTAAAGTGCACAAATTAAAATCTTTTATTTTGTTTACTTGTATTTAAAAATGAACCTCTTTATTTTTTATCATTGTACAGGAAGTCACGATGACTCTGACTGTCGGCGTTGTGGCACTTGGTAGTTACCCACAAGAATCCTCAACCAGCTTGTCTATTATGATGATTATTTAGATAACACGCTAGCTCGAGTGTTAGTGACAACTGAAAGCACCAAAGAACTTTTTTACTACTGCTCCTGAACTTTGTGACCCTGATTTTGTATAAAATGAACATTGTGTCAGATCCTTTTCTGAGATATTTGTTCATACGGATTTATTTGACTAAAACTGACCATGTGTACTGATTTCAGACACCCTCATTAGTGTGACAAAAGGTTTGCTAACACTTTACAATAAAGGTCCCTTTATTAACGCTACTTAGTGCATTATTAAGCATTAATAAACAAAGAGTCCCTTTTTAACTTTCTCAATATTAACAATCTAGTGTCCTTAAGGTTAAGACAAATGGCTAGAGGGGGGTGTCTGCTGCTTAGTAATGCATTACTTAATATGGTCAAGCAGTTGTTAATACTTTAATAGTCTATTAATGCTTATTAATGCACTCAGTAACATTTACTAAGACATCACAATATAACTATAGACACCTTATTTTGTGTGTGTGTGTGTGTGTGTGTGTGTGTGTGTGTGTGTGTGTGTGTGTGTGTGTGTGTGTGTGTGTGTGTGTGTGTGTGTGTGTGTGTGTGTGTGTGTGTGTGTGTGTGTGTGTGTGTGTGTGTGTGTGTGTGTGTGTGTGTGTGTGTGTGTGTGTGTGTGTGTGTGTGTGTGTGTGTGTGTGTGTGTGCTCTTTCTTCTTGATCCCCAGTGAGTCGTGGAGGATGGCTGCTTATACTGAGCCAGGATTCTCTGGAGGTTTCTTCCTGTTAAAAGGGAGTTTTCCTCTCCACTGTCGCTGCATGCTTGCTTAGTATGAGGATTGCTGTATATTAGTCACTGACACTCGTCAGTGACTTGATGCAATTTGCTGGGTTCCTTATATAGGAAACATTATTTCTGATTGGCTTAATGAACTGTGAATTGGAATGTTTATTATGTGAAGTGCCTTGAGATGACTCTTGTCGTGATTTGGCGCTATATAAATAAACTTGAATTGAATTGAATTGAATTAATAAAGGAACACTTATTGTAAAATGTTTCCAAATGTTCTAATGCAGAATAGTTATTTTTACAAGTTCAAAGATCAATGTTTTTGCACCTGTACATCATCGTCCTCACCAACACCACCATCAGTTTAACCTCCACCTCACACGATAAGGAACAACCCCATCCCTCTACCACCCACACCCCCAGCAGGCTGTGGCTGCTTTCTCAGATTTTCAGATCTGGCAGTACTATTAGGGCGAGTCCAGCCTTTCACAAGTAGAGACAGTTTAGCAGGTACAAAAAACGTGTTCCTATAAAATAAAAGCATTTTCATTTCCCTGTGGCAACATCATATCAAGTAAGTGGTCTCTTCAGTGGAAAAATCACCCAGAGGTTTGTTGGATGGCGCACTGAGGATATAGAAATCATAAAGATGAATCTTCTTGGCTCTCACTGGAAAAGAGATACACTCAGGTCCCTAAATATTGGACCAGTAGCTCAACAGGTTGAGCGGGTTGTCCAGTAACCGGAAGGTTGCAGGTTCGATCCTGGCTCTGGACAGAGAATTCTGCTGTTGTGTCCTTGGGCAAGACACTTAACCCATCTTGCCTGCTGGTGGTGGTCGGAGGGACCGGTGCCGCCTGTGCTCGGCAGCCTCGCCTCTGTCAGTGCACCCCAGGGCAGCTGTGGCTACATCATAGCTCATCACCACCAGTTGTCATGATGTGAGGGTGGAGATGGCGGACCATGTGTGGTGGCGGGTTCAGGAGGCAGAAGAGCAGGCACGGATAAAAAATAAAAATGGTTTAATTGTAGAAGGGAAGCGACAGGACAAAACGAGCATGCACAAACAACAATGATCCGACGAAGACAGCAACAAGGAGGGAGGCAGGGAAATCAGGAACACACGGGCAGAGTAATGAGGGACAGGTGAGAACAATAAGGTTAATCAAGGCAGGAGAGACACAGTCAGGGAGGCCGGGGCGGATCATGACACCAGTGTGTGAATGTGTGTGTGAATCAATGAATGATACACTGTAGTGTAAAGCGCTTTGAAGTCCTTACTCTAAGAGGCGCTATACAAGTGCGGGTCATTTATCATTATCATTTATATACAAGGACATAAACACAATTCTAAAATTTTTGGCTCTATAGACCACCACAATAAATTTTAAACCAAACAAACATGACATGCTATTACTGCAGACTGATAGGTCGGCAAGGCCGCATTGCCCTCTGGGGGGGTTGTTTATTCAGTTTGTGGGGTTCTGAGGGTTATTTTGTTTGGGGTTATGTTAGTGGTGTTTGTTTCAGTTTGGAGTTCACGCTGTGTTGTTCTTATCTGGTGCCTGCTGGCACCGTGAGTCAAGTGTATGTGTGGGGGGAGTAAAAGGGGAGCCATCCAGCTATTGAACAAAGTGTTCTATGTCTGGCACCTGTCAACTCTTCTTTGCTTTTTCACACACATCTCCGCCAGAGGGTGGTGCAGACCGCATTATTGTCCCAATCCAAGCTCCACAATAATGCATGTATTAGTTCTATGCACGAAAAATGCTCAAATCTGTGTGTTAATACGGTTGATAAATGAGGCCCCTGTTCTTATGTTTACATACTTCCTTTTTAAATGATTTATTCTGCATTTTCACTCTTACTTCTTTTCAGCCACCCATTTTAAAAATCCAATAGATATGGGGTTATCATTCACTGACGTTGCTCACAAACCTTGCCAGTAAACCAGATTTGACCATTATTTTGAAAGGAAGTTCGTTTCCGTTTTTTGACAGCCTGTAAGCTTCACCATCTCACCTCTAATTCTGAAAAGTTGTAGAGGCTGAGTCTCCTAGCCCCTCCGCCGGTCCGGCCCGCTTCCTCTCCGCTCCGCCGCCGAGGACAGACAGACTCACAGCGGACACTCCGTGCGAGTACACCCGGGAAGGTAGGTCGCTGTGTCCGGTCACTTTCTGCAGTGAAACGCACCTCCCTGGAAGAAAACGGCATGATGCTGTTGGAAGGAGGCACTTCTAGAAGCCGTCCGCTTCTTTTTCTGCAGCATTGTTTCTGCTCAGGCTTCGTATATCGCCATCATTATTCAGTTGTTATATGAGTTTTATTTATTACATCATAGTTTTACAAAGTTTAGATGGATCTCTGCAGACGCCATGATGTCATATGGTAAAGTTTTAAATAATTAGATAGAATGCGTTTTCTCTCAGGAAAATTAAGATTTATTCAGTGTGTGTGTGTGTGTGTGTGTGTGTGTGTGTGTGTGTGTGTGTGTGTGTGTGTGTGTGTGTGTGTGTGTGTGTGTGTGTGTGCCGGTCAATGGATGATGTGGCTGTCAGCTGCCATCAGGTAGAGTGGAGGGTGACTAAATGTTCTTCACCAGCTGGGGGAGCAACTCTCAGTTTCCCATTGCTGTAAAAATGAATGCAGCAATCCTGCAACAAAATATCCCGGATAATCAAAACCATCATTTACATTGTGCAGACATAATATGCTATTTTTTATTGCTTGCAGATATGATTTAAACGTGCAGCAATCAGCTGCATTAGATACTTGCATGTGTTCAATCAATCTGTGGTCCCAAACTGAACAGCAGAAATGATGACTGTCTTTTCAAAAGCTGCCTTCACTGACATCTGTGTTTTTCAGCTTTTATTGAATAGGAATCAGTATTTGATCCACAAAAAGAGTTTTATTCTAAATAACATCATTTTCAATCGTTATTCGGAAAGACTGAAATATTCACATTTCACATTTTTTGTTGACTAATATAAGCAAATCTTTAAATTTCACAATAAAATACCACAGAATGTTTAATTATATCTACTTTTGAAAGGAGAGCTTTCTGTTTTGAACATTTATCCAACCCAGTTACAGCCTCTTTTGATCAGAACTGAAATTTAAGATTCCACCCTCCTTAATGCGTGGAGAGAAAGCCTCCTGCTTGTGTTAAGTGATAGTTATTTGAGCAAGTTTTCTGTTTTGGCCTGCTGTCAGGCTGACTTAAAGCAGATAAATGCCAGAAAAAGACAGCCCCTCACTACCATCTGTGCTCTGTTCCCTGTGCTGCTGGCTCACTCGTTTTGTGTCGAGTCAGCTCTCCCTCCCACTAAATATTGTTTCAGACTCGAGAGGCACATTTTAAGCGCGAGGGGAGCACATCCGAGGTTCTCCGGCTTGTTTATGTTCCCACTTTTCATCTGCACACTGTTTATTTGGGGAAATTGAGAAAGGAATGCCAGCCTCTTTCTCTTTCTGTCTCCGTGCCAGACACGGAGTTTAGTCTGAGACACACAGGTCCCCGCCAGAGCTTTCCTGTCACCTGTTTGGGGTTTTATGTGGAGATCTGCTTGCTTGATTGTGGACTTCATATTTCTAAATGAGGGAGCAATCTCATCAGACTCAAACACGGCATTTTAATTATGACATTGGTCTTGCGAGCCATTTAATCGCTCAGTCTTATTAGGAAAGACTGCCAGTTTAATAAAATAATAAACTGAACCTAAAACTGATTCATGGGCTACTCCCTGATCAAAGTGGAGACAGTATGGGGGGAGTGCTGGTCTTGGAGCTAAGCTGTGGGACACTTAGCATCTGTTCGCTCCATACAGACTTTACTTTGAGCCGGTCATATGGCTTTGATTAGTGTGCTGGTTTTCGGATAGCTCCACTCTCCCTGGCAGCAGTTAGAGACAAGGACAGCATAGTTTAAAGAGAAAAAACATTATCTGTGCATCCGTTCTGCGTCAGACTGGTAACCAGCAAAATGACCGAGGCTTTACTGGTTTGATTGCATTCAGAACATTTGGTCCACCGCTAAATTCCCACCTAATTGTTCCAAATTTTCTCCCTCTTGTTAACAACTCCCTCTGATTTCTTTTCTGGTCTGCGAGCTGTGATAGTGCTGGAAGCTGTGTGGCCCGTCTGCAGCTCAGACTGCTTTCCCTCTTGGCCGCAGCTGCAGCTCTACGCTCCTTATTCAAGACTCATCCAAGTAAAACACGGAGTCAGTGCTCACTTGGCCCGCTGACAAACACACGTTTTTAATTCACAAAAGTGATACAGCCCAGAGGGAAGGTTTTTTTTTGCACAACAGACCACAGGAAGATGTACAACGCCATCACCTCTGCAAGACAGCTTGCTCTTAATTAAGCTGTGTGTCTCTGTGCGGGTTATAATGGGGTAATAATTTACTGGGGAAAGTGGAGCAGGAAGGAAAAGTGCATGCGTGATGTTGTTGTGCGGACTTCGTCAAGGCTGAATGCAAATCTTTTTAAGGAGCGTTACTTAAAAAAGCTCAGATGGACAGCACTGAGGTGCTCTTTCCCCCTCGTTTTTCAGTTTAAATAAACAAAACGAGAGTTTGGGCAATAAAAAGCATTTGATATCAAGCATCTAGTTTAATAAGCCCACAATAAATCGCAAATGGGAGTAGGAGAAGTAATGAAAATGGAGGGGAGTTTAGCCCGTGCAGGAAATGACTGGGAAAAGCCAGAGGGAGGGGATGAGAGAAAGACTTTTAGTTGTTCCACATATGAGGGACGTTGCTACAGTACAAAGACCCCTCAGTGTTTTTTAAGTAAACTCTCCTTTTACTGTACCTGCCCTTTGCTCTGGAAATAAAGCGAGAGGCACATTAAAGCTCTTTCAACTCACTCCTCCACACTAAGTTAAGGGTATTAACACTTAAAAAAACTCTGGTTCCAATAGCTCACAGGCTGCTGCCTCTCTTTAGATTTTGTACTTGGGTTTTTTTTCCCCCTTCCTCTTTTTTAGGAGGGTACATGTTCCCTCTGCTCTCGTCACCAAAAGGTTTCCCATCTGCCTCTGATTACCTTTGGCTGCAGTTGGTTTGCAGCCAGCCATCTGGGCCAGTGTGGCGTCTCTGCTCGCTCCCGTCTCCCCACACGACTCTGAGGGAGTAGGGAAGGGAAGGTAGGCTGGGATGGGAGTATACTGGGTGGGCAGACTTTATTATGAGATAGCAAGTGTTGGGTTTTAGCTGACGGTGCAATAGAAAGCCAGGAAATCAAAGACAAGGGGCACCCATGAAAGTGTGAGTCCTGATCCTGGCACTGGCCTGGCATCCGAATTTCCTATTTTGAGTTTAGCTCGTTTTCAGTGAGAGTTGGACTCCACCAAGGCTGCCCTTTGTTACGGATTATGTTCATAACTTTTATGGACATGATTTCTAGGTGCAGCCAAGGTGTTGAGGGGATCCGCTTTGGTGGCCTAAGTATCAGGTCTATGGTTTTTGCAGATGATGTGGTCCTGTAAAACAAGACCACGGATACAAGCGGTCGAAATGAGTTTTCTCTGCAGGTTGTCTGGGCTTTCCCTTAGAAATAGGGTGAGAAGCTCAGTCATCGGGGAAGGGCTCGGAGTAGATGCGCTGCTCCTCCTGAGGTGGCTCTGACATCTAGTTGGGATACCTCCCTGGTGAGGTTCTCCAAGGACATCTAACCAGGAGGAGACCTAAAGAAGACCCAGGACACACTGGATTGACTATGTTTTTCGTCTGGCCAGGGAACTCCTTGGGATTTCCCGGAAGAGATGGCCCAAGTGGCTGGGGAGAGGGAAGTCCGGGTCTCGCTGCTGAGCCTGCTGCCCCCTCAACCCAACCCCAGAGAAAATGTATGGATGAATGAATGGATGAATATTTTAGTTCAGGAAAATGTCCAATTCATTTTCATGGAGGGGGCAGGAATATTAGATACTTAAAGGTGCAGTATGTAAGAATATAGTGAGAATTTTACAGTGAGAAAATCCCAAAAGAGTGTAATGTTTCAGTCATTTTGGAAGGAAGGTTATACTGAAACATATTTCCAGCTGGCTGTGGGGATAGTCAGCTTTTTTACTTTAAAAACAAAGGAAGGAGGGACAAAACTACTGTTTACCAACAGTGTGTGGGTGTGCCGTGACTCCTGCGAGCTAATACTGCAGCGCCGACAACTGTAATTTGACGACCGCTAGCAAAAAGCTCCAGAGATGTTTAAAGTGGTTGCGGTAACCAAATTTTACCACAAAAATGTCATTTTTACTTAACTCATTCGCTGCCAGCCGCTTTCTGGTCGGCAAAGCCCTTCGCTGCCAGCGTTTCTCACCGTTTTTACTGTTTTTTTAAGAGTCACAGAATGTTGCGTGCTAGGATGATGTCAACGCCAAAACAAAGCCGAGACTCACCTCTTACATCAGGAAGAATTTGCACGTTTCGAGCTTTATCCATTCTTTCATAATCCGTTGTCGGATTGTGATCGGCAGAAGCTTCTCCGGTTCGCGCCTCACATTTTTTTTACAGCAGCGGCCCAAAACGAGACGTGTGACGTACGTGGATGAAGATCGGTTTTAGAGCTGAGATGTTTGTTCTCACGGTGCAGGGGCTTGTTCCAATGCCCACAGAATAAAAAAATGCAAATGACGACTTTAGTCTATATTGGCAGTGAATGAGTCAATTGCTATAAAATGCATCTTTAACTTTATGATCGTTGTAAGCCATGCTCAACATGTCTTGTTTGTGAATAATAAAAAATATCTTACAGTGATACGCTCATCATGACATTTGCAGAGCTTCTTTCAGATCCAGTCATGCTAACATTATTGCTGTATTTTTTTTTTCACACATACCAGGAGTTTGTTACATGTTTCCCAATTAGCTCCGTCAGGCAGGTTGCCAGCAAGTCACTCAACCATTCAACCAAACATCAGAGTCAGCCAGCCTGGTGGTGAATGCCCTCAAATTAGCTTGTTACCTCAGAACATCTAACACAATACCGTCTTCAAGCCTCGCTTTCATTCTGAGCATTAACCTGTTGCTCCGTGGTATAAAGTGTTGTTTGTGTCTGTGTGTGTGTGTTGATTTTGCTTTCTAAACAGTTTATCTTCTTCTGGGCAACAGAGAGGACGTCCCACTACTGCCAGCCCCTCCTCCAAGGCGTTTTCTCAGTCTATGAGGACTTCCATCTCTGGCTGCAGGTTCTGCTGACTCTCAGATCCACCTGCAGCCATGGTCCGACAAAGTGCTGAGCTGTTCCTCTGCTAGGCGACGGGGCATCCGAGAGGGCGGGAGACATGTTGGAACAGAGGCCCGGGGACCACTGCACTGATATCTGTTACTATAGCAACTACTGTAGTAACCATGGAAATGCTATGGAGGACTGCTCTGGTTACTGTCGTGGTTGCCATCCAGGTTGCAGGAGGTCACAGAGATGAGTTTGTTAAGTCACAAGGTGAGATTAGAAATATCTTATTCAAATGTTGGATAAAGTGAGCTAATAAAGCATCTGAGTTAATGTTTTCTAATTTTGACCTCTGAGCTCTGACCTCTGAGCTACTTCCTTTAAATAAATCGTGGATTTATTTTTTTACTTTAAAGGTACAATAAGTAAAAATTTTTTCGAGGGAAATAATCACAAAACAGTAATGTCTCAATCATGTTGAAAGAAATGTTACATTGAAACGGATTTCATTCTCAGCTGGCTGGAGTTTCAGTTTTCTCCTTTCAAAAAGGTTGAAGTGGACATAGTCTTTGTTTACAATCTGTGAGCCCACAGGGTTGCAGAGTCTGTGCCAGCTAACACTGCTATGCTGACATTTGTAACTTGACAATAGCCAGCAAAATGCACCAGTGTTTTGTAAAGCTCCTCAGTCAGTAACAGAAGTGACCCAGGAGTTATTTCTTGTACTCCTCTACTTTTGCTTTACCTTAGTATCAGCTAAAGAAGTCTAGAGGCTAACGTTGAGCTAACAATGCTAACGGGGAATTAGTTGCAATAGTCAGCTCAAAAAAAGTCCCAAGCTACTTTTTCAATTACCAACAACTCCATATTATAGTTAAATGTGTTTATCTACTTATTAAAGTAACACTGAGTAGTTTTTTTTAACTTTAACCTATAGCTTTAACATCTATCTCAGTGATTGTTGAGTTAGAAACTTGACCATTTTCATATTTGACACCACTCTGCAGGCCTCTACTGGCCAGATACTACACTTAACAGTTTTGTGGAGTGGGTAGGTGATTTCTAGGGGGAATTCTTTACCTGCTGTACGGCTGTTATCTGTTATGCTAGCAGTTTATATTTTCAGTCAGTGAAAAGAACAAGGACAAGAGAAAAGACGAATTTTCTTTTTTGTTGGCATCATGGTGGAGCCTGGAAGTAAAAGTAAGAGACTAATGTATTTAGAGGCAAAGCAAATAGCTAAAACCAGAGTAAATAATGGCACAACCTACTCTAGTTTGAGGGAGCTAAAGGAGGTTACAAAATCACGGGCTGATGGTGACCTGGCTTTGTTGCTACTGGACTTAATAACATTTTTGTGTTCCAACAGGGTGGATCTTTTTCCTTCATGGTGTATTTTTGTATTAGTTGACTCATGTTAGTGTTAGCTTGTTGTTAGCACTAGCATGGTTGTTTACGACAGTTTTAATTTAACTTTTAACTAGTAGGGCGGAGGAGCAGGAAACTGTGTAGTGTTGCTTTAACTTACTGTGTATGACTCATCTTCACTTGTCATCTAGAATCTTCTGGCGCTGATCGATAGCTCGCAACAACGATGAAGCTCACAGGGGGAGGCGAGGAGTCATTCTTTTGTTTAGAAAAATGGACTGTACCCAGATTTGACCACAGAGTGTCATTAGTTCATTTGTACATCATGCACCTTTTAAAGATTTTGAACAAAAGTAACGTTGAGCATTTTTGCAGATTTTCTTTTTAGTTATTTGTCTTTAATTTTTTTGTTTTATTTTCACATGTTGCATCAACCTTAAGGTTTAATAAAACACAACCATATGAATTAGATTTCAAATTAAACAAAACACTAATTTCTCTGTGTTTTAGATCCCTCTGAGGAGGTGAAAGTTTCTTTTGCTAGTTCTTGTAATGGTCATCACCGCTCATGTCCTCCGTAAACCAAAATAAATAAATAAATAAATAAATGAATGGACACCTAAACGTTAAACTCAAACCTGATATTTTAGCATCTATAATTACAGGCTCCATTTTTCTTGGAAGTGTGTCCTTTAGATTTTGGGAAGGATTTGATCCCAGTCAGCCAACGGAGCATTAATGGAGTATTGTTGTTGGAAGATAAGACCTAGCACTGAGTCGCTGTTCCTATTTGATTAAAACGTTGGATCTTTTTCAGATCTTTACACCAAATTCTGCAAACATCTTATTTGTCTTTGCATCCTCTGGAAGTCATTCTTCAAATTTTGTCTCAAACATTTGGAGATTGCTGTGCAGATTCAGGATATTTCCATTGTTTACATTCAGATTATGATGAAAAAGTGATCATTTGTCCTGCTTTTGCTGTGAAACCGGCGGCACCACAGTGTTTGACCCAAAGGGGTGTGAAGGGGTGTCTGGCATGGAGGGAGGTGCACTTTTCCATCCAGAATACTTCCTCCTATTATTTTTATTTGGCGATAACTGAACCAAGGGAGCGTTTATCAGCACACTCTCCGGCATGTTGGTGGGGGAGTTTTCTCCTGGTAAATTTAGCAAACAGGCTTCCTATGCCTCCCAAGTTTTACATGCGGCAGCTGGGATATTTTTCTCCTGAAAAAAATATTTCTATAATGCCGTCGCTTTGGTTCTATCTGAGTACAGAAAAGAGAAAAAAATCAGAAAAACTGATTTCATGACCATATTTATATGCTGCATCCTTCAAGTGTATAGCTTGTGTTGTTGACTGACTCTTTGTGAGAAGGTAGATAACTTTCATGGATGTCCTATGGAGATAAGAGTTTTTAAATAAAAATGGCAGCTCAGGGGGTTTGCTCATATAGCATCAGTTGTTGTGGGAGGTCTCATTAAGTTACCTTTCTCTTCATTATTAAAACCATCCCCTTTAATCAGCCCTCCGAGAGCTTTTCCTGTCTTTGTCATAAAGTTGATCCCACCTGCCTGACTACTTGCTGTGGTCTGTGAGAGAAGGACGGATGTGTTTTGTTCAGGAAGTTTGATGAATATAGAGAAGAGCCGCCCTGTGCTAGACAAGTCAAAACTTAAAATTTGATCTTATTGTGCTTCATTTAGCTACATTCTTACCTTACCGTGGGGTAAACATTCAGCTTTTCAGAAACTGAACAAAATCGTGGTAAAATCCAGTGACTGGACGGCTTTAGAAATCTGATTTTTCTGTTAGTTTCTCTGCGAGAGAAGCTCCTTGGTTAGCTGAAATAGAATTTTTATTGAAATCTGATCTTGTTTTAAGTTACTTTGCCCGTTTTTGGTAACCGACGGTGACCAGTTGGAGCTGTGTGAGTTTGCACAGTAAATCTCCCAACAGGCTTCAGACAGACAGGAAGTATACAATTTCAAGGTAACCATGACAACCTCCATTTGGCCTCATGAATGAAAGCTACTTGGAGTGGTGGAACCTTTTATTTAAGTTAAGGGCCAAAAAGTCTTGTTTTTCTTTGCCAGCTGGGTTAGTCTCAGTAGAGGCTCACAGCAACAACTAAATCATCTGTTTTTGATTAGAAACAATAAGATTAAAGAGGATGTTGGTTTTATTTAGTTGAACTTAAAGCGTCCTTTATTTCTGCCTCCATAGCTGCTTTCCTGTCCAGCCTGGGCCAGTATGAGATCGCCATCCCGGTACGTGTAGGGCCCAACGGTGAGATGCTGGACACGGAAAAGTCTCACCACCACCAAAGAAGAAAACGAAGCACTGAAGACCGGCTGCCTGGCTCTGTACTGTGGCTGTAAATAGATCATTTTAGAGTGATACTGATTTTTAAAAAAAATCTCATTTATTTCTCCTTCATCTTGTAGCTTTTCTATCAGCTATCCACGTCTCAAAACAACTTCCTGCTGAACCTGACACTGCAGGGAGGCCTGTTGTCCCATCAGTTCAGGGTGGAGTACTGGAAGAAGGGCCGACTAGCCTGGAGCCACCCATACTCCCCCCACTGTCACTACACAGGACACCTCCAGGACCAGCCGCAATCCAGCAAGGTGGCTCTTAGCAACTGTAACGGCCTGGTAAGACTGAAATCTCACAGATAAAACCACCTGCAGTGGGTTAGAGGGTCACAAACTCTTGATTCCTGCTTCAGAGAGTGACTTTGAACAAACTTTCAATCTTCCTCTCTTTGTTTTGAGAACAGGTCAGTTGTCTGGAAACAATGTTGTCATGAGAGTTTGCATCCAAGACCAAGTTCATAGAGAAACCATATCTTACTTGTTATTTTTGTAATGTGATGGGTTACTCTGAGTTTAACATGCCACATGCTAACCCTATTTCCTGCATAAGCCGCCAATAGAGAATAGAAGGCAAAACACTCAGCTCAGAAAAAGCCACACAGATCTACGTCACACTGAAAATTAGCATTCATGGAATCGACCACCTTGATTCATGACGGGGAACGCTGTTGTTTTAGTGTCCAGCAAACAGCAGAGAACGACTTGACTAGTAAAAGCTAACTGTTAGCATTAGCATATTCAGAACACAGCAGAACTAATTCAGGCTTGAGTTATTTGTGGAGATAAAATATCAACGTTGCAAAGTGGAGTCAGTGGTAGAGTTGTGTTGCTGTTAGCCAATCAGAGGCGAGATGTCAGAAAATCAGGAAACAGAAATGAGTAAGACTCTAAATCTTGCTGCCTTCTGCTCCCAACGTCTCTGACTCACCTCTACACCCTGAAACAGGTGTGCCAGAGCTTATTTTTCCCACAGAGATTGACTCACAAAGCATTCATTTATACTTGAGACCACTTCAGATGTTGTGGAAGAAACAAGTGAACTTGGTCTTTAACTATGGCCCATCCCATTTCCATTCAAGCTTAGAATAGACAATCTAACCTTTGGAAAATATTAAATGTGTGGTTCTAACAGCCGTTTATGCAGGAGATGTGCCTTTGGGGCTGCCAGCGGAGGCTTACAGCTGTGCTTTGTCATAAAGTAGTCCCAAGTATAAAATGGAGCCTGTGATTCCTTTATGTTACTAATTATTTTCACTTGCAGTCAGTCTGATTATTTAGGACACCAAGCAGAACTGGGATCACTGCTGAGTGATTTGAAGGACTTTTTTGCTCACGATGCTAGATGAATCCATTCACTTACTGTGTTTTATGCTAAGCTAAAGCTAAAGGAGTACAGCCGGGTCAGGAGAATGACTGGGCTGGTTCAAAATTGTTTCCCACTTATCTAGCTCTGGGAAATATGTCAACAGACATAATTTCATTTTTGGGTGGAGAATCCCTTTAAACCCCTCAGAGTATGTTGGTTGTCTCTCTGTCTCCCTCTCCGCACACTCTTCTGAAAAAAAAAAAAAACAAAAACAAAAAAAAAAACAAGGTACTATTTAGTGCTTACTTTAGATTTTCTTTCATTGGGATTTTTCTCATGAGGTCATCTCAAACCACAACAGGGAGCTGGCTTCTGTTTGATGATGCTTCCAAGTCGGTACCGGTCCGATCCCTTTGAAGAGACACTGAATTGTGATGCATGGTTTTGTTGGCTGAATCAACTCTGCTGTATTCATAGCACCGGGTATCCTCTCACTACAAACAGCTGGCCCCACAATAACTTTTTAAATGTGCTCACCAAGCGTTCATAAGCCTCACACGTAATTAGTGTTGGTCGGAGCAGCGTGAGCGCCGTGTGTCCAGAGGAGCATCAATAACCTTATTATGGGATTAAAGGCGCTTTGAAAGCCGCCGCAGCGAGTCGAGGGGAGACGATCGCTCTGACCGGGGCCGACACATCTGAGCAGAATCAAAGGAAGTGTTAGTGTATCGCTCTCTGTTTCACTCGCTCATTTTTCTCGCTCTCATTCACCCTTTCATCCTCTGATGTGTGTTTGTTCTGATCTTCCACTCGGACAGGTCCAGAGTCCCATCGCGAGAGGGGACAGCGGAGAACCAGGGCAGGATCTGGTTTTATTTCTAACTCTTAGAAATTAAAAGATTACATTGTTTCCACTAACATACAAATATCTTTACATGTTTGTGTTCATCTAAAACAATTTTGTGACTAATATTATTAGTTTTATTGTTAGATTTATTCTGTGACTTGATTATTGTGTGCTAAAATCATAAACTGCATCTCACACTTTTGTTATTGTCACTCAGTTTTATTTTAATAATATTAGTTAAATAATTAAGCAGTCCTATGCCAATTCAAACTTTTTTATATATTTAAATTATAGGAAATTGTAACTATTTGTCAAATTCTGTAACAATAAAAGTGTACAGCCTTGAAAAACTTAAAATCATCATCAAACATTCACTTTATTCTAGTTGTAACAAAAACATATGGAAGACAATTGCCCAATAAGCGTTAAAAAGTTTACTGATAGACAATTTTTCCATTTAAATTAGGATAGGCATAATAATGAAGCTTTGAGCTACTTTTAAAGGGGCCATATTGTGGAAAATCCACTTTTTGGAGCTTTTTACCATGTGATTATGTAGTTTCCTCATGAAAACAAAACCAAATCCAATTTGGCTGCATTCATGTGTTTTCCTTTTTCAGCTGCAAAGTTTGATCTTTGCTTAGAAAATCTTGTGAATCGTCAAGAGAAACTAGTCTCGTCATCAGGCCCTGCTCCTTTCACAGAAACTAATCTCTAGTCTGAAACCTGTCTCTTCTGGCCAGCTTAGGCTATGCGGCTTAGGTGACTGGTGTCATAGCACACTTGGTTCACATCCCGGTATCGGCAGTAACTTATTTTCTTCTCTTTTAGCCACACTTGCCAGTTTTATGTCACATCACTGACGCGGCTGCCCTGTTGGCGGCCTACCAGTTCTTGCGTGTTGTTTGTTACTACTGTAAACAGCTCGCTCGGTCTCGTTCTTGCAACTTAATTCATCTTTTATTCATTTGATCGGTTATATTATGCAACTATGGTAAATAATTTTTGTGTTGAGGAGTGCAACATGTGATCGCCAGGAGAATAAAGGTGAAAAACGAGCTAACTTTTCACTGTTTTCCTGCTTGGAGGCTTAACCACGGATAAGTATCTAACATAATAAACAACGTTCCGCTCACACCACAAACAAGATAGCTGAAAAATGTCCATTATGCAGAGCAGCGGCGACAGCCATTTGTCATCGGTGCTCCAGTCTTAGGTCTTTCATATAGATCCAAACTGTTTATAATGCTGAGTTTGTCCGCACGCTGGTTCCCGACTTCTTTTTCTTAACATATCCCTTTGTATTCCGCAACCTTTTTGGGATTTTAACATGTTTAACACTTCCTTTCTCCCAAATCTGCTTCTTATCTGCAACGTACTGTTTGCTTTCACAGTTTGTTTACACTCGTAAGGCCACTAACATGTCGGCACAAATCCCAGAATGCAATGCATAATCCTGTTTGATCTCGAGCCCTATTGGTAAACTGCCTAAAACGTAAGAACTAGCCTGTTTCATTTATTTATTATTTATTTTTTTACTCTTTTAGTTTATTTATAGGGTGGCACGGTAGCTCAGGAGTTAAGTGCTCGCTCCGTAGTCGGAAGGTTGCAGGTTCGAGCCCCGCTCAGTTTGTTGCCGTCATTGTGTCGTTGGGCAAGGCACTTAACCACTCTTGCCTGAAGGTGGTGGTCGGAGGGACCGTTGGCGCCATTGTACGGTAGACTCGCCACTGTCAGTGCACCCCAGGGCAGCTGTGGTTACGTCGTAGCTCATCCCCATCAGGGTGTGAATGTGTGTGTGAATGGGTGAATGACTGATTGTGTTGTAAAGCGCCTTGGGGGTTTGCAGGACTCTAGAAGGCGATATATCAAATGCAGGCCATTTACCATTTCTTTATCCAATGTGTGAGGTGAGCAGAGAAAATCACCTAAAATGCTGCTTAGAAATGACGAAATTCAATGATGTTTAGAGACACAAAATATTATACAGAAAATAATCAATAAAATTAAACTATAAAAACATGAAATCTGCCTCAGTTGGCTGAATAAATTACTGCCGACATTACCAGGATTCGAACCCACGGCAGCACATGCCAAGATTGAGGTAAAAGGCAGACCACTGGTCTACCGTAGCTAATACAGCAACTGGCTTGCATAAGATGCTGTTGTAGACATGTTTAGTTGGAGCAGGCGTGGGCGGAGTTTCACTAAAATTAATAGTTTTGTTTCTGGGTATTCATTCAGGAGGATGAAAATAACTCTTATTTAAGTTAAATGACATCTCAACAGTAATATTTTATCAGATACTCTGCCTGCCTAAGGTTTAAAATAGCATGATATGGAACCTTTAAATGTACAAAAAAAAATCCAATTCAAGTTTTTGGATCATTTGTGTTTTTTACGCAAATTAAATTTCTGTTTTGTTCTTTTTTAACATATTTATTTTTTTCCTTTAATCTGTGTTTTACAGCAGGGGGTGATTGTTGCAGGGGGGGAGGAGTACCTGATTGAACCCCTTGTCTCACCAGATAACCAAACCAGGACAGAGAGGGAGGAGAGAACAGAGGGGCGCCCCCATGTGGTTTACAAACGTTCATCACTCCGTCATCAGTACAAGGGCCGCTCCTGTGGGGTCATCGGTAAGAGGAAAGACTGTTTTATGTGGCTGGAATCACTGTCAGCAAATAGTCTCTCCTTTAAGTGGTGTTAAAGCCTATCAATTTCATCATTTTAAATCATTTTCTTGAGCCAGTATGTTCTAAAATGGTCCCTTACAGGGTTAATGAAATGTCACTCACACCCCCACAGTGAGGTTTCAGTTTTGGTTTGACCACACAGAATTAATAAAGGACACTAGGGGGCGATAAAAGCAAGCAAAACTGCCAAGTATGTCTTTAAATTCCCAACAGCTGCCGTGACTTTGCTCTGAAAACATAAATGTGTGTGCGTAACTTCAGATGAGAAGCCGTTCAAAGGTGCGTCGTGGTGGCAGCGGACTCTGAAGACGCCCCCTCATCACGTCGGCCGCGGCCAGCTGCCTCTGAAGCGCTCAGTCAGCCAGGAGCGCTACGTGGAGACGCTGGTGGTTGCTGACAAGATGATGGTGGGTTACCATGGTCGCAGGGACATTGAGCAGTACATCCTGGCCGTCATGAATATTGTAAGTTTCTTAACTCAAAAGATGTATATTCACCCATTTTAGTCAGGGGGTGGGGTTATTGTCTCAGAACCCCCGGCATTCCATTTTTATTCCCTATATTTTACAGTAATGGATGAGCTGGAGTATCAGTCGTTTTTAAGACTGGTCTTTTCTTGTTTCCCTGGAGGTCAGGTTGCCAAACTGTTCCAGGATTCTAGTCTGGGGAATGCAGTCAACATTGTGGTGACGCGGCTCATCGTGCTCATGGAAGACCAGGTTTGTGACATACTTTTAAAATTTGCTTTAATGTACAGCACAAACCTCTACTTTCTTTTCTCTGCATGTGTCCTGATAACATTTCCAGCAGCATATGAGCTCTTCATTTCTATCAAATCATTGGTTTAAGTTCCTGCAGCACACCCGGAGTGCTTGAGCGGCTCTTATGAATGGCTGCTGTAATGGCATTGAGAGGAAGGTAGAGAGACATAATTGGACAGAGGTGGAAAACTTCTTGGAATGGGGGGGGGGGGGGGGGGGGGGGTTGTACCTGTGATACAAAGCTGCTTTGTGGTTGTCCTGCTTGTTACTGTAGTTTAAGGAGGTTTTTTCCATGGTTCATAGCCTTTTATTTAGTGTGGTTCTGAAAACATGCCATTGTCCAGCCACTACTTAAAAAGCCTGGGATGTTTCTCAATGTCAAGGCGCTTGGTCAATGCAAACTGTTAAATGGAACAGACTTCCATCACACGACCACGGCGGTCACATCACATCACATCACGTCACGTCACGTCACATAAAGTTAAAGTTAAAAGTTAAAGTTAAAGTCCCATTAGTTGTCACACACACTGATGTGTGTGCGAAATTTGTTCTCCGCATTTGACCCATCCCCTGGGGGAGCGGTGAGCTGCAGACACAGCCGCGCTCGGGAACCATTTGGTGGTTTAACCCCCCAATCCAACCCCTTAACGCTCAGTGTCAAGCAGGGAGGCATTTGGTCCCATTTTTTCAAAGTCTTTGGTATGACCCGACCAGGAATCGAACCCTGATCTCCCAGTCTCAGGGCGGACACTCTACCACTAGGCCACTGAGCTGGTCAAATTACATGGCATGTGAGGTAATGTTAAATTTTATACATATAAGTTTCAATATAAATGTATAACGAGCCTTTTACATTTTTTAAATTGTGTATATATTGGTTGAATTAAATATGTAAGCGAGTTACTACCTGCTAGCCACCGAAGCACCGAAGCTGCAACTACTAAGCAACTAACTAACCATAGCTAACTTCTTTGGTTCTAAAAAATGTTTTAGATATCAGCTTGATAGCTACAATTAGTTCACTTACATTTAAACTGAAATTTGCCCCTGAAGTAGCTGCAGGCTCCTGATACCCCATCCCTTTGAAAATACTGCGGTGTACTCTGGGAAATCTTTGACCAAGGCCAGGCTACAAGACACCTCCCGTGTATCCTTGCTCAGCTAGCTAAACGGCTAACAAACGGAGAACCGACACCTTGTTAGAACATGAAAATTGGAACCCGCCTTGACTGTTCCTGATGACGTATCTCCTAGGCAACCGGGGCGGGACCAAGACATCAAGGCAAGGTTCCTTGGCATTGAGAAACACCCCTGGTCTTGATCCTTCTCCCATGTTCAGACATAGGCTAATCTCTAAACTTCCATTCCTTTCCAAATTTCTGAAAAAGTAGTGCATTTGCAATTGACTGAGTTTTTGCATTTAAATTATATTTGTGACCAAATCTAGTTGGGCTTTAAAATGGCACATAGCACAGAGTCTGTACCACTCAGCGTCTTAAACAATATTCTTTTGGCTACTGACTCTGGAGGTTTTGTAATTCTGGTGCTGTTGGATTTGTCTGCTGCATTTGACACTGTGGACCACAGTCCCCTGATTTCTCGGTTGGAGCATTTTGTTTGGGTTTGAGGAGTTCCTCTGGACTGGTTTATGTCCTATTTGGCTGAGAGGTTTAGTGTCACTCACTTTAGATAGCTTCACGTCATCTCGTTCCCCTCTCTTATGCAGGGTTCCTCAGGGATCAGTGCTTGGCCTTTTGTTGTTTTCCTTTATTTGCTGTCTCTGGGTTGCGTTTTCAGGCAACATGGATGTTGTTTCCATCTGTATGCAGATGATACCCAGGTTTACATTCCCATTAAACACAGCCTACCTCATTCCTTAGATCCTCTCCTAAACTGCCTTGATGAGGTAAAAATTTTGATGTCAGCAAATTTTCTTCACTTCAGTGATGTGAAGGCTGAGGTTATGTTTTTGAGTCTCAATATGTCTAGTGGGCCATGTTCAACTGACCTTGGTCCACTGGCTCTGTTTCTGAAACATTTAGCGACCAATCTTGGAGTTCTGTTCGACAGTGACCTAGTTCTGGACAAGCAAATCAATGCTGTGATGAAAGCTAGTTTTTATCAGTAAAACGTTGCTCTCAAAACATGATTTTGTGACAGTGATCCTCGATATCGAGAGTTGAGGTTACTCAGGCATCTGGTTAGGATGCCTTCTGGACGCCTCCCTGGTGAGGTTTTCCAGACACGTTAAACTGGGAGCAGACCCAAAGGAAGACCCAGGATACGCTGAAGGGACTATGTTTCTCTGCCTGGGAATGCCTTGGGATTCCCCCGGAGAATCTGGCCCAAGTGGCCGGGCAGAGGGAAGTCTAGGGTCTCTCAGACAACTGCCCCTGTGACCAGACCCCAGATCATTGGAGGATAATGAATGGATGGGCATTCATATTCCTGTCAACCTGTGCTTCTTTTCCGAACCAGTTAATCGCTGGTCATGGTTTCAAGGGCTGGAGTCTGTCCCAGCAGTCAGTGGGTGAGAGGACCTGGTGACCCTGGACAGGTCACCAGTTCATTACTGAGGCTCACAAAATGCTCCTAAAGTCAGATTTAAATCTAAAGTTTCCCTAACATGCAGGTTTGTGGTCTGTGGGAGGAAACCGGAGAACCCAGAGAACGTGCAAACTCTACACTGAAAGGTTGGGTGAACCAGGATCCAAACCAGATACTTCCTAACTGCGAGGCAACATTGCTAACCTCCAATCCATTGTAAAAATTAATTAGATTCTCCTCATAAATGTATTTATATTAGAATTATTTCACTTGTATTACATGCTCTGGGACCACAGCCTGTTTCTGGCATCATTGTGTTATGCTTGTTTGAGTTCTTGATCTTTACAGGTCATCAGTTTTAGTTTTATTTTTTTAAGCAAACTAAGAAGAGATTGTGTTCATGTTTGAGCCACCGATGTCATCATACAGCTCAGAGAACCACCATGACTAAAAAAAGCCTCTTGGAGCTCCTCTGGCTTCAGACTCTTTCTGCATGATGTAAGTGGACCTACTGGAGGCCAGATATGACAGAGTGAAAGTCCACACCCGACCACAAGGCAGGAGTTCATCTCATAAAGAGTCCATGACCTTTCCAAGATGACTGAACCACCTGACTACCTAGTAAATTACTGTATTAGTTTGCCGTTAACAACATGTGGTGAGACAGCGTGGCCGGTTCCGTCGGGTATTGCAGTGCGGCTTTGGGGGTTTCCCCATATTCTGTCTTGTTAAGTAACACTAATGATTCATATTCCCTCAAACTAAGCTCCAAAGCTTCCTGCCTGGATGTGTTTGTTATCTGAACAAGTAAAGAAAAAGTAAATGTTAGTTTCATTGGCGGTGGGCAGTATTAGAGTTGTCATACTTGTGCCCCAGACCGCTGAGGGAGTGTCGTTTCTCTGAGTGGTTTTGTTGCTGGTGGCCAAGTCCAAAAAGGCAAGCTGTCCCTGGAAAGGAAAAAGGAGCCGAGCAGTGGGCCCAGGGATGAGGGACTGTGGGATGAGACAATTACTAGTTATGTCACCACATACATTCCTGGGTTACGAGTTCTCGCCAGCTGTGGCGAGCAGAGCTTTCCCTCTGTCCGCTCCTTCCTCCTCCACGCTGCCTCCTAATGCATCAAATCTGCAGAGTTTCAGCAGACAGAAAAATCATGCTAGTGGAAAAAAAAACCTAAATCTGAGTAATACAGGAAGACTGTGTTATCAGGGCATTGCTGACTAATGTGATTGTTGGTATATTCAGAAAATGAGTAAGAATGATTGTTCTGCTCTAGACAAATTGGATGTGTGAGTATAGTTTTTCCTCAAACATGTATTTAAAGGTACACTATGTAAGAATTTTACAGTGAAATAATCACAAGACAGACTAATATCTCTGTCCTGTTGGGAGGAAAGTCAAATTGAAACAGAAATTGGTCCCAACCAGCTTGGGGGTTTGTCAGTTTTTCTCCTTTCATAAAAGCTAAAGAGGGACGTAGTCTTTGTTTACAACCTGTGAGCCTGCAGGATTGCAGAGACTGCGCCAGCTAACGCTGCTGCGTCTGCATTTGTAATTGGACACTGGCCTGCACAAAGCCATGGCATCTTTCTGTTCTACGCTAATATTGGGCTAGAGGCTAACAATGAGCTAACAATGCTAATAGTGAGTTAGAAACAAATAGTCAGCTCTAAAAATATCTCAAACTTTTTTTTAAAAAAATGACCAAAAACTCAATGTTACAGTGAAATGTATTTCTCTACTTGGTAACGCACTGTACATGGCCCGTCTCCACTCGTCAGCTAGACTCTTCTGGTGCTGAGCTGTAGCTGCAACAGCCATGAAACCCGCGGAAGAGAGTGACACGTGTGTTTTCGAAATGGGCTGCAGTAACCAATTTTGACCACATGATGTCAATCTTACTTCATGTGCCCTCAATGTGCATTTTTTCCTACTTTCTCTCCATCAGCCAACACTGGAGATCAACCATCATGCTGGGAAGTCTTTAGACAGCTTCTGTAAATGGCAGAAAACCATCCAGCACCGCAGCAGCTACGGGAACGCCATACCAGACAACGGCATCGCTCACCATGACACCGCTGTGCTTATCACTAGGTAATTTAAAACAGGAATTAGGAAATAAGATATTTTACCAAATTTTTCTTATGAATTTATTCCAGCAAAAACTTAATTTATGCTAATTGTCTGTTGGACTCCTCCTGCATTTCCATCTAAAAAGGATGTTTTTAATCAGAATAGGGCTAAAACAGTGCTTCTTCCGGGCTGTATTCTTACATTCTCAGCGCCTCTCATCATGGTTTGTTTCTGAGCCAAGTTCAGCTGAGTTGGGCTGTATCTTGTCCCGTTTTTAGGTGACAACAGCTGAGGCCTCTCTGTCCAAAGCAGAACCTGAGAGAACATCCAAAGGAAAGATGTGAGGGGTGCAAGAGACGGTGACAGATTTATTATTTTCAGTGTGCAGCCAAGAACAAAAAGGAAGGAGACCTCTGGATTTTATAAAAACGGGCTCTTAAAAATGATAAGAAAGGAGAGCAGTTTCAATCTGACAGCAGTGTTTTCATTTTCTTTTTTCTTTTTTTGTGCCAAATCTATAACAAAAACTTCTTCTGGGAGACAGAAAACAACACAAGCACGTTTAGTCAGTCATCTGAATGCAATGGAGCTGCTACAAATATTCCCCTCTTCTTTCTAACTGGAACTGCTTCAGGTTGCATGAGTTTCACTGCTCAATGCAGGATGCATTTAACAACATTTTTGCTGTTGTACATAAGGGAAGTTTGGTTTTGCAAAAGCATTTATGTATCTAGCAAAGGATGGACGATATCCAGACAGACGGCACCTCAGAGATTCTGGTTTCTGCCTGTTGTTCTCTTAAAGCCGTAGTCTGTGCGGTCCACTGGCATAAACTGTATGACATGATCTTAAATGATTTGCTTATTTTAATTTCCAAAACCTAATCTGGGGTGATGCTAAATGAAATGCTTTAAAATTATAGAATTTTTCCTCTTTATTTTTTGACAGGTACGACATCTGCATCCAAAAGAACAAGCCATGTGAAACTCTAGGTAACATTCACGCTCAGAAACACACGTTATGAATGACCCAACCAGCATAAGACAGATTCTGCCTCTTAAAGGGATACGTTGCAACTTTTTCATATCGTTAAATCATTTTCTTGAGCCAGTATGTGCTAAAATGACCCTTTAGGGTTAATAAAAGCCCACCCAGCCCCTATCGCCCCCTGTGGCCAGAATATCGCCCTTACAACATCACAGTTGCCGGTCCAGTCTGTTGGAACTTAGAAAAATTGAGCTGACCAACCTGGCGCTGCTGTCTGGCTTCAGCACGTTTCCTGCATGTTTTAGACATCGACATATATACTGGACAATTTGTTTCCGTTGACTCCAATAATAAGTTTTTAAGCCAAAATGGGAGGTGGCCACCACCGCCATTTTGACCGTGTCACAGGTGCCATCAAGCCCAGACAACTCCAAAACAGGGAAGAGAGGTGGAGCTGAGGGTGGGGCTGTGAGGCTGGGATCAAATGACGACACCCGTCGAACTGAAGCGATGTAGCTACAAGCTAAGCTAGCTACAAGGGTGGGAGCTAAGCTAACGGAGGTAGCTACCTAGCTACAACGGGAGTTAACTGTGCACAACACCGGAGCTTCTGAGTCACCGCTGGGTAAAACCGGGTGGAACACAGAGGTCTCCCGAGAGCTCCACAAGCCGGCAGCCGCGCAGCAGACAAGCGCCGCTGCGATCAGAGATGTGCCGAGCTGCTGCTGGGGAGAACCAGGTAGAAAACATAGGTTTCCATCCGAGAGCTCCACAAGCCAGCAGCCCGCGCAGCAGACAGGCGCCGCGGCGATCAGAGATCGAGCTGCGGGGAGGGGACCTTACCGATAGTCGGAACACAGCTCCACCAACATGTTCTATTTCAACCCATTTTCTAAAATGTAGCGTTAAACAGTACACGTTCAAATCTAAGTTCAGCTAGTGCAAGAGCGGCAGTGATCTCATATACATAAACATAATTCTACTTACCAAAAAAAGTGAAGTGGAGACTCCTTGGGCGCACTATTAGAGCAAATAATGCCACAGCAAGTCATTTTGTCCAGCAGTTGCACAAATAATATCCAAAAAGGAACGCACAAACGCTTCAACTAATGGTCTAAGTTGAGGGACTGAAAATGGTGGAACAGTTTTCAGGCGAGGCCTAGGCTCAGGCTAAGGCTTTTCCCTCTGCAGTTACGTGGGTCTGATGCTCATTAATTATTCAGAATTTTAGACATTTAATACACTTAAACAGAAGAGTGACAAAAATTCACCCCCCTCAGAGTTGTAATGAGTTTAAACTAGATCTATTAAACCAAAAACATGTTTTGGTACCAGGCTGTAAACATGTTTATTTCTGCTGTGAAATTGACATTTTTAACATGGGAGTCAATGAGGATTTGCTCGCTTCTGACACCAGCCCCTTGTGGATGAGGGTGGAACTGCAATTTTTGTCACTTCCGTGTTGGCTTCAATTTCATACCAGCATTATGGGGGCTTGGTTTTAGAGCATGTACACAGCTAATGTGTTTAATTTGGTGATGAACACTTAGGAACGCTGGGAGACGTTTTAGCTTTTAGATTAAGGTGTTAAAAAGACGAACGCACGTCAAGGAGGTTTTGGTTTCGCTTCTACAAACAAACACTAGGGGTTGCTAAAAGCAAGCAAAACTTGCAGGTTAAAGAAAAACATGGACTTAAGTGTCATCAACTTTAGGAAATACCTATTTTTTATTCTAGAACTCAATCTGCTCTTCAAAACAGTGACATATAAACATAATTTCTTTGATGTGCAAAGACTGCAGATTTTTCTTCTCCACTCTGTCTCAGTTTGTGCCAATTCCTTGTACATGATGGACACAAGTATACATGTTTTATTTATAATTTTCCATTTATGTAACCTATTTGTGTGGTGTGTGTGTGTTTGTTTGCATGCTTGTGTGTGGTGTTGTGCGAACGTTCATGTGTTTGTGTGCGTGCGTGCGTGTGTTTCAGGTCTGGCTCCAGTTGGAGGGATGTGTGAACCAGAGAGGAGCTGCAGCATCAATGAGGACATCGGCCTGGGAACAGCCTTCACCATCGCCCACGAGATCGGACACACGTACGTAACACACACCTTTAGCAAGTGTAGAGAAACTGCAGCATGCATTCATGATAACGAGACAAAAACCAAACCACCTTCGAAGCAGCGTGCGTGTCAGGAGAACCAGATTCAGTGGTGTTACAGTATGTGATAAATGTGAGGTTCCATCCTGTCATCCTCAGCTGATGTCAGGGTGAAGTCACTGATGCTGCTATAAATGTTGTGTGCTTGAAAGGAGTGAGCTGTATCTGACTTGTTTTAAGGTCAAGCTAAGGATGTGAATGTTTATGTTAAGTGTTAAACGGTTCAACGGTTAATTCAGTGCTGTTTGACTGTTGGAGAAGACGCTGCTCATTGCGCTCTCGTCTGTGTTAACAGCCAAAGATGGAATAAAACCCGCAACAAAACACACTGACTATTCATTCATGTGTGCAACATGGACCCTCATTTTCAATTGTTCGTAGAACCTGCCCTATATTCTTCCTACGAATAAAATTTAGAATGTGTGTAAAATCCTGATCTATGAAACATGCGGTGGCTACTTGGACGCATGTTCCTCTTCGATCGTCTGATGTCAATTCCACCTGTGCGTTCCTCAGGTACACAGCTCGTGTCCGTTGTCAGTCATTTACATACGGAAACACACTCAATTTATCATATTTGGGCATGCTATGTCCTCAGCACATGAGGGAATTCCCCCCAAAAAGACAATTGACTGCAAGATCGAGCTGGCAGCTGAAGTGCAAACGAACCAAACAAGCTGCAGAGGTTATAAAGGGAATCAGGACAGAGGAGAGGTTCCTGTCAGGAACAAATAAAAAACTGAATATGATCAATTGTAGAGTAACGGGTTGTCATTTACCTTTAAGGAGTCGTTCTGTTTGGAGTTAGTTTTATTTGGAAATGTTGTCTGAGAGTGCAGCCTCTTCTGAGCCGTCATTCAGTCTGGTTACCTTGACAACGCGGCGTGTATGATCGGGAGGCTCTGAGGAGGTTCTAAGGTAAAATAGAATATGGACTGGGATCAGATTTGTGCGGTTTATCTGTCGCTCCACAATAGGTCCCAAATCACAGCATGGCAGAAGAAGAATCTCCTACGGAGAGAATGGTGCGCTCACGGAGGACGCGTTCCCTCCAGAGTGCACGCTCTGCCAAATCCTCCAACACATAACAGCCATGATATAATGTCAGATTCCTGTCGGTCACATGTCTCTTATTGGTTTTAGCACCAATCAGCCGACATAATTATTTTTATGTATAATTGAGTGAAAAATACTTCATGGATGAGGAGCGTGTGTGGACGACTGAGACCTTCAGTACTGCGGTTCCCCTGTTTTACCACTAGCTGCTGTTCGTACGCATGGTCAGAGCGGTTCTTATATGTAGGAACATTTATATGCACAAGTACAAATTAGTAAATACCACACAATGCATAGAATCGGTTCTACGCACGAGACTTTTTCTAGCTGACTCGTACGAAATATGCACAGATCCCAATGTTTTAACCCTTTTTGCACTATTTTAATTGCTTTTATTATCTATTTATTCATTGTGATTTACATTTCTCATGTGCTGTGTACAGCGCCTTGGGCTCCCTGACAGGGAGATCAGGATTATACACACATTCTAAAGGCGCGTTATAAATAAAGCTTTGATTGATTGATTGATTGATCTCTTTGTAAGTAAGGTTGATAACTGAGGGCCTCAGCAACAGATGTGGTGATGATTTCCTGAAAATTTCAGCTTTATCTTCAGATTTTGACTCATGTGATCTCACTAGAATTGGTGACATTTTCCCCGCAGAACAAATTCTATATGTTTTTTTTTAATCTCCCGAGCAGTTGATCTCCGAATGTTTGTGAGAGCAATTTTCTTCTCTTTTAGTTCCTCCTTTGTGAATTTTTATGTTGTCTGACTTTGAGAATCCCTCATACAGTATTGCATAGTATCACAGTCCTGACTTTGTGGTTGCCACTCATCCTTTCTTACAAACGCAGGAACCACATTCTCCGGGTTCTGTTGGGTTCTGCTGCTTTTTTCAGATGTTCTGCAGGACAGTCCACTAAAATGTGGCCCAACCAAGCTCTTTGTTGAATCAGCTGGATAAAATCTGAGACTCAGATGTAAATGTTATCCGTCTCAAAGAAGGGTAGCAATGTGAAGCGGAATTTTTCAGGAAATATAAAGAACATCTGTGTGCTGAAGCGGGACGATTATCGTAAAACTGTCACAGGGTTTCTGAACCAACCAACATTAAAGTATGGGTCATTTATTTTTTCTGCCCTCCTCACTCAGACATCAATGAACATATCAGAGGTCCAGTTGTACTGTTAAGTGTCTTTTTGCCTTTTGGAGTTCAAGGGCTTGAGATCAAACTACACATCATCAGGTTAAAGGATGATCGCCTGTCTACCTGAGCTAAAGCTGCTCTGGTTCTGTTCCATGCTCCAGTTACTGGATTTATATTTTAGCCTTGTATTTCCCAAAATGTTCACCTGGAATTTTGCTAAATGTTTTTACTAAGCCTGCCCAGTTTCTTCATATATGTTTAGAAAGTAGCTGTAAAGTGTAACTTAGTACTTAGTTTGATGTTCCATAGAGAACTAGATTTTCTAACATGCTTCTGTTGGTTCGATCCCTCTTGGTTGCCCAAAGGAACCCATGTTCTGCTGCCCTCTTTGCTGCTGTAGGGGTTTTTACCTTTCCACATGGCCTCAAAGTGTTTTATCATCATGGGCTTTTAGATTTGGGATGAACCATGATGGCATGGGCAACGCTTGTGGACCACGCAGCCAGGAGACGGCCAAGCTGATGGCTGACCACATCACCATGAAGACAAACCCGTTCATCTGGTCCGCCTGCAGCCGGGATTACATCACCAGCTTCCTGGAGTGAGTCAAGCCAGCCAATCAGATTTCTGAAGTCCCACAAAAAATAGCTAATTGAGTTTGGGAGAGAAAAACAGTCCGTTAGAACATTTTTTGATCATCAGAGAAATGTTTTGCATGCATTTTTAGATATATTTTTGTATTACGAAAAGTGTAGGAACCTTCTCCAGATCAAGGACGAGATCCTGCCTCAAGTAGAGGAGTTTCAGCATCTCAGGGTCTTGTTTAAAAGAGAGGGAATGATGGATCATGAGACTGATAGGTGGATTGGTGCTTTGTCTGCAGTGATGTGGGCATAGTACCGATCTCTCGTGGTGAGGACAGCTGAGTTGGAAGGCAAAGCTCTCAATTTATGGGTTGACATGTTCTAACCCTCATCAATGGTCACAGGTGGACTGGCCTATCTGGCATTCTGGCACTGTCCCAGTGGGCCCGCTATGAGGACCAACGGGCCGTAAAAATGCCAGGGCCAGTTGTTGGTCCCAGTCCACACCTGGTCAAAAGTTTTGGGAAGTGACTGAAAGAATGATATTGCAGACATAAGTGGTTGAAATTAGGCTTTCCCTTTGAGATAGGATGAGAAGCTTGGTAATCTAGGAGGAGCTTGGAGTAGACCCACTGCTTCTTCACATGGAGAGGAGCCAGTTGAGGTGGCTCGAGCATCTAGTCAGGATGCCTCCTGGATGCCTCCCTGGTGAGGTTTTCCGGACATGTCCAACTGGGAGAAGACCTAAAGGAAGACCCAGGACATGCGGGAGGGACTATTGGCAATTACACACTAGCATCAGCTCCATTCTGTCTGGACCGAGTTGGGCGTGTTCTCGTTTTCCCATGCGCAACCAGACTTCATTTCAGCCCTTTTCCCGAGGCAGTCTGGCAGACACACCCACTGCCGGCTGACTGGCCGGCTCAAAATCACGCGTACCATTAGAGGGAGCCTCTGATTGGCAGATAGTATTAGCCATACTATCTGCCAATACTCCGCATGTGCGATTCATTTTCATTCTGGATGCTGTGACGTTAATGAGCCTTTGACTGAAGGCAATACTGAAAAAGTGTGTTTTAAGGGCCGACTTGAAACACCGCGGACTTCTTTGCGCTCTATCGCCCCGCCAACGTGCTCGGAGATGCGCTGATGACATCAAAGACCACAGACCGCCCATGTGCTCAATCACGTCCATATTCCTAAAGCAGTGTGGAACGAACGCGGCCAGGCTGGGGTGTGCAAGCGGGCACAGTGGAGTGGAGCCGATGCTACTGTGTAAGTGGCTAATGTTTCTCGGCTGGCCAGGGAACACCTTAGGATTCCCCCGGAGGAACTGGCCCATGTAGGTCTCTCTGCTTTAGGCTGCGGATGGATGGATGGATGGATGGATGGATGGATGGATGGATCAGGAAAATCCACTTTCACAGAATGTGTAAAGACTGAAACATGAGCATGATTTTAGATTTTCTTCTTCTTTTTCTGCTCTGTTAGTTCAGGTATGGGCTCCTGTCTGAACAATGTGCCTCCAAAGCAGGAGTTTGTGTATCCCACCACGGCGCCGGGTCAAACCTACGATGCCGACGAGCAGTGTCGCTTCCAGTGCGGCATCAGATCTCGACAGTGTAAATATGCGGTGAGCACAGAGACTTTATCCATCTTTTGAATTTATTTACAGCCCACTTGTAACCAAATCTTTGCACACAACCCTCTGCCAAAATGACAGAGTATATAAAAAGTAACAAAAATTCACAAGCATCTCTGCACCAGTGCAGGAAGCAGAAGGATGCAGATCCAAGCCAACACTTTGCACCTTCACGTTTCAGCTCACATCTGTTTGAAACTTGGTCTCACTGATTATTCTTCCACTCAGATACACTCAGTCTCCTGGTGTTTTCAGCCACTCGCTGTTGACTCACGCTGCTCCATCTCTCTCCAACAAATCCGTGATGCAGCACATCTTGCAATACTTTTGTAGAATAGCGTTCTTTTTATTGCATGGTCAAGTTTTACAAGGCCAACAACCTCAGAGGGATCGGACATCTGGAACAGCAAACTGCTTTATAGACTCAATATTATCCATGGTATATAGTCAGCATATGTACACAATAAAACATGACCCCGTGTGTTGGGGCATCGCTGTTAAAGGGGAGGCAAGCTGAAGGTGAGCGATGGTTTCTGCTCTTATCTATGCTTATCATGTAGAAGAAAAGCAGTATCATGACCTGTTCTTCTTGTTTCTCTTGTGAATGAATTTATTTTCTTCTGGTGAACATGCACAGGAAGTCTGCAGTGAACTTTGGTGCATGAGTAAGAGCAACCGCTGCATCACCACCAGCATTCCTGCTGCAGAGGGAACCATCTGTCAGACCAACACCATAGAGAAGGGGGTATGATCTTTTTATAATATTTGGAAAATAATACTTTTTCTAAATCGCTCACCCTTAATTTTAAGTTTACAAAACCACAAAGTCAACTTGAGTTTTATGAGTCACAGTGCTGTGGGGCTGGTGCTGTCAGTCACTGCCTTAGCGCAGTTCCCACAATCCATTGGGTGCGTTTTTGAAACAGTGTGGGTGGAGTTATGCTCGAGGCTTACTGTACATTTTTCTGCCATCCTACATAAATCCCTTGTTAACAGAGTTGTGTCAAAAATTGGTGAACAAGAGGGTATTTTGCAAGTCTGTGGCCATCCGGTTTGACCGGCCAAGCGACAGCTTATTCAGCACCCTCGTGACCAAAGACAGCCTCCAACGGCCTTCAAGCACTGCTTGAAAATGTACGCCTCCCGACTGCAAACAACCAATAAAAATACACCCAGGGTGTGAAAAACTAGTGATAAGAGTGGGCGGAGTTTCACTGAATTGAATCGTTGCATTTCCGGGAATAGATTCAGGCTGACAAAACAACTCGTATTTAAGATAAAGGACATCTCAGTAGTGCTAACAATAATATTTTATCATATACTTGATATGGAACCTTTATTGTCATTTTGCTGTGGAAATCTCATGTATATACACTGTAGTGTAAAGCACTTTGGAGTCCTCTGTCTCTGAAAGGCGTTATCCAAGTGGGGGTCATTTAGCGATCATTTAATGCAAAACATTTGAACATGAAAACAGCTTTAGGTGTATGTTGGTGTACAGAGAGAAGAGCAGAGGGGAGAGAACACAACCCTGAGGGGAACCGGTGCTGATGGTCCGTCCGCAGGTCAGAGACGTTCTTCCCCAGCCTCACTTGCTGCTTCAGGAAGTCAGTGATCCACCTGTAGATTGGGCGAGGCACATTCATCTGGGACAGTTTGTCTTGGAGGTCTGGGAGGATTCTGTTTAAGGCAGAGCTGAAATCCAAGAACAGGATCCTGGCGTAGGTACCTGGGGAGTCCGGATGGTGCAGGATGAAGTGTAGAGCAATGTTGATGGCATCATCCACAAACCGGTTGGCTCTGTAGGCAAACTGCAGGGGGTCCAGGAGGGGGGTTGTGGTGGTCTTGAGGTGGGGGAGAACCAGGTACTCAAATGACTTCATGACCGCAGATGTCTGAACTACAGGTCTGTAGTCAGTGAGTCCAGTGATCCTTGGTTTCCTGGGGATAGGGACCATGGTGGACATCTTCAAGCAGGTGGGCACATGAGATGCCTCTAGTGAGGAGTTGAAAATGCCCGTAAACACCGGGGCCAGCTCTTCAGCACAGTGCTTTAGAGGCCGGAGACACACCATCAGGGCCGGGCGCTTTCCACTCATTCAGAGTTTTGAATAGCTTTCTCACATCTGCCTCATGGATGTGTAGGGTTGATGGAGGTGTGTGATGTGAGCTCCTCCTGGTGAGGAGGAAGGTGCTGAGGGTAAAATTCACGTGCACAAAAGTATAGCATAAATCATTTAAAAGGAAATATATCCGCTTAAAATTATAGTTGAAGCATAACAAATGTTCAGTTTAGCTTATTTACAAATAAAAATTAAGATGTATTTTTATCATATTGTCTAAAAACGATCCATTATTTTCTGTATGCTGTTACTTTATGTGCATTTCTATGTTGCAGTGGTGTTTTAAGAAAGTGTGTGTGGCTTACGGGACTCGTCCGGAGGGTGTGGATGGAGGGTGGGGTCTGTGGTCACCGTGGGGGGAGTGCAGCCGGACCTGTGGGGGTGGAGTCTCCTCCTCTGTCCGACACTGTGACAGCCCAAGGTACAGATCACTTTAAACAAAGTTTGACCTTTTTTTTTTTTTACCATTTGCAATCACAGTAGAAGTCCAGGGGCCTCCTTTCGCACAAAACGGGGTCTGAAAACCACGTGTGAATTTTTACACAAACTTTGTGATTTATTAAGAAAAACATAATCTCTACAATAATTATATCTGGAATTAAAAAAATTACAAACAAAAACTTTTAACCACAGCACAATAGGCACCAGTGCAGTTGGTTTCCTTAAACTTGCCCGTTCCAGCCAGAACTAGCTATCAGGCAGGCTGATATTTGTTTGATATGTGGAATAAAATGTCCTGAGTAATTCACTATTGAATGTAGTGAAAAATGCCATCACTGTCAAACTTGGTAGCATTTTATTTTGAAATGCCACATCAGATAGGGATAAAAGATGGGGAGGCTGTAGTCGAGGGTATGCACTATAGAACTGAGGTGGAATGGGGTCGCACAACCAGACAGGTTTTGAGGGATTAACCATTGAATGTAGTGAAAAATTTCAGTATTGTCGAATTTGGTTGCATTTTATTTTGAAAGGCCACAGGAAATTGGGATAAAAGATGGGTAGGTTGTAGTCGAGGTGTGTACTATAAAACTGTCTGGTTGTGCGACACCATTCCACTTCACTTTTTGAGGGACTAAAGTTAATTTGTGGAATAAATAAAATATTTTTGTAAAAATGTTCTCCTTAAATCTGGAATATCTCAACGGCCCCTGAGCACAATGATGCAGCTGCTTTAGGTGGAATCAATTATTTTTGCCATCTTCCTCTTTGCCTCATCTGACCACTTTTTAAATAGATGGTTGTTTCTTTTTTCTGCCGTGATTGCTTCACAGCTCCCTGCTGTAACAGCACGGTGCCACTCGAAAGCAATAAAACACCTTTTCTGTACCTACATCACTCCCCAAAGCCTCGGTTGTCATAGTTACCTGTGAAATGCCGCTGATCAGCAGGTTTATGTGTATGCAGGACATTCATAAAGTAGTTTGCATGATCATTTATGGTAGAAAGTGGGTGTGTGGGCGGTGGGATGCAATCCAGAAACACCTGAGCACATTTCTAGGACAGGTGTTGTTCTACAATAAAATGTTTTATTTTATTTTAATTACCTTAAAAGACTCAAAGTCTCTTTTTAGACTTTATATTTATTTAATCAGGATCGTTGTCAAGTCGACGCCAGAAACAATGAAACACAACTTGAATATCAGATGAACAACAAGGCTTTATTCAACCGGCATTTATACAAGTTATCAATCATGAACAAAACAGTTCTCTTACCGTTGCTTATGGGTGGAGAGCTGAACACCCCAGTTAGAAAACGTAATCCATGATAGGTGAAGAACTGAACACATGTAATCCATGAACCTTGTCAGGTAGAATCCTTCAAGCAGCTCTAACAACCTGAGCTCTGCTCTGCTCCTTATACATCCACTGATGTGCGTGCAAAGCTGCACACCTCCACCATGATTACCCTTGATTACATCCTCATGATCACATTATGTTCGGCTCTACCATGATTACCCTTGATTACATCCTCATGATAGGTGTGATTGACAAACAGTAGTGATCAATAACTTATATAAAGCAATTATACAACAGATGACAAGTTCATTTTTATTACAGGTGTGATTGAAACAGCAGAAACTGCGTGCAGCCGTGCATAAGCAGTGGTTTTTTTAATTGAAATAGTGTAGAATTCACTTTTGAAAATTCCCTTCTGGGAGCCCAAACATTAATTCATGTTCCTGTAAATGCTCTGATAAAGACATAAATGATTGAATTTGTAATATCACAAGACTTAAGTTTCATTTTAGCCAAATTTATCTTCTCAGAATCTCTTTGTTCTTTTATTTATTACATGAACAGCTTGAACGAGATGCTCAGCTGTAAGCTGACATTTATTACATGGCATTAATTTACTGCAGCACAGTAGCAGCTACTCATCCAGTCTAAATAATCACTCCATAAATCCAGCAGCGCCTGAGCAAACAGGACAACAAGAGGCTGAAAATGAACTCTTTAGATTCAGATTTTTTTGACATAAGAGTATAAATATGTAACAAAAACCTTCTTCTGCAAACTCCACACAGAGGGTTTTTAAACTAAAGGCCTTCTTGCATGCAGCAGCAGTCTAAATGTTTGCAGAACAACTAATCTTTTGAGTTGCTGTCAGCAGACGCCTCATCTTGAACTTATTATAAGAGAATAGACTGACCCAAATCCCAAGCCAGAAGTTTCCTCCCATTCTATCTGTCAGAAACCTCTCGGCTGTATATTTTTTTAACCCGGAGATGCTGTTTTGTTGCTGATGAAGAGGCTTGAAAGCCCCAGGAAGCTGGAGTCTGAGGTGGTTTTGTGGTGATGTGATGAATGTTTTATATAGTCAAACTAAACATGTTTTTAATCGTTTGGCCCTGCAGACCAACCATCGGTGGAAAGTATTGTCTGGGGGAAAGAAAGCGCTTCAGATCCTGTAACATTGACGTGAGTTTTGTTATGCTTCACTTACATTACCAATTCTCCTGAGCAAGCCAGTGAGAAAATGTCAATACTACGTTGTGCATTCTGAGTATATGTAGAAGCTGCATGCATGTAACATCATTTGTGATTCATAGGAGTGTCCTGCAGGCTCCAGGGACTTCAGAGAGATCCAGTGCTCGGACTTTGACAACATTCCTTTCCGGGGAAAGTTTTACTCCTGGAAACCTTACAGAGGAGGTGAGTGTGGATTTCTGTTGTGTGTTTTGTTGTTTGTTTGAGTTTTGTCGCCTGTGTTGCTGTACTTGTCAGCAGATTATTTACAAGACACTGGAGATGTAGAAAAAGACGTTCCACATTTAAAACCATGTGAAACAAAACTGGATGAGTCAAAATACCAAAAGTAAAGACACTTTTTTTTATATATGTTTTTTGTTTTTTGTTCTCATTTCATTCATTATCTAATATATGTTTTTTTATTTTTTAAACAAAAGAAAACAATTAAAGGGGCATTATGGAAGTTTGACAGCCAAAACATGTGTAGAAATAATAAATTTCTTCTTCATACATTCTCCTGCAATGCCCTGGTCCTGTAGAATGAGCCTTGGCATTTTTACTGTGATTGCCTGTTTTTCTGTAAAATCACAGAAAAAGAGAGATGCTCGGGTCGTGCAGGCTGCTTCATGCGCGTTCACGCTCAGGCATAGCCCTCCGAACCGTTCTTTGAACGTTGTTTCAGCTGTCATCAAGAATATCTAATAAGACTGCGGGCTTTCGTGCAGAAGACCCGGATTTGATTCTGGATGTGACATAGTTGTTTTAGAGTTTCTTTTTTACATTAATGATATATTTTTTTACAGTAAGATGCCCACATTTTTATTTGAGACTCGCCGAACGGCATTCAATTCACAGATAAAAAAAATGTGGGTTCAACTTTCATTTTGGAACAATTTTTCAAGCAAGGGAAGGGAATGATCTGAGCATGCAGGACTGACACATCTTAAACCTTTGTCGGCTGTGCTGAAGAGAAAGGTACAGAACCAAATTATTTAATTAATTAGCTGTGCGTTCTCCTGTCCTCTGTCCTCCGGGCCACACACACACACACACACACACACACACACACACACACACACACACACACACACACACACACACACACACACACACACACACACAAGGGACTGTCTCAGCTGTTATTTTCGTTAAGGAGTGTGCACGTACAGCATCTGTCTGCATTCCTTCGTGGGGGTTTGTTGCTAGCCTCTCAAGGCTGCTCGGGCGTCAGATTCGGATAACAAGACGTTGTTTGGGTCAGGCTGAGATAATTTTCCTCTCTGCCTTCAGTCTTTAAACTGATCATTTCCAGTCCTTCAGTGAATCCAATTTTGGTTTTTAAACTTCCCGTTTTATATATTCTGAGATGACATCCATTTTGCGCACTAATACCGGTATCGCAGCTAGAACATTGTCCAGCTTACGATTCACCTTGAGTAACGTCCCAGTCTGTGAAGTCTCCACACGGACGGTGCTTTCCGTGGGTGCGGGTCGCCCTCCAATCGCTCCCGTCTTCCCACATTTCCAGAAAACCAGATATCCTCCCACTCCAATCAGGAGAAATCCAGTGATCATCAGGCCGTTATTAAGTCACAGTGTTCTGGTTGTCATAGTCAGATAGGTCGGGATTCCAATATGGCAACGCCCTCAAAAACAGTTATTTTGTTAGTTCTCAATGAACACAGATGACTAATAGGGCTTGTGATCAGACGTGATTATGCATAGCATTCTGAGATATGCGCAGACATGCTGGCAGCCTTACAAGTGTAAACAAACCGTGAAACCAAACAGTATGTCACAGAGAAGAAGCAGATTTGGGTGAAAGAAAGTATTAACCCTCCCACTGTCTTTATGGGTGACCCCACAAGGAAAGTTGACCATTGAGCAGGATTGATGGTTGATCCCTTGAGGTCCATGTGGCAGGGGTGAGGTGGTGCTCACTCCTCACCTCTGCCACATGGACCATCAACCCTGCTCAATGGTCAACTTTCCTCACGGGGTCACACCCATTAGGACAGTGGGAGGGTTAAACAACATGTTAAAATCCCAAACAGGATGCAGAATATACAGGGGTACGTTAATTAAAGACGTCAGGAACTGGTACATGGACAAAATCAGCATAATAAATGGTTTGGATCCATACGATAGACCCAAGACTGGAGCAACGACGACAACTTGTTGCTGCCGCAGCTCTGCATAACGAACATTTTCTGCTTTTTTGTTTGTAGTGTGAGCTGATGTAAATGTCCGGATAAGAAGTAAACGTTTCATTTGCTGGTTTTTCTAGTAAAACAGTCTAAAAGGCTATCCCATAGAAGTGTAGCTGGAGAAGTTGTGTTGTATGTCAGTGCTCCCGCATTAGCTTACCAATTTGTGTGTGTGTGTGTGTGTTGTGTGTGCCTGTCGCATTTGAAGGAAAGAAATCATGTATAAAAAAAGTACACCATCTGTATCTCACGAGAATGAAAATACTCCAGAAGGTGATGTTTGCCGCCTTATAGCTGTGATCCAAGCAAGTCGACGAGACTTTATGTTTGTTATTTGGTCCTGTGGCTGTTCCTCCAAGCAGGAAAATGGTGAAGAATTAGCCCATTGTCCATCTTTAGCCCCCTGGCAATCACGCGTTGCACTCCACAACACAGCAACGATTTACTAGAGTTGTATAAAATAACAGATCAAATGAACAATAGATTAATTAAAGCCGCAAAAACGAGACAGAGCTCGCTGTTTACAGTAGTAACAAACAACAAGTAAGGACTCGGCGGCTGCGACGGTGATAACGTCATGATCATGAGCCCAAAAGCTCATCTTCAAAAAATACTTGAAGAGAGAAGCTTTAGTTGTAAGCGCTACATGTAACATTGCTTTTTAACTCACTCTTATAAGTGTGTCTTGTAAAATAAACATATTTCAACCAAAACTTGCTGTTGCTGGACGGAGAGCTGCCATTTTGGATGTGGAGGTCAGACTTCTGAAATTCTTCCAAGTTTCCGACTGGGAAGTCCGACTTTGGAGGGTGTTTCATTTGATTTTTCATCTTCAGAATTCAGGAATTGGGAGTTCTGATGACAAATCGAACGCAACGTTATGCTAGCCTGAGCTACAGCTAATGCTAACCTGAGCCACTGCTAATGTCTTTAGTGGATGAGAGAAAATCAGCAAAGAATTATGCTGGAGCGCCACTCACAGTCTGGGATGTTCTGGAAATTTCCAGACTATGAATGAATGCAGGATAGATTCACAACTTGCCAACCTTGTCCTTATCCTTGTTTGTCCGCAAACACCAGGTAAACAAACAGTTGAACAATCCTGCCCCTCCACTCCCACCCTGGTGCATAGAAATTGGATTGCCGGACACTTACTTCCTCATTTGTGCACACACACAATCTCAATGACCCCAAGTTTGTCTACCTTCACATTAATGCCAATATGGCTTCTAGTAAAAATGTTTTTGGAGGTGTGGTGCAGCTTAAGCGTTTGTCCTTAATGACAATTTACGTTATTTTTACTTGAGTTCGTTAAATAGTTTTGAATCCAGTACTTTTGAAACTTTTACTTGAGTTAAGCACTTGACACCTCAGTTTCTTCAGAAGTATTTAATCTAAATAATGAATATAAAAGCTTTTGACACCTCTGCTTCTTGGCCATTGTGAGCCCCACCAAAGTTTATTATCCTATAGACCCTTTTACTGTTTGTAAACAATATGACGTCAGCGAGAAGCAGCTTGGCAACAGAGAATGGCGTTGTGTCAGGTTTTATCAAGCTACGCTGCGGGGTTATCATCGGCAAATCTTGAATGTTATATTATTAAACTCACTTTAACGAATGGCAACAGACTTCCGGATCCCTGTGGCATTACGGAATGGGTGGAAGATGTAGGTGCGTGGCCAGAAATCCAGTGGCCCGATATATATACGTTTTTAGTGGAGAGGCCCAGTAAGTACACACGTGAGAAGCTACGGGCATACAAATCGTTAGATGCATACAACTATGTTGTCTGTGGCCACGTACAGAAAGTAAAATATCACGACATAGACTCTGAGTTTTGCGTCCTGAAGGCAGAAGTCCTTCCTAGCCAAAGACAAGGACACAAGACTGCTATGTACGAGGCTTGGGTCATAGTAAACAAACCAGAGAACTACGTCTTCACAGCCAACTGTACCTGCATGGCAGGGTGAGTATAGCATAGGTTTCTTTTTTTTAGCGTGCTCAGAGTACAATCGTGTTAATTTTAGAGAAATACAGTTTATACTAATATGCAGTGGGAAAATACAGATGAATTAGAATGAAATGTTAATTTGAAGCATGAAATAAAGCGTATGAATTTATATGTAACCTTAGTACATAATTACCTTACCTGATATAAAATGGGCGCTACAAACTCGAGCATTTCGGATCGTGTTTTCAGTCCAGGTTTCATCAACCCTTTTGATGGCCTGCAGCCACAGACGCCTCCGATTTTGTTGAAATGGATGTGCTTCCTTCGGAATTCTGTAAAGTTTCAGTCCACTGCTGGAAGAGAAGCGATTCTGGCATCCATACACGCAACAACCTGACATTTTTATGTGCTCAGAACTTCAAAACAAAGGGTTTAAAACGCTGTTTTAGTATCGAGTGTGAATGAGGAAGCCTTCACTCTCGTTGCCAGGCTGCGCACGCAACTTTGGATGACGTAGGTAGTAAAAGGGTCTATACAGAGGCTTAAAGAACAGTTTCCAACTCTTTCTAGGGTAACTTTCGGATATGTTGACTTCATATATTATATTTTTGTACTTTTGTAATGAAGTGCAGCATTTACTAAGCCATTCTTAATTGTGCAACTTGAAATGAAACATCAGATTTTCTTCTACAAAATGGTTTAACTTTACATACTTAATTAATTTATGCAGTTTTTTTTCTCAAACATCATGCGTCCTGACGAGGCGGAGCTCTGTTGCCTTATTTAGACATCTATATTTATTCTCCATCACTTGCTTTTTTTTAAAAAAAAAAGTACAACTCAGGATTTTCAGAAAATAAACACGAGTGATCAGATATTTTGATTATATGAATATAACTTATGGAAAATTGAAGAAAACTAGTAGAAAACTAAACTAAAGGTTTGAAAATAGAAGAGAAATATGAGTAAGGTCGGGTTTAGTTTGAACAAATGTAAGTCAGTAAAATATCCTTATAAGTGCAGAATTGGACTGTTTGTGACAGAACTAAAACTTTCCCGTTCCAATCTCCCTGAGACGACTTTTGTTTGAAAACGGTGCTACATAAATAAATTGATCTAAAATTGGATTAAAAGTGAAGTTGTGCCTGCTCGTGTGTGTTTGAAGATTGGACTGAAAGCGGCAGACTCTCCCTCCAGTCTGGCGTCCAGATGCTGGCTGCAGAGAGTCACACATCCCAGAATTCCTTGCAGGAATTCCTTGTTTCTGATGCACACTAGATGCTGAAACTGGACATGAAAGATAAATAGCTGCAGCAACATGACTGCATTTAATTGAGCGCTGTGAGAACATAATGACTTGCAGAGAATTTCAGCAGAGTAATTCCCATTACAGGCAACAAGTGTTCTTTTCAACAGGTCAGCTGATTATCCAGCACAAATCCCTTGCAGATGTTAAAATGGGAAACGTGCCCAAAATCTTAAAGGCCAAAGAACAGCGTCCAGCGTGTCCTCTGTACTCCACAGCCTGTTCACTGTCCTCCGCTCCATAACATTCAGTGGAGAATCGTTGTGTTCTTCCTTTCCTCTTCTCACTAATGACATCGTTCCATCCTTGCTTTATTTTGTTCACCATTGTTCCGTCCCATTTCTGTCTGGACGTAGGAAACAGAACAAAATTCTTCTGCATATTCACCCCCAAATAAAATAAATCATGCTGCAGGTTTTCTTCTTTTTAGTCAAAAGAGCTGCTCCCCGTTTTCAGCCATCACTCCAGACAGCACAACTGAAAGCTAAGGCCACCCTGCCAAAACTGCACCACGGAAACTGTGGTTTTCCATAATCTAAACGCTGTACTGTAGGGAAGTTTGGCCACTCACTTTCTCTTGCAGCACACTCTGTACTTTCTTCTTCAACACAAATCATTTGAGAAACAATAAAAAAGGAAGTTTCTCTTAACTTTGACATGATGTTTGTGGCACATCGTTTATATTTTTCTCTTCTAAGTGTTTTTTTAAATATCTCTATTGTGTAGTTTGATGTTGATGCATCCCCTCAAGTAAAGGCCTGTGGTTTTGTGTCTGCATGCACACATCCTAGATAAAAAGCAGAGACATAATCACACTCAGCTGCTTGTCCTTTTTTTTATTGTCACAAAAGAATACTTCTCAGTCCCCTGCAGAGGTTTTGCTCTCTCGTTTGGCCTTTTAGGATGTGCAGTACATGCAAGAGTCAGTGTCCAACATGCAAACATGTCTGGCACATTTAGCACCGTGGGCCTTTGGAGAAACTTTTGCATCCTTCAAATCTGTGCCAGAGTTTGCTGAAGTTTAGCATATTAGCCTATTTGCATCATGCTTTCAACTCTGTGTGTGTGTGTGTGTGTGTGTGTGTGTGTGTGTGTGTGTGTGTGTGTGTGTGTGTGTGTGTGTGTGTGCGTGCGTGTGTGTGTGTGTGTGTGTAGGTGGCGTGAAGCCCTGCTCTCTCAACTGCCTTGCAGAAGGATACAACTTCTACACGGAGCGCGCTCCCGCCGTGGTGGACGGCACGCCGTGTCGAGACGACTCCCTGGATGTGTGTGTGAATGGAGAGTGTAAAGTGAGTTTTTTGTTTACATGCATCAGTCCAAGTGCACGATTCAAGTAAAACCATTAGATGTGAGGAGACAGTTTAGACTGGATTAACAGAAGATTGCATTCACCTTGAATAGCTTTGTTTATGCTCGCTCCGGAGAGTCCATGCAGCCGCAGATGGCTCGTTTACATGCTGGCTGGTGTTGCTCATCAGAATCAGCTGCTGCGGCTGATAAACTGTCGTAACTTTGGCAGCAGACTCAGATTCCCGTTGGAGATTCGGACTCCTAATTGGCTGTCACTGAGAACAAAACATCTCTGATGAGCGGGAGACCACCTGGAGCTCAGAAACAGTCCGCCGAGCCCGTCTGACACTCACGTGACCCGTTTGTTGTAGACTTATAGTGAACAGCTCACATGTTTCACAGTCGAGTCCGGCAGCATTTCGCACTTCAGCTCTACTCAAAAAGAAGAAACTTTCAACAGAAAAATACATTTAGCTTCTTATTCTTCAGCATGTGTCGTTTTAAGCCTCTTTTCTCCTCAGAGGTTTAAAATGAGGTTAACTGAAATGTTTAAAAAGAGTTTTGTTTATCAACAGGCCTCTTTTTTTTCTCTTCTTCTTCCTTTTTCTTTCGCTCTGCGCTGCTCTGGTCTGCAGGAACTCAGTGACCCTCCAGCTCAGCTGTTAGTCTGTCTGTGCGGCAGCCTGGATTTCATTCCCTACACTCTTATTATCTCTTTTTTTAAAAACTTTCTGACTCGTTTCGTGTCTCTACTTTTACTTAGATTTGTTCTGTGTGCGATCCAGCTACTCCTCCCCTCTCTCTCTCGCTAGAACATCTCTTGCGCTGTTTATCGCTTTAATCTTTTGTTTTTGTCTTCATCAGCAGCATAGCAGCTAAATTCAGCCGCAGTCAGAGTCTTATCTTTGCAATTTAGACGATAATTCAACTAATCTGAACTGACCCAGAGTACAGATGCTGTTCACATCTGGCCCGGGTTCCAGTCCTGACCCGTAACTCGTCTCGTCGCTCACTTCCTGTTTAGCTGCTATCAAATAAAAGCCGCTGACAGCAGGAGAGAAAAAAAATCACACCTTTATTATTCCTCTCTATAATAAGCAGCTGCTCTGTGAATAAATGAGAATAGGAGCAGCTGCCATTCAGCTTTTACACATTTGTTTAGGTTTGCATCCCTGTTAAAGAGTTTTGAGTGAAACCACCTGCTTCGCTCATCATGATATTTATTTATGTCGACAGCTATGAGTTTAGCAAACAAAGAGCATTATGTCTGCGCAGGATCAGAAAACACATCTGGACTTTCCATCTGATATTTCTGTGTTTTTATAAAACGGTCTGGAAGACATTAGGAGGTAATTCGTCAGCGTGGCCCTCTGACACCTCCCGCTTGCTGACTGTGTGCCCCTTCTGCTCGTGACCCCGGATGACCCCCTGCAGCTCAAATCCTTTCTCCCTTCTTGCAGCACGTAGGTTGTGATCGCGTGCTCGGCTCGGACGTGCGTGAGGACCGCTGCCGGACCTGTGGGGGCGATGGGAGCAGCTGTGTCTACGTGGAGGGAGTCTTCAACGACTCGCTGCCTGATGGAGGTAGAGAACCGGTTACTGATTAGAGATGTGTTTTATAAAATAAAACACGTTTGTTTTATTTTAAAGGTTTGTTGGTAAACATGCAAAAATACACAAGGTCTTGCATATAAAATAAAAATGCTTCATGTAGAATTAGAACAACGATCCGGATGATGATGGAGCCTAGAAATGTTTAAAAAACAACCAGTGTGGTTTGAGGTCCTTTTTCTTGCTCCTTTTCTGTCCACAATACTGACTCCAGAGGCTCTCTGCCAAGTGTCAACACCAGTCACCCCCTTCCACGATTCTTCAGAGGGGACAAAATACCTGCAGTTATAGCTGGATTTAAAAAATGTTAAAAATCTATCAGTTTGGGTGCAGATGACATGTGGGTTTGGCTGTGGCTTTTTATAGTATTGTAATCATGTGATTTTTGCTTTTTGGTTAAAGCAGCATTAAATGTTTTCCGCTGCTCAACCATCCCATTCATCCATTTTCCTCCGCTAATCCGGGGTCGGGTCGCGGGGGCAGCAGCCTAAGAGCAGAGAGGCCCGGACTTCCCTCTCCCCAGTCTCTTGGGCCAGCTTCTCCGGGGGAATAAGTTGTTCCCTGATCAGCCGAGAAAAATAGTCCCTGTGGCATGTCCTGGGTCTTCCTTTAGGTCCCATCCCGATTGGGCGTGCTCGGAAAGGCGTGCACCAGGGAGGCGTCCAGGAAGCATCCTGACCAGATGCCCGAGCCCCTTCTCGATGGGTCCTCTCGATGTGGAAGAGCAGCGGATCTTTAGCTCTTTGTTTCTCCAAAACATTACTCACTTACGTACACAGTCTCCGCCATAACGCCAACAAAAGATTAAACTTTTACTTCTTTTTTATTCACATTAATGTTTGGCGAACTGAAAAAAATGGCAAATGGCCTGTATTTGATAAAAAATTATATATATATATATATATATATATATATATATATATATAAGGTAGCGCGACTCGGGGTTGCGAATGACCACAGTCACCAATTCTTGTCATGTGTCTTGCCCATGTATGTCTGATCCCTGAATTGTGTGTACTGAAACTCTAATTTCCCTCTGGGATTAATAAAGTATTGATTAATATATATATATATATATATATATATATATATATATATATATATATATATATATATATATACATATCTATCTATATCTATCTATATACATATATATCTATATATATGTGTATATATACATATATATATATATATATGTATGTATGTATATATATTTATGTATGTATGTATGTATGTAATATGTAATAACATAATTCAGTCAGCATACTTCCATCTACGTTCCATAAACCGTCTCCGCCCCTCCCTTACCCCTCACACTGCCGCCATTCTCGTCCACAGCCTCGTCACCTCCCGTCTCGACTATTGCAATTCACTTCTTTATGGTCTCCCCAACAAACTCCTTCATAAACTGCAACTGGTCCAGAATTCAGCAGCCCGTATTATCACCAGAACCCCTTCCTTTCACCACATCACCCGGTTCTCCAGCAGCTTCACTGGCTCCCAGTTAAATTCAGGTCCATCTTCAAAATTCTCCTCCATACCTTCAAAGCAATCCACAACCTCTCTCCTCCATATATCTCAGACCTTATAAGTATTCACACCCCATCCCATTCACTCAGATCTTCTTCTTCCATCCACCTTGCGGTTCCTTCTGCCCGTCTCGCTACCATGAGGAGCAGAGCTTTCAGCCGCTCTGCTCCTCGTCTCTGGAACTCACGTCCCCCAGACATCAGGAACATCGACAGTTTTACCGTTTTCAAAACAAAACTCAAAACACATATGTTTAAATCTGCTTACAACCTCTGATTTTATTGAACTGTTTCTCTCTGTTTTTTTTTCTTGTTTGGGTTTTATTACTGTTTTATTGTATTTTATTACGTGTTTTCTGTCAAGTGACCTTGGGTGTTCTGAAAGGCGCTTTTAAATAAAATGTATTATATTATTATTATTAGTTGTTTTTCCATGCCAACTCAATGACTGAAGGTGGCTGCATCCCTTATAGGCGCGGGGGAGGAAGTGGGGTGTGTAACAGTGCAAGGTGATCTGTGTGCTCCACAGAAACGCAGCTCGGATGAAAAATGGTGGAGTTGCTCAGTTTTATGGCTTTTTGTCAAACTCCGAACCAGGAAATGGCTGCAGGCAGCGAGGCAAGGGCAGAAAACACTGAAGCAACCAGTGGCTCCGCCCTCTAGCCAATCAGTGGCCAGAGCCATGATGCCGGCCTGACTCAGCCTTGCCAGGTAGTGAACTGTGCCCGTGGAAACTGTGGTTGGGCCAAGCTGTACTGGTCCGAGTTACTCTGAGCGGTGCTAATGGAAAACCAGCTCAAGTCTACCTGAGCCATAAACTGTTACGCTCAGGTTCTGGTCAGCAGGGGGCAGCAGAGTGCTGTCCTATGTGAAGTTACTCATGTTTCTGGTTTAAGAACCACTGAAACCAGTTTGAAAGCAATAGCTGAAAGTGTTAAAAACTCTTTAGTGTTGCTTTAGAACAATTTATGAGACAAATCTTTAGAAAACCGTTTTTATCGTGAAAACAAACCTAATCAGAACCTACAGGCTAAATCCCTCTGCTTCTCATAAAGCCAAAGACTTATCCCACATAATTCCAGAATCTCTTGTAGTAATTACTGACCACCACTTTTCTTTTTTTAAGCACACAAAGTATTTAGAAGTTTGTGTTTATTCTCAAACACGCGGCTGTGATTCCTTTCTGAGGAACCAGTCTAGTGGTTTTCTTTCCGTTTTTAGTCACACGCATTGATGAAAATGGCGCTGATGTAAACATGGGACCACAAGCGCTTGTTATACCGAGTAGAAAGTACTTTAAACTTTAGAGTAAAGTCCTCGGGCTCGGTCACTAGTGCCCAGCATGTCCTCGTCTAGAACCAAAGTCAAACTCCAGACACAGAACCAAAGGCTTATGCTGGTCTCAGGCAGATTTATGACCAGAAGAATCACTCAGTCATGTCTACAGCAAGCTTTTGATTTCTTTAAACTCCTGAAGCCTGCTGCCAACACTTTCTCCTCCCCTGTCTGCGTCGGTGATTTAAAGGCTCCCTCTGGAGAGTTTGACCTCTCGCGGGACTCTGGGGCAGTTTAGACATGTGTGGCTCTGTTTAGTTTGTCCCACACGTGTGTTTGGACTCACATGGCACACGGTCTGTTTTGTAGGTAAAGGCCAGAAGGGAAGATAGTAAACGTGACAATAAACAATACAAATGTCATATTCTAGATTATTTCTGTCAGTACAGTAATCTGATTCTTGATTCACTGTGTAGAAATTTGTCCTGTCAAAGCTGTTTAAGCAAAAACCTTTTTATCGTCCTTTCATCACTCATAACTTATTATTATTTAAAGGTTTTTACTGCAAATCACAAGATCACTCCTGAAGCCTGTAACATTTAACTCATTCATACTAAGTGATAACATTATCCCTACAGGGAGAGTTTTATGACCTCGGGTCAAAGCCAAGCCACTCATGCTGCATTGTAAAATAAATAAATGTACTTCTTTAGGAGTTTATGCCATCTAAGGAGAATGAATGATTGGAGTTTTGATGGGGTTGGTCACTTTTTGTGCCCTGATCTCTGTAAGTTTCATTTCTAAACTCTCTCTGACTCAAATGGCTACAGCTTCCTATCTTTAAAGCTTAATCTCCAACACTTTTGAAGCATCTCACACTAAACACGTTCAATCCAGGCTTAGTTACTCCTCTCAAAGCTCCACAAAGCGTTTGCAACCAAAATGTCAGTGGAAGGAGTTAGACCACAGCTCAGCCTTTTTAATTCAATTCAATTCAAGTTTATTTATATAGCGCCAAATCACGACAAGAGTCGTCTCAAGGCACTTCACATAATAAACATTCCAATTCAGGTCAGTTCATTAAGCCAATCAGAAATAAGGTTTCCTATATAAGGAACCCAGCAAATTGCATCAAGTCACTGATTAGTGTCAGTGACTTTACAGCAATCCTCATACTAAGCAAGCATATAGCGACAGTGGAGAGGAAAACTCCCTTTTAACAGGAAGAAACCTCCAGAGGATCCTGGCTCAGTATAAGCAGCCATCCTCCATGACTCACTGGGGATCAAGAAGACAGAGCAGGTGCACGCGCACACACACACACACACACACACACACACACGGACAAGTAATGTGTCTACTGTTACATTGTGATTTATTAGTAAATATCCTATTTGGTGAGGGATAAACTTTATTGTATTTATCCTAGTGAATCTATAATTAAACGGATAACTAATAGTAGCACATCCAACGTCAAGGAAAGCAAAAAGTTATTATCAGGAGAGGGAGAATGTTTAAGTGGTTAGCAGCAGTGTGCTAGACGATGGCCCCCTCCATGAGGCCACCACAGCTCAGCAGAACATCATTGTAGCTTCTTCTGGGGAGAAAAACACTTAGAGAGAAAATAAAGTTAACAGCTGAAATTGCAGAAAATAATACAGTTAAAGAGCAGATTGTAGAAGAAAGTAGTAGGGTGTGGAAAGAGGTCATATTTATTCTGTCTTCCTCTAGTGAGCTGAAGTTATTTATGGTGCTGCAGCACCTGGCCTGCTGGCTGGATGGCAGCACCAAAAAACAAAAAAAAAATTACATCCAGGCTGGATGGAGGTGAGATGAGCAAAGAAAAAGGGATGAAAGACCAAGACAGATTGAGCGAATGAGAGAAAACGGGAGGAGAAGCCAGCACTTGGCAAAGTCGCTATTTTTGAGAGGAGACTTGAGGAGATCTGCCCAGGAATGCAGCTGGAAGCTCAAACTTCTGCTTAGCGCATTGATGTCCCACAGAGCTAAACGCTGCTCATGCATCGCTCCCCCAATCACCAGGGAAACCTTCATTTCATCTTTTGACTTCTTGTGTGTTTTAGGCTATGAGGAGGTGGTCCGAATTCCTAAAGGATCCGTGTTCATCCACATACAAGAGCTCAACATCTCCCTCAACTACCTTGGTGAGATGAAACGAGTTTACTGTAAACCGACTAATGTCGAAATCTAAAGAATTATCTAAATTTTCTGTTTATTGTTATTTTTCAGTGCTAAAGAGTAAAAGTGACCAGTATTTTATCAACGGGAAACTCACTATCGACACTCCTCGAAGTTTCAACATCGCTGGTACCACCTTCCACTACAGGCGGCCCACCGATGGACCAGAAATTCTTGAAGCTCTGGGTCCAACAAACATATCCCTCATTGTCATGGTCAGAACCAAAATACAGGAACAACAGACGTGTTTCCACTATCTGAACTTCAGGATAATTTTACCGGGACTTCCCGACATTGAGCATCTCCACCCTATAAAAGCACATGCCAACAAGCACCATGCTTTAAAATCACCGTTACTAAACTCGCAACAGCGAAAAACGAAGCAAAAATCTCCCACATCAATGGGGCACTGTAAAAAATGGCTTCTTCTGGTCACTGAATGCCACATTTTCATCACACAGCAGCATTCCCGGTCATCTGAATGGGTTAAATTGTTGTACTTCGACAGAATGAAACTTTATATGTTGCTGTAGACGCTTTTTGGTGCTGCTCAGTGACATAATTCGCTGCCGAAGCAGTCGCAATATGCTGACACGTGCAAAGTCCTCAAAGGGTTGAATTTGTGTGAAGACACAACAGCTGAGAGGACCGGCCCATTGTATGTCCCGTTCATTTTCCTCCTCCCAAAGTTTAGCCTGAAGTTCCGACAATGGAAACATGCCTAACCAATCAGATTTTAAACACAAGAGTTAAAGGGGTCATATTAGGCCAAACTCACCTTTTGTGTCCTTTTGTGCTGCCATGTGGGTCTCTGCTGCCTCTATAGACACTCCAAACATGGAAAAAAATGTCCATCCCTTTCTGTCTGTGTTTGGTTTTAGGAACTATCTGCCTAAAACATGAACATTTCAAAAAGTCCCCGTTTGTGACATCACAAACTGAAAAATTAGCACAGAATCACCTGTAACCTGGAGGAGCAGAGGCTCTATTCTGAACCCCTTCCGAGTAGTGGAGCTTCTCAGCAGCCAATCAGGGGATGGGTGGGCGTGGCCTGCAACAGCTTGTCTTTTAAGCGACAGATCCCTGAAACGGCTCGTTCTAGAAGGTACTGAAAATGCCAAGAATAAAACTGCTGAGATCGCTTTATGTGAGAGGGATTTAGTGCAAAGAACTTCCTGAACATGTTTTTTTAGCAACCATAGAACTATTATAAGGTTTTAAAAAAATTAAATAAAAAATAAAAATCATAATATACCCCTTTTGAAAAGAGTACAGAAATATGTGTTCTGTGACAAAGTTGGACCAGAGAAACAACACTCAGCAGTGCTGGTGGCCCGGTGTGTGTGTGTGTGTGTGTGTGTGTGTGTGTGTGTGTGTGTGTGTGTGTGTGTGTGTGTGTGTGTGTGTGTGTGTGTGTGTGTGTGCAGGTGCTGGTGAGGGAGGAAAACCCGGGGATCCACTTTCGTTTCAATCCACCAATCAGCAGAGATTCTTTGAGCGGATTCGCCTGGCACTACACATCTTGGTCTCGCTGCTCAGCCCTGTGTGCTGGAGGTAGCAAAACCACTAAACACACACACACACACACACACACACACACACACACACACACACACACACACACACACACACACACACACACACACACACACACACACACACTGTAAAATAGTAGTTATTTTGCAATTTCTGTATATTTGTGTAATTATGTGAGTTTCTTTGGATTTCTACATTATTTTCTCTAATCAACCCAAATGTTGTGTGTAATGGGATCATATGTTACTTAGAAGTAACACTAATAGTTTATTCTAGCAGTGCATCACTCTACACACAAAAAAAAGCCAGAGAAGCAACAATTTCAGCTCGTTTGATTTCTCGTCCTGCTGTGTCCAGGTGTGCAGATCCAGCAGGTGGTTTGTAAGAGTCAGATGGATCTTACAGTCGTCTACAACCACTTCTGTGACAAGAAGAGCAAACTCAAAGAGAAGAGAAGAACCTGCAACACTGAGCCCTGCTCCCCAGCGTGAGCATTTGTCACTATTTTCATAACTATTTTTTGGAGTGAACCACTGACTCGGCTCCTCTCCGTCTCCAGCTGGTGGACCGGAGTGTGGTCGGAGTGCAGTCGCACCTGCAACGGCGGTCTGCGGACTCGGGAGGTGTTGTGTAAACGGAGGATTTCTGCATCGGAGGAGAAGGTCCTGGATGACTTGGCCTGCACCGCCTCCCGCCCTCCGTTCACCGAACCATGCAGCAACCAGAGCTGCCCCCCCGAATGGCTGGCTTTGGACTGGTCAGAGGTAAAGAGCTGATTTTAAACCTGTCTTCTACACAATTCCTCTGGAATGAATCAATGGGTTTTGATTCAGTCAGGTCCCAAAACCAAAAACACATTTTGCATCTGAAATTCTGCTTCCCGTCGTTAATTTGAGGCATCCTTTTTATTTCTTGCAATTTTATTTGTAAAATTGAACTTTTTTTCTGGATTCAGTGAAACACTTTTTTCTTATCTTGTAGGTGTAGCTCTGGCACGTGTGAGGAAACTGCTGTTGAGTCGTTTCTCATACAGCTGCTGCCCTCTGCTGAGTCGAATTTTTATTTTTTTGCAGAGTAATGACCTCAGTGAACCCCCCCCCCCCCCCCCCCCAGCTGCACCCTCCCAGTTCCTCCATCTCCAAACCTTCCTGCCTCAAGTTTTAAAAGTGTTTTTTCTTCTTCTGCCTGCAGTGTACGCCCAGCTGTGGCCCTGGCTACAGGCACCGTGTGGTGGTGTGTAAGAACGGAGAGAGCGGGGACACTTTGCCAGAGTCCAAGTGCCCCAAACATGGCCGGCCCACCTCCAGGGTGCGCTGCAACCTACAGCGCTGCCCTCCCCCTCGGTGGGTAGCAGGTCCTTGGGGTGAGGTAAGGCATCCATCACTTTCATTGCAGCTTCATCTATTAATTTAATTTTTTATTAGGGATACTAATAAAGCAGCAAATTCTACACGACAATTTCTATGCTTTAATAGTTTAAGGAGAACAAATAAAATATTAAGTTTGTGTAGGTTTAGATGTTGCATCCTCTGTTGTCTCAGGTCATTGGGTCATAATTAACACACACACACACACACACGTGTGATGGTTCTTTCAGTGTTCGGCCAAGTGCGGTCTGGGTCAGGAGATGCGTTCGGTGCAGTGTCACGCCCACACAGGCCAGCCGTCTAGCGAGTGTCTGGAGCACCAGCGGCCTGCAGCCATGCAGCAGTGCAAGAGCAAATGTGACCTCAGTCTGCCCATCAGTGCAAACAACCCTGAAGGTCAGAGGTCAAATGTCCATCCTGGTAATCTTCACTGTCTCACATTTCATTACATTAAATAAATGAAAGAAGTTTCATTTGAACATTTGGAAACTTGAACTCGTTTCAGCCTGTGAGTTCTGTTAATATTCTCTTAGAATCCTGGGAATTCTGTTTTAATACGCAGATAAATACACAAACCTACCATGTGTGCAACTGCTGCCCACAATGTCCATATGTATCCTTATTAACATTTTATTTTGACATTAGTTTGTTTTCCAGCTTGAGTTTTTGGTCTCCCAACAGCATGTGTGTCTTAATTGTCGGCTCAGAGATGCACTCAAAGAGAAATACTCTGCTCCAACAGCAGGTGGCACTAACACGACAAGAATTCAAATAAATATCCTGTATCAACATTCTAATCACATAAACAAACCTAAATATTTTGCTGCAGAAGCTGCAGATTTCAGCTCAGTCTATACATATAAATAAATCAGAGGCAACCTAGATCAAGCACCTTCTAGCATGCTAGCTAGCTGTTTCCTGTAGCAGGGACACTGGCTGACAGTGCCCCCGGGGCAATACATTCAGTGATGCTGACTGGCCCAAAAATTCACCAGTTCTTCCCAGCCTCTAAACATGATTGGCTGTTCAGTTGCAGTCCAAGGCGATTTTCCCAGTGTCCCAGGTGTAACATTGGTCTGCTGGAGGAAATTCACAGTTTAATGAAAATGACATATTAATAAGGGCTGCGCAGTGGCGCAGTGGTTAGAGCTGTTGTCTTGCAGCAAGAAGGTCCTGGGTTCGCTTCCCAGCCTGGGATCTTTCTGCATGGAGTTAGCATGTTCTCCCTGTGCATGCGTGGGTTCTCTCCGAGTACTCCGGCTTCCTCCCACAGTCCAAAAACATGACTGTTAGGTTAATTGGTCTGTCTCAATTGTCCTTAGGTGTGAGTGCGTGTGTGCATGATTGTTTGTCCTGTGTGTCTCTGTGTTGCCCTGCGATGGACTGGCTCTCTGTCCAGGGTGTAACCTGGCCTGCCTGATCGCCCGTTGACCGCTGGAGATAGGTACCAGCCCCCCCGCAACCGTGGACAAAGCGGGTTCAGACAATGGATGGATGACATATTAATTATTCAGATTGCATGTAGGCACACTCCCTTAAGCAAAACGTGCATATTAATAGAAAAGAAATATTGTAGTTTGAGGTAACTTTTTCTTTTAGATTTTTTTTCTCCCTCCATGTCAGAGAGGGCAGCGCCATAGCGCCCCCCTATGGACGAGCTGCCACTGCTTTAGACCTTAACGCTGCAAGTGTGAACAGTTGCTGCTGTAACTTTTATTAAAAGTAACTGATTTTCTTTTTATTTTGTGAAACTTAATTTAGTTAATCAAGCCTATTTTACTCGTTTAGGCCTTATTTACTCTTAAAAAGTTTATATGAAACTAAGCTTTAAAAACAAATTGTTGAACCCACCCTGCACATGTCTTTAGTATTTTTTAAACTAACAAATAAATAAATTATATAACTACAAGTGATCATGGTTAAGCTGAGGAAGACAGCGTTGATAAAGCAGTAACTTCCTGTCTCTGTCCCCTCCTGCAGAGTGTAAAGATGTGAACACTGTGGCCTACTGCCCCCTGGTGCTCAGGTTTAAGTTCTGCAACCGGCCATATTTTAGACAAATGTGCTGCAAGACCTGCCAGGGACACTGATACCAGGAACCTCACTGCATCCACCTCTGGGTCACACAGCAAGCCTGAAACTTTCCCACTGAGCCTTGCAGCAGCAGCAGCAGCTCTCACCGTGACTCTATTAGACGGGACGATGCCATCCAGGCGATTCTGCAACTGGCTGCAGATATTCTGATTTGACATCTCCACATCAAAGCAGCCTGATTGGAGTTTAAACGTTCACCTGGAGGAGGAGTTGCTGGAACGTGGAGGCAGACAGACAGAGGGAGTAACTTTCCTCCATCATCCGGCATATCGAACACCCTCTCTAAACATTCCCTCGGTTTTAATAATTTGGTGCTACGTTGTTCAGCCAGAACTCATCACAGCACACCCAAGTTCCACCTGTCGTTACTTCAGTGGCTGAAGACATGTTCTGTGATCTTTGTATGCTAGCAGGTGATTTTTGTTCTGTTATGTTTTTAAAAATCCACTTTTAAAAGGAAATGTAGTATCTGCTGCCTTTACCCTCATAAAGAATAGGTTCTGTTATGAAAATGGATATATATAAGGTATGTGATAGCTGTTACTTGACTTGTTTTTCTTTGCTGCACATTGACGTGTGTGTGTGTGTGTGTGTGTGTGTGTGTGTGTGTGTGTGTGTGTGTGTGAGTGTGTGTGTGTGTGCGTGTGCATATCATTGAATTCTGTTATTTGATTAGTTTTGTTTTAAATGAACTGATTTAACATCTCTATGGAAGATTTTAAATGCCTCAGTACAGTGAAAAAGCCACAGTCTTGCCACTTTTGGGTAGTTTATTTACAGCTTAGGTGTGTTCTTGCTGTGTCTTTGTAAATCCATGCTTTCGTTCTTTTTTAAACACAGAAACAGTTTTGTTTACCTGTTTGTAGCTACGGTTTCGCCGACAGCTGCCGGCTTCTTCAGGCTGACGCTGATGGTGGCGCGTCACTTCCTTCTCCGTTTATAAACGGAGAAGGAAGTGACGCGCCACCATCAGCGTCAGCCTGAAGAAGCCGGCAGCTGTCGGCGAAACCGTAGCTACAAACAGGTAAACAAAACTGTTTCTGTGTTTAAAAAAGAACGAAAGCATGAGTTTATTTACAGGTTACCGCCTCAGTAGCATCACCCTTGTGTAATCTGCACAATCCTTTATTAATGTCATTTTTACATGCCAGAGGAAAGTGGCTGCTGCAGATTTTGGTGACTTGTGCTTTGTAGTTTCCACTTCCACGTCTTTTTTTCTTTTGTTACCAATTGTTACAAACATTGGAACTGACCTCCACAGGAAGTGAGAAAATTCATGGTTCCTGTCAGTTTTTTTCATAGCAGGAGTGCTAATCTAAGGGTTCACACACATAAGGCATCTGATGTCATCATGGCTGCCTGAAACCTTCTTTAGTGAATTTACAACAAAGGTCCCCAAATTGCAGCTCTATTTAAAAATATACTTTAAAAACCTTCTTGAACATTTTGCCCATGTGCAGTAATGTGACGGACACTTTGAAGAGGTTTTAAAACGTTCCTGATTTGTGAATATTTTGCTTACAAGCAGCCAGTCTTTCTTGTTTTGCTCTAAAATGATCCTGATCAATAGTTCTTTTGGCGTTTTAGAGATTTGCACCGATTTTCTGTAAAGTTTTAGTACTAGACCATAATTATGCATTATTATTGCACATGCTTACAAAGAGACAAGTGGACAATTAGATGATAAAATAATTCGAAAGTCACATCTTTGAAGTTAAATCCAAGAGAGATCTGACGTTTTCAGCTCACAGCCCTTTGGGAACCACCTTGTCGGAGCTCAAACTATATTTAATGTCAGTTAAACTATTTTTATGACTTCTTTTGCAGATTGAACTAAAGAAATTGAAACTATGTGTTGCTTGTTAGATGCAAATCCCTTAAAGATCCAGTTTTTTTCTTTGACTAATCCCTGAAGTTAACAGACAAAAAACATCCCCATACAAACACTGGCAGTCTGAAACTCAAACATCAGATATTTTTGGGTGGTTTGTGAACACATCATTACCATCAGCACATTCCTCCCACCCAGTGAAGACACCACTGATAAATCCCATTTCAGGCTATCAATAAGACATTCCATTTGGAGGTTTTTGCTTCCGGAATCATGATTTTCACGTTTTTCAACTTTTTGATGACTCAAAAACGTTTGTGCAGGACTGTAAACCAGTAGTTACTAAAACCTTTTGGTTCTCCAGAACCGGAAACTCAGAAATATTTAGCAGGTTTGATCATTCACACATGTTCCCTCCTCTGTGATTTTGCATTGACGGTTTCATTCTCAGCACAGGAAGAGGAACGTATGAGCCGAATGTCTCTGTTTCTTCTCTGGGACGGTTCTGCTTTAGAAATGCTGCCCAGGCACCGGGTCTGGGCTTGTCTTCGTCTCCATGTCCCTTCACCGTCTCATAGTGAGGAGGACAGAGTGTGTGTGTCTCCGGGGAATAGCTGCAATGTATTTTATTTTTGAAACGGTGCTTCGGTTTGGAATGGTGCTATTTGTTCACTGTTGTTTTTTTCAGTTATTAGTTAGCTAATTGTTAAGATCTGCTACTATTTAAAAATTAGTTTGATTAATTGTTTAAAGTTTGACCTGAGACGTAGGAGCGGACTCTTTTACTCCATGTTCCTTTGAAGTGTTTTTGTTCACCAGGATTAGTGAAAGGTGATGTTCAGATTCTGGCTCCTAATGAAGATGGTGTCATTTTGGCACAAAATTACGAGGAAAGGAGTTAAAATTAAGGTTCGGTATGTTCATTCAAACTCAAACCATTAAAAATACTAACGTGAGTCATTTTCTAAGTAATTCTAAAATAAGGTTCAATGATTTCCAGTAACTTCTTCTTTTTAATCAAAATTTTCACTTATTTAAAAACCAACTGTCGATTATTTTCTACATCTGAAATCAGACCATGAGCATCAAACTGCATCTGTTTGTCTAGACCGGAGTAAGTCAGGTGTGATTAGTATCTAGCAGGTCTGATGATGAGCTTCACACAGAGCAGTCAACGTGTTTTTATGTGTAAAAAAAAAAGAGGGATAGTACCGGTAATTGCTTTGTTTGTTGTTCACATGCTAATTACACATGTACTGTATATTGTTTATTATAGGAAAGGAATCCGTTTGTTCCCTTGTGCATCTTTTTAAAAATAAAAACTCAATTGGATGAAATGTGTTTGATTTAAAGAAATGAGATTTCCAAACGGTGGCACCGCTCAGATCATCTTATCTATTTCTGGGTCCGACTTCTCTCATGGAAAACCAGAAATGAAGCAACGGACTCCTTCCTTTATTTCTAAAAGCAGCTGAGATCACATGGCAGTGAGACAGACCCTCTGGATTATTTCTTCATCCCTTTTGTATAACAGATATTTCTACACTCATCCATTTTCCTATGCCTAACTGGGGTCGGGTCACAGGGGCAGCAGCCGAAGCAGAGAGGCTCAGACTTCCCTCCTCCCGAGGAATCATAAGGCGTTCCCTGGCCAGCCGAGAGACATAGTCCCTCCAGCATGTCCTGGGTCTTCCTTTGGTTCTCCTCTCGTTTGGACGTGCCTAGAAAACCTCACCAGGGAGCCATCCATGAAGCATCCTAACTAGATGCCCGGGCCACCTCAACTTGAAGTGGAGGAGCAGCGGATCTACTCCGAGCTCCTCCCGGATGACCGCGCTTCTCACCCTATCTCTAAGGGAGAGCCCAGGCACCCTGCGGATGCTCTTTCGGTCACTACCCAAAGCTCGTGATAGGTGGCGGTTGGAACATAGATCGATTGTTAAATCGAGAGCTTTGCTTCTGGCTCAGCTCTCTCTTCACTACGACAGACCGGTACAGCGCTTGCATCACTGCAGATGCAGCACCAATCCGCCTGTCGATCTCACGCTCCAGCTTTGTGAACAAGACCCCAAAATACACTTGGGGCAGGACCTCGTCCCTGACCTGGAGAAGGCATTCTACCCTTTTCCGACTCAAGACCATGGTCTCGGATTTAGAGGATCTGATTCTCATCCCAGCTGCTTCACACTCGGCTGCGAACGGCTCCAGCGAAAGCTGGAAATCACTGTCTGATGAAGCCAACAGGACCACATCATCTGCAAAAAGCAGAGACCTCAACACCTTGGCTGCACCCAGAAATCATGTTTATAAAAGTTATGAACAGAATCTCGGACTGTTTAAATATGTTTACCTATGGTTTGGGAGTGAGACGTTGGCTGGTGTCTCTCTCCATAGGGTGCCCAGGTTCTGCCTTAGTCGTAGAGTGAGGAGCTCTATCATCCTCAGGGAGAAGAGCACCTGCCTCTTACTGGAGAGATTAAATCTGATTACATCTGATCTGGGAATGCCTTGGGATCTTCCAGGAGAAAACGAGGAGGGAGGGGAGATGTCTGGACTTCCCTCGTGGATCATCCTGGAAAATAGATATGGATGGATGGATGGATGGATGGATGGATGGATGGATGGATGGATGGAAGCAACAGTGCTGCAATGCAGCTTCTTTGCAAACATCCAGGATCCAGACATTTTAGTTGTTAATATTATTTTAGACACCAGCTTTGTTGAAGAGATGTAAAAATGACTAAATCAATGCATGAAACACACAATTACTGTGTGAAAACCAGATTATCTATGATTTTGTGTTTGGAACTGTGACAAACAAAAAAAAGCAGCTCAGATTGACACCTACACACACACACACACTGATACGCTTTTCCTGAGCCCATCAGTTACCTTGGGCGTTGAAAGCAGCAGCAGCCTCTCTGACAAACACTACGTGGAGCAACCACAGCCTGGGTGGAGCCCACATCTCGCAACTGAAACACTCATTATTTGGCAACACGTTGCAGATAATTACCCCCCTGCAGACGCAGTTGCCCTCAACACTTGTGGGACAGAAGAATTGGACTGGCTAACTGTGGTGTAAAACCCAACTAGTGGCAGTCACCGGTCTTTACTCAACCCTGACGTCTACGAGCATTACAGGAATACAGAAGTAACTTATCAGCTTGCTTGTGGTGAGTGTGTGTGCATCACTGTGTGTGTCCTTTTTTGAGCAGTTCTTGTTTCACACACACTCTGACTGTGGGAGTATGAGGAAGTAGGTCTTGAATGCTCTACTGGATGACTCGTAGTGTGCTTGCTGCTGCTGCTGCTGGTTTTGACCGTTGGGCCCCCGAGTGATGGCTGCAGTCTGAAGGGGTCCAACTGTGGACTTAAACATCACCCACAAGACCACACACTCTGTGAACGGTGGACGCCCAAGGAGGAGAGGCTCTCAGGAACCATGGTATGGTACCCCACTTTCATATCCTGTGAACCGCTTTTGACTTGTGTGAACTCCAGGGTTTTAATCTGCCATCTGCGTTCTGATGTCTAAAGTTAGATTCAGATGATCTGAGCTCTAAAACCCAGAACTCCATTTCCATTTAACCTTATTTGTGTGTTAGGTTAAAACCTGCTCTCTTTAGCTTCTCCTGAGCAGCAGCAGAAAGAGTGTCCTCTTTTCAGGACTAGTCTTGTCATTCACATGCAAAATCCAGGGTCTGATTTGTTCTGGACTTTGGTTTTAGGGTCAAACTTCAGATGTTTGCATTCGTTTATGAGAAAATGGGTAGAAAACCTCTGTTGAAAGAGCATTAAGGAAAGCAACGGATGCTAAATGTTCTAAAATAAACCTAAAACACAAAATTAAGACAAAAACAGACTTTAAGAGATGATGAGTTGATACTGGAGGGCTAGCAATGTGAGCTACAACAGGAAGAGAGCCTGTTTCATGCACAAAGTTGAGAGGGTTTCACAGAAGGTGTGAGAGGAGGAAGTGGACTACAGGAGAGGCCTTTTCTGTCACAACACTTCCTCCTCACACTGAAAACAGCCCCACTCACACACAAAAACACAGTCTTATTTGGTAACATAGTGACTTGCAAACCTAAAATTATAAATACATAAATAAAAACACTTGAACAGGCCGTTGGTTCAGGGGGACAGGGCTAAAGTCAGCACTGATGTTTTCACCTGTTTGGTCCTTTCAGAATAAGAGTCACAGTAGTGACTTGGTTGGATCAAGAGTCTGATTTTGTATTTCTGTCATCGTTTCTGCAGCCAAAACCACATCGTGGGATTCTTTTGTGTGTGATTCTCATGGCTTCAGCTATTAGTGTTTAATAAAATGTACAGCTATTTCCTCAGGTTCCTGAAAGTGTTAAAAAAAAAAAAGAAAACAGTTATGCAATTATTTCCCTCATAAAAGTCACATTTGTTTTGTTTACTGTTCAGAGAAGCCTAAACTAGCAAATCTAGTAAACATGGCATGAAAATGAATAAATGTCAACAGATTCAGATGCAAATATCAGCTGAGAACACCAGCAAAACTTAAAGAGCTGCTTCCTGTTTTCTCAAACCAAAAATCCCTCAACTCAAACAACAAACAAATAAACTAACAAACAGGCAAACAAACAACTCTGAAAGTGCTTTGAACACTTGACTTTAAAGTATTTGAAATCATAAAATTGAAACACAAATTTCTGAACGCACCAGCAAAGTTTTTTTCAAAGTCCAGGATCCAGACTGGAACGATGTGTTCCTTCAGGACGCAGAGGGTCTGTATCATAAACTACCACGCTAATAATCCAATTTAAGATTAATTAATTAATCCAGTGATAACAATATAAGTAAGATTTAAGCACAACCTAATACTAAAAATGTGTTTTACTGACTTTTTTCCAAATATTTCATTCATTTGAAAACTACATGATTAGATCATTTAAAAGTTGTGCATCATCTATTTTAGATTTTCTTTTAACTTGGAGGTGTTTGTTCTGGTAACTAGAAAAATTGCATTTATTGCACAAATGCTGTTTGAATGCTGGATAGCTGGAACTGTAAGCTGAAGCTGCCGAACAGCTGAACTGAAGCTGACATTAAGCAAAACTGTCAAAATGAGCTGAATGTCTTGAAAGATGTAGAAGCAAAAAGCACCAACAAGCAAATAAAGCGCAAAAAGTAAGTGAAGAATAGAGAAAAATAATGCTAAATAGCAAAAAAACTTAAATCTGTGAACATTGTATAAAAATCTGGAGAGCTTTAATGTCTAAACACCTGTTATTTCAGTTTGCCAAGTTTAACAGTTTAATCTTTACATTTAGCTGAACTGTGAAATTAGCAGTTGATGCTAAATTTGGTAACTGATTGCTGAAGTTGTTGAATAGCTGAAGTAAGCTGAAACTAAGCTAAACTGTCAAATGAGCTGAATGTAGTGAAAGATGTGAAAGCAAAAAGCACCAAGAAGCAAAAAAAAGCACAAAAAGTAAGTGAAGAATCAAGAAAACTAATCCTAAACAGCAGAAAACTCAAATCTGTGAACACTGTTTAAAAAAATTGGACAGCTAAAATGTCTAAACACCTGTTATTTCAGTAGGACTAGTTTAACAGTTTAATTTTTACATTTAGCTGAACTGTGAAATTAGCATCATATGCTGAATTCAGAAACTAATTGCTGAAGCTGAAATTAAGCAAAACTGTTAAAATGAGCTGAATGTTTTTGAAAGATTTAGAAGCAAAAGGCACCAAAATGTAAATAAAGCACAAAAAGTGAAGAACGGAGAAAACAATCCTAAACAGCAGAAAACTGAAATCTGAACCTTATTTAAAAATCTGGACACCAAAAATGTCTAAACGCTTGTTGTTTGAGTAGGACTAGTTTAACAGTTTAATTTTTATATTTAGTTAACTGTGAAATGAGTAGCATAAGCCAAATTCAGAAACGGATTGCTGAAGCTGCTGAATAGCTGAGGTGAAGCTGAAACTAAGCTAAACTGTCAAAATGAGCTGAATGTATTTAAAGATTTAGAAGCAAAAATCACCAACAAGTGTAATAAAGCTCAGAATATAGGTAAAGAATGGAGGAAAAATGCTAAACAGCAGAAAACTTTAATCTTTGAACATTAATTAAAAACTCGAAATTTGAAATGTTAAACAGCTGGCATTTGAAAGAGAATAGTTTAACGGGTACATTCTTACAATTGGCTGGACTGTGAATTTAGAAATATTTGCTGAAATCTGAAACTGATAGATTAACATATGTTCAGACTTGATATGGGATGGATGAATGGTTGGATGAATGAAATAATGGATGGATTGTTGGATGGGTGGATGGATGGATGGATGGATGGATGGATGGATGGATGGATAGAAGCACGTATGGATTTATATGTAGATGGATTCCTTAGGCCAAGCCGATCGGTTTGATGTCTCACATGCATGGGTGTGTAATTCCATTTAGCCAGAAGATGATTGACCTCTCTCAACCAATCAGGGAGCTGGGAGGGAGTGGGGCACTTTCCCACCTTCTGACGGTCAATCAAATTGAACTTATTTCTAGTTTTAAGTACAAACAGTTCAAAAAGATCAAAAACAGGAGTCTGTTAATGGCTCAATATTCTGCTTTTTTATATTCATTCCTATGAGACTTGGTTAAAGTGATTTGTAGTTCCTTGTGTTGCCATGGTAACAGAAGACAGGAGTCTGCATGAATAAAGCAATGTACAATGTCACATGAAATAACATTTCTATATTAAAGTATGTTGATACAGTTGTGTCTAAAATGTTTTTAAATGTTGTTGCTAAGCACGTTGCCATGGTAACGCAGAAGACAATATCAAGTTAATACAAGATGCCTGGGACCAAGCAGGTTAAATTGATGTACCATATGTGTGGGTGCACATTTCCTTTTAGGCAGAAGACGATTGAAAACTCTCAGGCAATGAGAGAGCAGTGAAGGAGGAGGGGGCGGTTCCTGCCTTCTGACTAGTGTTAAAATGTCAGCTATGCTGCTAGTTTTAAGTGTATAGCGCTGGTTGGTTGGTTGGTTGGTTGGATGGATGGATGGATGGATGGATTCCTTAGGCCTAGCCGATCGATTTGATGTCTCACATGTGTGGGTGTGTAATTCCATTTAGCCAGAAGATGATTTACCTCTCTCAACCAATCAGGGGGCTGGGTGGGAGCGAGGCACTTTCCCACCTTCTGACCGTCAATCAAATTGAACTTGTTTCTAGTTTGAAGTACAGATAGTTCAAAAAGATCAAAAACAGGAGTCTGTTATTGGGTCAATATTCAGCTTTTTAATAATCATTCCTATGAGACTTGGTTAAAGTGATATGGTATGTAGTTCCTTGTGTTGCCATGGTAACAGATAACGCAGTTAAAATTGAATACAAGATTCCTGAGACCAAACTGGTCGATTTGATGTGTCATATGTGTGGATGCTGGATCCTGATTGGACAGAAAATGGTTGAACACTCTGAACCAATCAGAGAGCAGCACTGTTTTCCCGCCTTTTCCCCTGGCTGTTGGAGGCCTGCAGCTGTACTCCTGTTAATGAGAGAAGCCTTTAAATCTGTCCTTCAGAAGTGAAATTGGACCTGTCAAACTTCTCATCACCATTTGAAAAGTACTGCACCGATTTGAAAAATTCAAAAAGCGTGAGCAGCAGAAGGCACCTTCCATGGATTGTCTAGAAGCTATGACGAGAAACTTTTAGCTGTCTGAAGCCGATCAGAGGAGAAAATCTCTGTTCCTTTAACATGGGTTTCAATGAGGGAAAATCTGGGTCTCTCCTCTCTCTGAGGCTTGTAGCGAAAGAACGGTAACACTTACAGATAAAATGAAACCCATTCTAAAAAGCTGACAAAAGTTCCTACTTTTTGAGTTATAATTTGTTTTGGTAGTCCAAACGGTCTGGGGGTAGTAAAGAGTTGTTCACAGAAGATGTGAAGTTCAAAAGTTAGAGTGCGGAATTTTCAGTTTAGAGTAGTGAGAGACTTTTTTTTTGTTTTAATTTTCTCAAACAAATGAACCGTACGACCACAATGTTTGGAGTACAGTCATGAATTATAGCTCAAAATGAAGGTATATCCGTTAGCTGTAAGACAGCGTGTGACTCATTTCAATCGAACCTACGGTTCTCTCGGTACAACGCCAGAAATGGAGCAAGGGAGGGTCACTGCTCATATCTTTACCCATTATAACTTTTGTGAATTTTTCTGAAAATTTCAAGTCGTACCTCAACTTCTACCTGCGATTTTAGAAAAACCGTAAAAGATATCAAAAAGCCTCTTTAATATGTTAAACAGGAAAGTCTTGTGAGTTTGTTAAACTTTGAATGAAGTCTCTAAGTTAAAAAGAACCCAATACAGTTTTTTAAATCAAAAAAGTGATAGGAATTTGCTGAAAATTGACGAATCCCATTCATTTCAATGGGAAATTTTTCGCAGAAAAAGCTTAATAACTTGAAAATTTTTAAAGATATCGATGCCAAAAGTAATAGCCGGAAAGAGCTTAACGAGCTGAACGTTTTGATATAAAATTGTTGAAATAGCTCAAAATTTGAAGGAGAAGAAGACGTTCAAAAAGTGTGCGGAAGCAGAAGAAGAAGAAAGAAAAACAGGAAAACAATAATTATTCAAACAATAGCTGTTAGAGGCGTACCAGGCAGCACTACAACAGACACCACAAACTACACTGTCCCGGTGACAAACCTTGCCAGGCGTCACACATCAAAGGGGCAAGCATCGGTAAGGAAAACACTGCTTTAGCTCAGCTTTCTCTAACGAGACTTCAACAGTCATTTTACACGTTAGTCTCTTTGTTTAATCTAAGCATAAACTGAATTTAACAAATATGAGGCAAGTTACATTACGGTCCATGTTGCCCCCAAATGAAAAAGGACATTTTATTCAGCATTCAGCATAAAGTTCTACTGAATCAGCTGTAGTGCACTACAAAAAAACCTCACATGACTTCTGTCCGAGTTTAAAAAATTAGCTCAAAACATCTGGAACTGGTTACCTAGCAACCAGTCCCAGCTTCATGGTAATGGCAACCACAGAGGGTTATGCTGTCAGAAACATCTCTAATGATGCCGCATGACCGACGTTCTAATTGTAAGTTGCTTTGAATAAAAGCGTCTGCTAAATGAATAAACATAAACATAAACATAAACGTTCTGCTCTAGCTGCTGATATTTGACACATCTCAGACCCAGGGATGTTTTATTTCATTCATGACATTTAACTTCCACTAATAAAAATCTTTTAAAACAGGAGGATCGCGATACAGCGTGTTCTAGTTGAATAAGCTCCAACACTCAAAGTTCGATACCCCTATTTTAAAATGTTTTAATTAATCGTTGTTGTTTTTTTACTTTAGTGAAAGTTTTTCATGTCATTTGGCTTCTTTTTCACTCAAGTTCAACACAGTCTACTTACCTGACTCAAACCTTTTATTACACATGTGAATCAATGACTTAACAAGACGATCATACGTTTATCCAGAGACATTCTTGGACTTTAGCTGTGCCAAAACAGTTTTAAATCATCCCTCCTGGTGACAAAGCTGCTTCATGAGATAGGACATATTTATTTTGTTGGTCCATATTATTCAAAACATGTATTTGATGCGTAAAACCTTGACCTTATGTTGAGTTTTGTGTGCATCCTTCTGTGTGCATTAGGCTAAGTACCACTGGCAGAGTCAAAATGTCAAGCAAAGCGGCGTGGACGACATGGTCCTGCTGTCAAAGATCACCGAGGACGCCATCGTGGAAAACCTCAAGAAGAGATACTTGGACGACTACATTTTTGTATCCTACAAGCCGCACGTGACTCATCTGTTCATCTGCTCATCCATTCATTTCATCACCGCCACCTCCAAACTCACACATACTGACCAAACATTCCTCAGAAGGATCCAACAGACAAATCTGGGCATAAAACAAGAAACTCGCCCTTCCTCCTTTCACTGACCCACATGAGTCAGACGCTCACTTCCGTCCTAAAAAGAAAAAGGTTCAAAAGGTTTCTGCACACTTGAGCAGCCGATTCAAACTCGACTCGGGCATCATTTCAATGTTTCATTTTGAGAATTTTACTGCTAACATAAGCAAACTGTGAACCTTGAGTTCCAATATCTGTTTATTGGTTTTGCAGGATGTGGTTAAATTATCATCATCAGATGTCAGACCAGGGTGTTTTTTTTATTACTACAGTGTGTTTGTCACATCAACACTGGGGTCCAAGAAAGTTAAAAGGACAAAAAGTCAAGTTGAAGAAGCTTGAATAGAAAAACTGTTTTTTTAATTATTTCATTAAAATCTTTTTCTCAAATATAAAAGATTTTATTAGCATTAGCTGACAAGTCTCCTCATTAGGGATTTCAAAAGTGAGTTTGGTGTTTTTTAAAGGTTATTAGGAAGGATGTTTGAGCTTGTGTCTCATTATGACGTTTTCAGGAAACAGTGAGATCATCTAATGATGGAGGTGGATGGAGGTCTGACGTTCCCCCACCTACAGGCTGGCAGCGTGGCTGTGTGGGAGGAGACACTCATCTCTCTACCTGCAGCTGTAGAGGGATATTAGACATATACATTACCACACACCAACCTACATTACACACAAACATTGGTCCATCTGGTGAGTGGTGATGGTGGAGGTTTCAGCCCTGCTGCTTCTGCCTTCTACCCTCGGTTGGTCTGGCAGAGCTGGGGATCTGAAGCTGCCTGTGAGGCTTTGGGGCCGTTGCAGGGATGGGTGGATGGGGCTGGGTGGCCACAGGTTGGGGTCTGGTCTGGAGGTCCTGAGCTGTGCTGCAGCAAGATGGGTAGGTGCCTGTCGGCATCTTGGATTGCTGTTGCCTTGGGGGCTATTCCTGGAATGGGGAAAGCCCTCCACTGCTTGGTCCCCATATTTTGCAGCCAAGGGTGTCCTAACTATCCTTATGGGTTGGGGGTGCAGTTGGGGGGCTGGTGCTCACTCTGCCGGGGTGCAGGGTTGGGTTGGCTTGGTTGACCCATGCTTGGCTGTCTCTCAATGGGCATTGGGGCTTGGCGCTGTCTCAGTCTGGACTGGCCTGTATCGGACGGGACAACAGTGTGCTGGGCTGGGGATTATAGAGCTCTGGACGTCACGTGACTCTCAGAGAGTAGACGCCATGTTGACAGGCAACAAAGGTAAACAAAATGAATTGGATCGGCTTAGATTTTACTCCGTCTGAGTTTACTTCACACTTTAAAACAGAATAAATCGTTTTATATAGTCAGTAATTAAATAGACTAAACATCTCCAACCCTTACCGTGCCCCTGGGATACTTTTTAAAAATGCCAGAAGCTGTCGGAGCGGACCTGGCCAGGGAACGCCTTGGGATTTCCCTGGAGGAGCTGGCCCAAGTGGCTGGGCCCAAGTTTAGGAAGCCCACTAAGAATCGTAATAAAAGCATTTAAAATAAATACCATATACAGTTGAGGAAACGATATGAAGTGGTCGCTGCATAAGCGAAAACCTTTACTCTCGGCATCCCACTGCTTCATTTTAGCCCGGTCACTAGCACGTTTTACTGCAATGAGCCAACGTTTGCGGCGTTCCGGATCTTGGGGAATCCTGTAGAAGGCTCATCCCTTATGCCATCCGCGTCTGTTCTGCATCCTGGGGCACAACAGGAATCTACCATATTTCCCGTTTGAATTTTCTGACAATAACAAATAGCCCAGCTGGGGGCTTCTGCCTGCCAAGATGGCGCCGTTTCGATTTCAACTGCATGCCGGGAGAAGTGACGTCAACTTCAGGAGCTCAATAGTCTCTGCGGCTCCAAATGGGTTCACTTTGGCTGGGGGCTGGTGCCCTGATGTTCTCTGGCTGGCTCCCCATCCTCCCTGGGCTGCAGTCTGTCTTCTGAGCTGGCCGAATGGTGTCCGCGATCTACTGCTGGGGTAAGCGTGGGCCCCGGACTCTGGTGCTGGTGGGACCTGGGCTGTGGTGGGGCAGCCCCTCCCTCACCACATACACAACATTTAAAAAACAAATAAAAAACAAAACTCTTGGAGACAAATCCACACACAGACACCCACAAACACAAAGTGATTCACACAAACACAGCTCAGACCTGCACACGCAGGTAACCACTCAAATACACACAACAACATATTATACGATATAAACACAGACACACACATGCACACACACGCATGCACATACACACACACGCACCAACATTCTATAAGATATAAACGCATACACATGCACATGAACGCACAAACAAAGGCTACTGCACAACAGTAGGAATATCCCACATCCCTCTTGCTGTAGAGTAAAACTGCTCTGGCATGTTATGGCATCAAGGTCAACCATTCTGTCTGCTCCAACTGCCAGAAAGGACAGGTTGTAAAAAAACACATTTCACAATTTGTGAAAATTTGTTTAAATAGCTTCATCTATGGAGGATGTTTAAGCATCAGCTGTTTCAAAAAGTCCCAGTTTGTGACATCACAAATGGGGGGAGTAGAATAGAACCATCTCTCACATGCAAGAGAGCTGCTGCTAGAGCAGCTGCTCTACTCTGAGCTCCATCCAGTTATCGGAGCTTCTAAGCCTATAGCAGCCTGGGTGGGGGATGGGTGGGCTTGGCTAGCTCCAGCTTGTTTTCTTAAAGTGGTAGAGCCCTGTAACCGCTCATTGTAAAAGGAACTGAAAATGTAAAAATAATAATAATAATAAACTGCTGAGATCACTTAATATGAAAGATATTCAATGCAAAGAACTTCATGAACATGTTTTGTACTGACCACAGAACTAATGACTAAAGAAAAAAAGTCCTAACTTGTCTCCTTTAAAAACATTAGGAAAGTCGTGAAACTGCAAAAAACGGTTTGTGTCATTTTATTAACATAACTTCATTGGTCAGGAAGAGTTGTGCGTGTTTCGTTTTGCTGTGTTCTGATATTGATCTGAGATTTGTTACAGTAATAAAGTGCAGAATCGTCCGAGACAGATTAGGCTGGCCTCTGAGCTGCTGATTCATATCATAGAGTCAGCCTAGTGGTTAGAATATTTATGCTGTAAAGGCTTCTGCGCGAGAATCACAAAACGTCTGCCCTTCTGAATCATGTCAGATGAAGTTGTGTGATGAATTATTTATGTACTCGACTTCCCATCTCTGTCAGAATTTAAAGTTTTGGGACGTTTTTTAGCTGAAAAGGTGTCCTCACCTATCCCTTCTCTCTGTCTAACTGAGCAAATGTATTGTGTTTTTGTACTTTAGAATATCATTTGTGATTTATCCAGTAAATCATCTTTCATAATTCGTATCAATTTCTAAATCAGCAGCTGACTGTCTGCAGTAACTTTCTGCAGCTTGTTTTAGGATCCCTGTTGTTTCATCGGAGGAGAGACAGGAGTTTTAATGTACCCTGAAACAATTATTTAGTGTTCCATCTAAACCCAACCAGCGTGCACCACTTGGTCTTTGCAGCTATCCTTGACCCTCCTCCCCAGACTTACATCGGTCCTGTCTTGATATCAGTGAACCCGTTCAAACAAATGCCTTATTTCACCGACAGGGAGATCGAACTCTACCAAGGAGCCGTGAGTAGAATTCTCATGACCTGCAAACGTGCAGCTGCTCCTGCATCTGTCTGCTCCTTTAACTATAAATGCTTTGTTTACTTCTGCAGGCCCAGTATGAGAACCCACCACACATCTATGCCCTGACCGATAACATGTACAGGAACATGATGATCGATGCAGAGAATCAGTGTGTTATTATTAGGTGATTAAAGCCGTTTAATTTCTCATCCTTTTTTTGTTTTCATTTCCTATTTTTACATGAACCCTGAATGTTTTGTGTTTATCCCCGTGTGGTGCAGCGGTGAGAGCGGTGCAGGGAAAACTGTGGCTGCCAAATATATCATGGGTTACATTTCCAAAGTGTCTGGAGGCGGATCAAAAGTGCAGGTAGAAACAGCAGCTGATCTGTTCACACGACTCAGAAATAACATCCAGCAGCAGTGCTGTGTAGCCGTTTCTGTCTCACTCTGTCACTGTGTCTGTTGTGTTTGCTCCAGCACGTTAAAGACATCATCCTCCAGTCAAATCCCCTGCTGGAGGCATTTGGTAACGCCAAGACTGTCCGCAACAACAACTCAAGTCGTTTTGTAAGTGAGCTGATTGTGCAAGCGCCGATGCAGCCTGACAAAACACAGGCTGTGCTAAAGCTGCAGGATCTTGTGCACGCATTTCTTAACAGAAGTTCATATATTTCACCATGAATCTAAACCGTCTGGTTCCTTCTTTTTTCTTTTTCTGTCTTCACTTCAGCAGCTTTTGCTGCTAATGAACTGCTCTGGTCTGGTGAGGCATTTATAGATATCCTGCTGACTTACGGTTGCACGACTGAACACGAGACATTTGTGGGATCCTGGTGCATTAATTTCACACCTTAAAACCTCAGCTTACACATGTGAAGCTGAGAAAACCTCACATCAGGTTATAAATTTTCCAGTAACTCTTGTGGGTCGTTGCAGTTTCACGAACACACACGCATTAAATTAGTCTGCATGTTCACCTGTCAGCTAAATGGCCAATGTACAGCAAAGCTAAACGATTAATATTAATCTAGATTCATTTGACCTATCAAGTAGGGATGCATCAATACCACTTTTTTTCAAACCGATACGATACTGATACTTCGATCTGAGTACTCACCGATACCGAGTACCAATACCGATACTTCTACCACACAAAAAAATGCAATGAATTGGAATACAGGTTTTATTTTCATCTCTGCTTTCAACAGGAAAAGACTGGGAGGTAGACAAGAAATAAAATATATTCATAGAAATTATCACAAAACTAAAATATTAGGTGAACAGAAATGACAAGTTACAGTGAAGCCACTTTCAGGCAACTGCACTGGTATTGGTTCCTGGTATTGGTTAACTTTTACCGATCGGTGCATCCCTACTATCAAGGCCTGATGAGGTAGAATCATCGACACATATACTGGACAATTCATTTCCATAGGCTCCAATAACACGTTTTTGAGGCTAAATGGGAGGTGGCCACCACCGCCATTTTGACCGTGTCACAGGTTCCGTTAAGCCCAGACAATGCCACAAAAGGGAAGAGGCTGTAAGGCTGGGATCAACTGACGACACCCGATTGAACTAGCTACAAGCTAACCTGAAGCTAACCCAAAGCTAACGCAGAGGTGGGAGCTAAGCTAACGGAGGTAGCAACCTAGCTACAACCAGAGTTAACTGTGCACAACACCAGAGCTTCTGAGACAGAGATACGCCGGGCTGACCGCTGGGGAGAACCGGGTGGAACACAGAGGTCTCCGAGAGCTCCACAAGCTGACAGCCCGTGCAACAGACAGAAGCCGCGATCAGACAGAGATGCGCTGAGCTGTGGGGAGGGGAGAAACGGGTGGAAAACATCAGGTCTCCCGAGAGCTCCACAAGCTGATAGTCGGAACCCAGCTCCACCAACATGTTATATTTCAACCCATTTTCTAAAGTGCAGCATTATGTTAAATGCACTGGGTTTTACCCTATTACATCGAAATTTCATGGTTAAACAGTACATGTTAAAATCTAAGCTCAGCTCGGCAGTGACCTAAAATGCATAAATATAATTTTACTTACCGAAAAAAATGAAGTGGAGACTCCTTGGACGCTCTATTAGTGCAATTAATGCCACAGCAAGTCATTTTGTCCAACAATTGCACAAATAATATCCAAAAAAGAATACACAAACACAGAGACTCAAAATCCCAGAACAGCTTCCAAGCCAGACCGAGGCTCTACTGAGGCCTTTCCACAGAGCTAGCCCTGTGGTCACTTGGGTCTGATGCTCATTAATTATACAGAATTTTAGGCTTTTAGTACACTTAAACAGAAGAGTGAGAAAAAAATTCACCCCCCTCAGAGTTGTTATGAGTGTAAACTAGATCATTTAAACCAAAAACATGTTCTGATACCAGGCTGTAAACATGTTTATTTCTGCTGTGAAATTGGTATTTTTAACATGGGAGTCAATGAGGATTTGCTCGCGTCTGACACCAGCCCCCAGCGGATGAGGGTGGAACAGCAACTTTTGATATTTCAGGGTTGGCCTCAATTTTTGAACCGCATTATGGGGGCTTGGGTAGAATGAGCATGTCACGGTGGGATGAACACCCCCTTCTTTCTGTGCTCTCTTGAATATGTTCTTCTGGTTTATCTGGTAACAAATCTGATTCCCACAGCTAAGGTGTTAACTTTGATTTGCATCTACCAGGGGAAATATTTTGAAATTCAGTTCAGCAGAGGTGGCGAGCCAGACGGTGGCAAAATTTCAAACTTCCTGCTGGAGAAGTCGAGGGTGGTGAACCAGTATGAGAATGAGAGGAACTTCCACATTTACTATCAGGTCAGAGGACAATCAGCACAGTCCTGGAACAATGCTGGTTGCTGCAACACGCAACATAAACAAAGTGAACTCACACGGAACTAAAGTTAAACGCTGTGACCTCCTCTCTACCTGCACTGTGGTCTTTCAGTTGATAGAGGGCGCCAACGCTCAGCAGAAAGAGGGTCTGGGAATCATAACTCCTGACTACTACTACTACCTCAACCAGTCTGGGACCTACAAGGTGGATGGGACCAATGACAGCAAAGACTTCCAGGAAACCATGGTATTTAAAGTGGACATTTTTAGAAAAGCTAAACTGTAGAAGGGGAATTGTCTTTCTGATCAAGTTTTCACTCGCATATTAAATAAATAATCTTATTTAATTCAATTATTTATTTATAAAGCGCCTTCCCGCCACCAGGCAAGGAGGCTCAAGGTGCTCGACGAGCACGTAAAACAAAGTACAAACAACAATATTGTGAGAAAGCTTAAAACAACAAAATAATGACACAACTAAATAATAAAAATGAGATAAAACACAAAAAACAACAATAAAATTAGCAAAATGATGCATCAGTCTGGCTTGAATTGATAAAAAAAATGTAACAAAAGTTTTGCTTTAAGGGTCAAAAATACACAAAATGTCACAAATTTGCCTTGTGGCATCAAGAGCAAGAAAACAAACTAAAGTCATTTCGATTTATAACCATCTGCTATCCTCACTGTCTGCTTAACATCCTGTTTCCAGGAGGCCATGCAGGTGATCGGGATCCCAGGTGACATCCAGGCTCAGGTGCTGCAGATCATCGCGGGTATCCTCCACCTGGGGAACATCAGCTTCATAGAGGCTGGCAACTACGGGCAAGTGGAAAGCACAGACTGTGAGTGAAACACACACCTAGACTCCTCCATGCACACACACCTGTTCCCTTTGGGGATGCGTGGTAATTACAGCTCACAAAACGAGTCCCTCTGCAAACTCGAGTAATTGATAAAATGCTGATGAGTTGCTTTTCTTTCCTTTTTGTTTCATGCTGCTGAGGGAGTCCCATCATATGTGTACATAACTGGAGAAAACAATCAGCAGTGTCATTTTACCCTGATAAAAGACTGTGTGTAGACAGTGGGAGGTTTTCTTTAAGCTGTTTCTCCAAGTCCGTTACATGTATCTTTATTACAGCTAAGTTTCCAATCTAATTATTTGCATGTCATTTGCTTTTGTTTGCACTAGTGCTTGCCTTCCCTGCTTATCTACTGGGCATCGACCCGAACCGCCTGCAAGACAAGTTGACCAGCAGAAAGATGGATTCAAAGTGGGGAGGGAAGTCGGAGTCCATCAACGTAACCCTGAACCAGGAGCAGGCCACCTACACGCGCGATGCCTTAGCCAAAGCTCTTTATGCACGTGTCTTTGACTACCTAGTAGAGGTAAAGATTTCACACAACAAACTACATAAAATGAATTATTGCACAAAACTGGCTTGTTTTTAGATTTTATTCCCCTTTTTCTATCTGCTGCAGGCCATTAACAAAGCCATCCAAAAGCCCTATGAGGAATTCAGCATTGGCGTGCTTGACATTTATGGCTTTGAGATTTTCCAGGTCAGTGCACTCACACTTTATAGATGCACAACCTTTTATGTGCAGCAAATGATTGTTTTATGGAACTAGACAACAGTCATGATCTGACATAGATTGTGTTGTATTTTCTTCTGCAGAAAAACGGGTTCGAGCAGTTTTGTATAAACTTTGTCAATGAAAAGCTGCAGCAGATCTTTATTGAACTCACTTTGAAAGCTGAGCAGGTATCACTTAGGAAAAGCCTTTCTCCTCTTTTTTCTGTTCAATCAGCCAGAGGAATGCTTTCATTTCTTCTGTTTTAATTAGGAAGAGTATGTTCAGGAAGGCATTAAGTGGACGCCCATCGAGTACTTCAACAACAAGGTTGTGTGTGACCTTATTGAAAATAAACTGGTAAGCTCATAACTGCATTAGCTGATAAATAAAAGCAGAAAATATTTTTTTTTTTCAACAAAACAACTTTTTGTATAATGGATTCCTATTTTTCTAATTTAAAAACTTTGATAAATAATCACAGATGACATTTCCAGAAAACGTATTTTAAAAGGCATCTGTTGACAGAACCCTCCTGGCATCATGAGTGTGCTGGATGATGTATGTGCCACCATGCACGCCAAAGGAGAGGGTGCAGATGGCACTCTGCTGCAGAAGCTGCAGGCGGCCGTAGGAACGCATGAGCATTTCAACAGCTGGAACTCCGGTTTTGTCGTACATCACTATGCCGGGAAGGTACAAAGTCAAATTCATAATCAAAACTGCTGCAGGAGCTCAGTTGTTTTCACCTTAAGCTACGAGGAGAAGATTTTGAGCCTTGCAGAATTTCGTCTGATATAAAAAAATAAAAAATACAGGAACCTTTGTGTTGTTGGTTCAATTTATTTAGTGAAATTTTATATTTTCTCAGGTGTCGTATGATATCAACGGCTTCTGTGAGCGAAATCGAGACGTGCTCTTCCCCGACCTTATTGAGCTAATGCAAAGCAGTGAATTGTAAGTCTTTGTTATAATTATTATACACATGAATACACACACACACACACACACACACACACACACACATATATATATATATATATATATATATATATATATATATACACACATGGAGCTCCACAACCAAGTGGCTGGCATCGTGTACAGAAACATCTGTACAAGGTATGGACTGGAAGCCCCAAGGTCAAAGTGGGTAACACCCCCTAAGGTGGTTGAGAACAAGAGAACCAAGCTCCTGTGGGACTTCCAGATCCAGACCAACAAAATGGTGATGGTGAACCAGCCGGACATTGTGGTGGTGGGCAAAGAACAGAGGATAGTCGTTGTGGTTGATGTGGCAATACCAGGAAAAAGGAACACTGGAAACTAGATAAGTACCAGGGCTAGAAAGAAGAACTTGAGAAAGCCTGGAGAGCAAAGACACCAGTGGTGACGGTGGTCATCACAGAACTTGGGCCAATAACCCCCAAACTGGAAGAGTGGCTAAAGCAGATTACTGGAAAACATTTCAGTCCAGGAAAGTGCAGTTCTAGGAACAGCTGAGATACTGCACAGAAGCCTCGAGTTCCCAGGCCTCTGGTAGAGGACCCGAGCTTGGAAGGATGAGACCACCCACAGAGAATGAGATGGTTTTTTTTTTGTTTTTTATTTATTTATTTATTTATTTGTGAAAGCACGTTACAGATAAATTTGTCTTTTCAGTGACTTCATCCGTAGCTTGTTCCCTGAAAACCTCAACTCTGACAAGAAGGGGCGGCCTACAACAGCGGGTTCAAAGATCAAGGTAAAAGTAAACGACCACGAGGCAGAAGGAAAACAAGAGTTTTGTGATGTAAAATCTCACTGATTTTCCAACAGAAACAAGCTAACGAGCTGGTCAACACGCTGATGAAGTGCACTCCTCACTACATCCGCTGCATCAAACCCAACGAGACAAAGCGGCCAAAGGACTGGGAGGAGAGCAGGTCTGTACGTCACACCCATACACACATACAGAAGGATGTTGGTCTTCATTAATAACATCCTTCTCTGTGGTGGTAGGGTGAGACATCAGGTTGAATACCTCGGGCTGCGGGAAAACATTCGAGTACGAAGGGCTGGATTTGCATACCGCAGGCCCTTCAATAAGTTCCTGATGAGGTGGGTTGGGATTGAGGCTTTAGAATCGTCTTTTTGTTTCAATCATCGTCGATGAAATTTTGTCATTTCTTCGCCACAGATATGCCATTCTGACACAGGAAACGTGGCCGTGCTGGAGGGGCCCGGAGCAGCAAGGGGTCCTTCACCTCCTCCGATCTGTCAACATGGATAATGATCAGTACCAGATGGGACGCACCAAAGTTTTTGTCAAGAATCCAGAATCGGTACAGAAGATCTCAGATGTTGTATTTGACCTTATGTTTGTAGAAAACACTTAACTTTTTGTCCCACTAGCTGTTCCTGCTGGAGGAAATGAGGGAGAGGAAGTTTGACACTTTTGCCAGAATTGTTCAGAAAGCCTGGAGAAGATTCAACGCCAGGAAGAAGTATGAGCAGATGAGAGAAGAAGGTGAGCAAGAAGATTCTTTGTTGTTGTTTTTTAAACCATAAACCACATTTTGGATCCTAATCACCTGGAATATTTGTTCCTGGTTATGACGCTCAGCCTCAGACATCCTGTACAACTCCAAAGAGCGAAGGAGGAACAGCATCAACAGGAACTTTGTCGGAGACTACCTTGGTCTAGAGCAGAGACCTGAACTGAGACAGTTCCTGGCCAAAATGGAGCGTGTTGACTTTGCTGACTCAGTCAACAAGTTTGACCGCAGGTTTAAGGTCAGGAGGTCGTTGTGCTTTCTGACAAGGAGAAGGTTACTAACTCTTCCTCCTCTCACATCCCCCTTTCTCTCCCCTCACACAGTCTATCAAGAGAGACTTGATCCTGACCCCTAAAGGCATCTACCTGATTGGTCGAGAAAAGGTGAAGAAAGGACCTGAGAAAGGGCAGATCAAAGAGGTGCTGAAACGAAAGCTGGAGTTTGGACACATCAACAGCGTCTCTCTCAGGTACGTGTCTAGTTCAGACAGGATGTGGGCTTGTTGTGTCAGAATAAATTGTTGAGATTGGGATTATTTATAGAACCGGTGGGCTACTTTGTCTTTAACCACAGTGTGAGAAACATTTACGCCACTAGACTGAGAGACTCTTCAAATCGAGCCCACGTTGAGCTCTAGAAGCCCTGAGCTAAACTGTTTTGAACTACAGCTCCATTTTCTCCACGAAAGCCACTCGTTTATTTTTTATTGTCTTGTAGGATTTCCTGAAGTTTGTAGACGACTTCCTTAAAATGGCCTTCTTATTTTCAGCACAAGACAGGACGATTTCTTCATCGTGCACGAGGCCCAGTACGACAGTCTGCTGGAGTCCACCTTTAAGACGGAGTTCCTCAGCTTGCTCTCAAAACGCTATGAGGAGGTGATCAAGAGAAAACTGTCAGTCTCCTTCTCTGACAGGTAGAGCAACACAAAGTCTTGACTCACACGAGGAATCAGAAACACTGACCACCACTGACACGCCTTTATTTTCTCTCAGACTGGAGTTCAGAGTGAAGAAAGAGGGCTGGGGCGGGGGCACCACCAGAGTGGTGGCGTTCCAGAGGGGTCATGGGGACCAGGCCTATCTCAAACCTGGGGGGAAGACTCTCATGGTCACGATAGGAGATGGTTTACCCAAGTCCTCAAGTAGGTTAAACACAACAGTGACTCAATAAAAAATAAGGAAGGCTAATATGTGCAAATGCGGTTGTAATCTTTGCTGAAATGGCTAGTGAAAGGTGGAGTTTCAAACGATGCAAATGGACTTTTATCTCTTCAGAACCAACAAAGAAGTCTGCTCTGGAGTCCCGAAGTGGAAGGAGAAACCATGTAGCCAGCAGAGGTTGGACACTCAAAAAGCTGGACTTTATTTTCATTTTTATGTCAGTTTTACTGATACAAAGAGCTAAAGTTGTACGTGCTAGTAGCTGAGAGTGAGCTTTGTTTAAATGACTGCTGCATCTTTAATTAAACCAGTGGTTTTCAGAGATCAGGGTTGAGGAAATGAAGATGGTTTTGCTTGGACTGTAGAAGTTAAAGACCAGGTTCACTGAGAAACCACTTATTTCTTTATCCGTTTTGAAAATGATCAACAACTCTGAGTTTTCCATACAGACTGAACATGAAAATAGTCTCCTACACCTATCTCCTGCATTAGCTTCTGATAGAAAATCGGTGGTGAAACTCTCGGATTTGAAAAGCCTGACAGATGTCCAAAAATCAGGAAATAAGACTCAGAATCCTGCTGTCTGAAGCTTCTTTCCCCTCCGACTGACTTCAACGTACCCAAACAAGTGCAGCAGAGCTTACATGACATTCACCCCCACTGCTAATGTATTAAAAATATGAGTAAAGCTGACCTTTAAAATAAAATGAAAACTATTACTAGAACTATTTGTTACAGGTAAAGAAAGGTTGTTGAGGTCATTATGACACCTCCTGCCACAGTTGTTATTGAGCGGGTGCTGCAGCGTATTAGACAGGGGCGGCGTTAGGCCCGGCTACTTGGGCTGAAGCCCCGGATGTTTCATGAAAAGCCCCGGATCTAAATTGCGGAAGTAACATGCAGTACCAAAGTCCAACAGAGAGGGAGCAGCTGGCAGTAGTTGGTATACAGCCTGCCTGAGCCTCCACCACTGTAGAAGAAGCCCTTCAGCAGCTGGCTTCTTCTACAGTCTCTGCCTGAAACGCATGTGAAGATGGACATAAGGACGTTTTTTAGACAAAAAGTACAACGACAGAACCCCAGCTTTGATGAGACTGGTGTTGACTCAGGTTTGTGAGTCTTATTTGAAAATATTTGTTGTGCTGCTGGTTTGCCTAAAGTTAACTTATCAGGTAACGTTGTTGGAGAAAGAAAGGGAATATTTACTATCATCTCACACTAAACACTAACAGGAACAATATTCTGCCCTGAAAATGCTTAATCTGTAGCTTCAGATTAAAAATTATGTGGTACAAAACATATATGATGCTGACTAGTGCGTGTCACGTGTGTGTGCGCACATGTGTGTGTGTGTTAAGCCCCGGATCTTCTTCAGTCCTAAATCCGCCCCTGGTATTAGGTGGAAGTTTTGGTAATTCACATGAGGATTTTTATCTTTTTATCTAAAGTTATCTGGAGTTTGTTCTTAACTCTTCTCTCGTGTCTCCTCTCAGCACACCAGAATGGAGCAGCCAAGTTTTCCAGAGCCCCTCATCAGCAACAGTCTGAAATCACATATTCTGCTCCGCACAAGCAACAACAACCGCCCAAAGCAGCTCTGCCCAAACTAGGCTCCCAGAGGACTTCCCGAGTGCCAGCCCACAACCAGCATAACCAGAGCAACATGGACTTCCTCAACGTTCCTGACCAAGGCATGTCAGGGTAAGAGAGACCAGCTTCTAGGAGGAAAACTGGACAGGTGTGATGACAGAGAGGGTGGGGCTATTGACTCACTGAAATCAGTGCATACAGGTTTTATAGTCGTTGGGGCTTGTCAAGGTTAAGCTAACATGAAGTGAAAAAATATGTTGAATTGTTGGTTTTTGAAAGCAAACCTGTGGCTGTTGCACAGGGTGACGCCCTTCACACATGGGTCATTTAGTATCTCTTGGACACCTGTTAGTGTTTGTGTGCAGCAGAACAAAATCTCCCTTTTTAGCACACATTACATAAAAGGCTTCTAACAATAACTAGGATGATTATTGTATAAACAAAGATGTTTATAGTAGCTACAAAACAAATAGGCAGTACTGGGGGTACAGATTTGTGTAGTAAAAAAGAGAACAGAGGAAAAACTAGACAACAGAATGAATAGGAAGGGAAATATAGTAAGAAAACAGGTGCACTCTGATAAAAGAAACCAAAATAGGACAGAGGGGTGTCAGTAAAACTGATTTCTTCAAGAGCAAATTCTTCGACACAAGTTTTCATCCTTTTTTTGGTTCAGATAAAGTATTTTGATTCTGTAGCTACTTCTGGTTCATAAAAAGTCTCAAGGAAGATGCTTCTACAGGGTTGCTTTTTTGTCACGTGCCTCTTAAACAGCTCATAATAAGTCAGATCAGTGCAAATATCTCATAATATGACTGTGTCAGCTTAGAGTTGCCTCATTCTGAAATTATACACACAAGCTAACGCAGCTATAGCTCCGGGCTACTTGCTAACTGCTATCAACTAACAACAGAGTGCCCATCCAGATGGAGAGTTTGTAGTTGCTGGTGATTTTGACAAGGCAAATCTCAAAACTGTACCTCCCAAATTATATCAGCATGTGCAGTTCCCCACAAGAGGTGAAAATGGACTTGATCGTGTTTACAGCAGGGTTTTAACGCAACAGCCCTCCCCCACTTAGGCCAGTCCAACCACATTTCCCACATCTTAACTCCAGCATAACAGTTCTCCATCAGAACAGTTACAGGACTGCTTTGATAGTACCAACTGGTCCATTTTCAAAGGTGGAAACATCGACCTACACTTCCACGGTTCTCTCTTACATAAAGCATTGCACAGATACTGTTACAACAACAAAGAAAATCCACACCTTCCCCAACAGCAAGCCATTGATTACCAAAGATGTCCGGTTCCTGCTGAAGGTCCTTGACAAAGCTTTCAGGTCTGGCGATGTTCAACAATACAGCGCTGCAGGTCAGAGCTGAAGAGGGGCATCAGAGAAGCCAAGGTGGCTTACAGGAGAAGGATTGAGAGCCACTTTGACAAATCAGACCCACGACGTGCATAGCAAGGGATACGCACATCACAAATCATACTAGCACCAACTCACCATCCATCAACAATGCAAGACTGGCTGAAGAGCTCAACAACTTCTTTGGCTGCCATGAGGCAACGACTGCTGGAACCATGATGCCATCTCCAGCACCAACAGACAACAGCAAGCTGCTCATCCTGCAGACCGCTGAGGTACAGTGTGCACTCAGAAGTGTTAACACAAGGAAGGTAGCTGGTCCAGATGGCATTGCGGCAAGGGCCCTATGTGACTGTGCAGCGGAACTGGCTGAGGTCCTCATAGACATCTTCAACATGACACTGTCCCAGTGCTCTGTCCCTGCCTGTCTAAAAACCTCCACAATAGTACAGATACCAAAAAAGTCTGCAATAACAAGCTACAATGACTACAAGCCTGTAGCTTCAACACCTCTCAATATGAAGTGCATGGAGAGACTAGTGCTGCAACACATCAAGCCCCAACAGAACCAACAGATCAACAGATGCATTCAATAACATTTTCCCCAGCATACTATTCCACAAGATGTCTGACCTTGGCCTCGAGCACAGCATCTGCCTCTGTAAGACTTTCTAACAAACCGACCACAGTGTGATAAGTTAGGCCATCACCATTCCTCCTCTCTGTCCCTCAGCACAGGAGCCCCACAAGGCTGTGTCTTGAGTCCCTTCCTGTTCTCCCTGGACACACATGACTGTAAGCCCGCCGACAATACCAATGCTATCATTTAGTTTGCTGATGAAGCAACTGTTATGGGTATAATCAGCCAGGGAAATGAGTCGGTGTACAGGGAAGAAGTGAAGCGGCTGGTAGACTTGTGTACAACCTGACCCTGAGCACCAACAAAACCAAAGAACTCATCATTGACCCAAGAAGGAAAAAGGTGGAGCACCAGTCACTCACAATGAATGGAGTGCAGGTGGAGAGGATGTTACAGTTCAAGTTCCTGAGCACAAACATATCAGAGGACCTCACATGGACACACAACACCAAATGTCTGATAATGAAGGAACAACAGCAGCTATACTTCCTGAGAGCTCTCAGCAGTTTTTGTGGTTTTATCAATGCTCCATAGAGAGTCTCCTGACCAACAGCATCCTGGTGTGGTACAGCCGCAGCTCTGCAGCTGACATGTAGGCCCTGCAGAAAATATAACAAACACACACTTGCCTGCCCTGGATGACATGTTCACCACTCGCTGCCTTCGGAAAACCACAAACATCCTAAAGGGCTCAACCCACCCTGCTAACCATCTCTTCACATTTCTTTCATGTGGTAAACGATACAGGGCAATAAAACCATGCACCACCAGGCTGTTGAACAGCTTTTATGCAAGATCCCATCACTGAACTGAATGTTGTTGCCAGGAGGTCACACTAACAGTGACTCTACTGGACAGTTAGTGCACTACAGCACCTTTACATTTAGCTAGCTATCCCTGATACCTCAACAAATGACTGTTTACATTTTTATTAGTATTACTTCACGTTTCACTTTATACTTTTAAAAAGATTTGCACCTTAAACTAGCTGTGTGTGCAAAAGATGTGTGTGTGTGTGTGTGTGTGTGTGTGTGTGTGTGTGTGTGTGTGTGTGTGTGTGTGTGTGTGTGTGTGTGAGAGAGAGAGAGAGACTTCTATTTTAGACTTGTTATTTTATTTTACTTATATTTTACTACCTCCTTACATGAGCTTTCTTTAATGAGCGCAAAATCAATTTTGTTGTACACGTGCAATGACAATAAAAAATCTTGAATCTTTAATTATTAAGGCTTGTTTCTGTAGCACTTTTAAACAAAGATGAGGGTAAGATGTCGAGGGGGCATGCAGAGGTCTTCATAGAGTTAACTAGTTTGGTTAACTCAGGCAAAGAAACAGGAGCGAAGCTATCTAGGATTATGGGCCTGGTTGGAGTCAGGAGAGGCAGCGATAAGGCTGAAGGAGAGATGCTAGATCTAACCTTATTGACTTTGTCCACAAAGAAAGACAGAAAGTTCTCACAGTCTGCAGCAGAGTGGATGGAGGCTGTAGGAGTAGCAGGAGAGACGATGCTGCTGATGGTGTTAAACAGCACCTTGGGGTTCCCTTTGCTCTGGGACACCAGGTTGGAAAAGTAGGAAACCCTAGCGTCTCTGACTGCAGAGTTAAAGGATGTCAGAAGATCCTTTAGGTGCAGCAGATGGACGTGGAGATGGGTTTTCTTCCACAAATGCTCAATATTTCTGCATTGGCACTTCAGGCTGCGAAGGCTGTCATTAAACCAGGGAGTAGGGTTCACTGCAGGAACTGATCTGGTTCTGACAGGACAGATGTTGTCCAGAATGGAGAGGCAGTGCTCGTCGAACTGAGAAGTTAAGGAATCTGGGTCGTTATCAGAAGAACGGGGTGGATCAAAAGCAGCAGAAAAATTGCTAACTGTGCTCTCATTAAGAAAACGAGAACTAACCATACGGCGAGCAGGAGGTGGGGATGCAGAAACTGACAAGTTAAAGAAAATGCAGTGGTGATCTGAAATATAAACGTCCTCAGGACAAACACTGTCAGCATTTAGACTCAGGGTAAAAACAAGGTCTAGAGTGTGCCCACTAGTGTGTGTGTGGGGCCAGAAACATGCTGGGTAACGTTGAAGGAGTCCATAAGGCTGGAGAATTTCATGGCAAAGTGATCAGAGGGATCATCAACGTGGATGTTAAAGTCACCAAAAATCACCAGTCTGGACAGCTTCACAGTGGAGGATAAAGTCACTAAACTCCTGAAGGAAAGAACTGTTTGGACCAGGTGGACGATAAACCACAGCACAGTAGAACGGGTCCTTACGCCCGACTTTAATCAGCTGCAGTTCAAAGGAAGCAAAGTGACCAGAGGTTGTGGAGCTACATGGAAGATGGTCTCTGAAAACAACAGCTAGGCCTCCACCATGACCAGAACCCCGGGGCTGGCTAAGAAAAGAATAACCACTCGGGCAGAGTTCAATCAGACCAGAATAATCAGATGTTTGCTGCCAAACTTCAGTCAGAAACAGAAAATCCAGGTTTTTAGAGAGAATTAAATCATTGAGCAGGAAGGACTTATTGTTAACAGAGTGGGTGTTTAATAGAGCCATGCTGAGTGAGGTGGAAGAATCAGAAACTACAGAAACAGCTAGAGTTAGTGGACGTAAATTAGCAGGGTTAGATCCACGGTGTTTATAAAAACCACTTATGGAGGGAACAGGAGGAGAAACCACTGAGGAATGAGGATAAACCGACCTTAAAAAACTTGGACAGAGAAACCGCGCCACAACGCGGCTTGGCAGGAATGCGGAAGTGGTGCTCAATTAGCCAAACAAAGGAAAAGAAGCTGAAAGATCACGCCGATGTTTACTAGATAAACCACGCTTTAAGAGAAGTCTTATCCTCACCTGGATTCCTGCTCGTTTATCTCTTTTCCTCCTACGTTTTCCCGGGACCGGATAAACATCGCTGGAGGCGCCCTGGTTGGAATCATCGGTTGGCTCCGGGCCAGTGCGCCACTCAGAAGAAGAAAGAAGAAAATATCATTTCTATAGCGCCTCTCAAGATAAAAATCACGAGGCGCAAACAGGGAGGTAACTCCTCGGTGCATCTTGGGCGATCGTGAACGAACGGATGGACCGAAGAGTCTGGCGATCATTGGAGATGGTAGCAGAGACACTACTGAAGAGGATCGCAGACAGGAGCAAGGTGGAAAAGAGGAGGTTAGTGGAGAAAAGTTTGAAAATTGGCCGGTGACTGCGGCTAAGCCAAGCACAGGCGCCATCTTGTTACCGACCAGAAACGGAAGTGAACAGTAACTATGTTCCTCTTTCATTTTTATTGTGAGGACTTTGCTGTAAGACTTGACCTCTTGCAAAAGTTTCATGTTAACTGATTTAACATGATTTTATCCAATAATTTGCACCTTTTTTGTATTTAGTGTCTCCTACAGCAGGGGATTCATGCTCATCCACAGACACAGATACACAGGTTTAATAATATGTCACTAGAAATCCGACTCTTCTTTGCCTCATAAATAGAATGTTTAATTATTATCCTGCATCCAAGAACTGGCTCTAGTTGTTTAGTGTTCGATGAAGTAATCCGAAACATCAAATCAAAGTTTTTCTTTGTTACAGGAAACAGAGGAGGAGGAGCATCAGCCATCGACCTCCCCCTGCTCCTAAACCTCAGCCGCGACCTCAGGGCCCCCGCTGCCGAGCCTTATATCAGTACATTGGACAGGACACCGATGAGATCAGCTTTGAGGCTGATGATGTGTTTGACCTCGTTAAAGAAGGTATGAGGAATAAAAGTTATAAAAAGGAGCAAAATGCAACTTATTTTGGATTGATGGGGACAGTAGCAGCTCAGGAGGTAGAACCGGTTGTCCAGTAATCAGAAGGTTGCAGGTTCGAACCCGGCTCTGTAAAGAGAATGCTGCTGTTGTGTCCTTGGGCAAGACACTTAAAGAGGAACTACACACCATCCGAAAATGTAACTCCACCCCTAGTCAAGATTTGAAAAATGCTATGAAAGTGGGCGTTGCCAGGAGGCACAGAGTGGCATGGCCAAGTGTGGGGAATTTCCATCCGGGGAGGGAGGGAGGGGGAGTGGGAGGAGACGGTACAGATGATGTCAAATTGTTCCAGCCCCAGTCAATCACAAGTTTAAAACACAGTCGCTGCTGTTCTGCCACAGGGGGCAGCACCAAGGCATTTTTAGACCTAGATTCTAGATTTAATCAAGTTTACACCAACATGTCAAAAAATGCACAGAAACAGAAAGATTGCATTTGTAAAGACCCAATTATACAGTTAATTAGCAAAAAAAAAAAAAGTTATTTTGGGGTTTAGTTACTCTTTAACCTGCCCTGCCTGTTGGTGGTGGTCAGAGGGGCAGCAGTGTTCAGCAGGCCTCGCCTCTGTCGGTGCGCCCCAGGGCAGCCGTGGCTGCATCTTAGCTCATCATCACCAGTGTGTGAATGTGTGTGTGACTTTGTGAATGACTGATGGCGTTGTGAAGCACCTTGGGGGGTTGTAGAACCGTAAAGAGACGTCATTAAAATTCAGGCTGTTTCTTTTTTTTTTTTTTGTCCCCCATTTCTGCAGATCCATCAGGCTGGTGGACGGGCAGGATCCGAGGAAGGGAAGGTCTCTTCCCTGGTAACTATGTGGAAAAGATCTGAAAGAGACTTGTCATGGACATCTCTGTGCCTCACAGTGTTTCTTTCCTGCAACATGCTCTGTTTGGTCATTGGAAGGTATCTTGTTTAGGGGAGAACCTTGCAGACATTTGAGCTTGGACTAATCTGTCATCAGCGTGTGGTATAAAGAAAAAAAAATCGCAGGAGGCGTCACTGTGTTTGTTAAAGTGCGACTAGAAGGAGCTGCTCAGGTTTCATCTCTGCTGATCAGAGTTCCTCTCTGAATGACCTTCAGCTGCTGGCAGACATCTTCTTCCTTTGAGTTATTTCTGATAAAGACTCGAGTTCAGCCGCAACAGAAAAACAAACTGATAAATCTGCACCTCTCCCTGGTGTCTGCAGTCCTGCGTTTTTCAGGAGCAGCATCCACCTCAGGTCCGTGTTCTTGATTTAAATCAAGTTTCATTAGAAGCTTGATTAAACACACAAATTCAGCACTGCAACAAACTCGCTTCTGATAAAGAAAATCAAAGCTTTTGAAGGAAATCTATGTGATCAGGGTTGGTTTATCTTTTAATTCTGCATTATTTAGTGTTTTCATAAATGTGGTCACATAAACTAATAAAAAAGAAATATATTTTCATACTTTTACACATTTTCTGCCTCATCAGAACATTTAAATAGATTTCAAATCAGAAATGTCTATTTCATTTGCACATGTTGCGTTTTGTAAAGTAATTTCTTTAAAGTCAGTCGGTTTATGATTTTGTACATGAATATAACACAAATAAAGACTTGCTGAGAACAAATCTCTTTGCCTTTTTGAAAGCAAGAAAGTCAGGGTAATTATTTTAATGGAGACACATTATTTATCATGAAAACAGAGAAAATAGCATCAGATTCAGATTATCTATATAAAAATGCTCAATTGAATTTACTTATTCAGAAGATTTGACTGTTATGAATATAAATACATTGTTGGTTAATAAATAGTAGGTATAAACGATGTTTGACGCTCCACAATCACGTGCCATCTTGAAATACCGTAGCTGTTTAGGGACATACAAGATATAATGATAGGCATTTGTGCTTTGACGTAAGCGTTCCCCCCTCTCTTGTGCTGCGGTGGCCCCGGTTCTCTCTGTGGCAGCCTTTCTGGTTTGGAGGAATTCTGCTCCTTCCTCTTGGATGGGGAGGGGACTAAGACGAATCGTAGAAGGGGGTCAAAACTTGGGGATTGTCTGGATGTGCTCCATCAGCCCCTGCTGGCTTGTGCCTTGTCTCCCTTTAAGTGTTGATTCGTCTCACCTGCCCCCCGTTTCCCTACCCACCTGTTTTTCTGATTATCCTCATGTGTTTAAACCCTCTGTTTGCTCTTGTCAGATCCTCGTCGTCCAGTCGGTTTGCCCTACCTGCCGTTATTTCATAAAACAGTTCATTTTAACCCTGCCTGCCTTTATCCTGTGCCTGCTCTCCGAGTCACAACAGCAGACGCGGTCAACGCGGCAGAAGCTGCAGCACTGGAGCAAGACGGCACAGCTGCTGCAATTGCCTGATCAGATCTGTTCTGCATATTTTCACAGGACACAGACAGAGAGCTCTCGATTCCCTAAGGCGCTGACTGCAGGAAGCAGCCAAACAGAAACAGTAAATAAAATGTGCAGATGTTTGAAAGCGGGTGTCTGGTGTGGGACCCCCGAAGTAGCTGTCAGTGCTACAGTGTCTCCCTCTCCACTGCAGCCATGCTCGCACCTCCACAATGGCACGTTGCCTTTTGATGCATGTGGGCTACCGTAGCTGCAATTCCTACTCTGAGCTGTATGGCGCTAAAGAGTTGAATGTTTTTACACACTGGGGCTTTAAATGTAAGAAAGTTCAGTTTAGTTTTCAGAACAAGTTTCTTTTAGCTGTGACTCTTAGCTATAGAAAAGAACTTTGAAAGGCCATCCATGCTATTGGTTAGCTTCTACTAATCGTAGAAGCTTCTACTACTCTGCTGATTCCTAGAAGTGAAACCAACAACAGCCTTCCCCATCATGAGTCAAGATGGGTGAGTCCATGAATGCTTAAGTGAGAGTGTGAAGTAGATCTGTCAGGCTATTTCCTATCAGAAGCTGATGCAGAGATAGGTGTAGGAGACCATTTTTATGCTCAGCCTGCACGGAAAACGCAAAGTAACTGATTACAATCAGGAATAATCTCAATTGACATGTTAATCATCAAATGTCAATTCACTCTCAGATAGATTTAGGATGTGAGTGAGAACATTCTGTGTTTCTGTGTTGGTTGGCTTCATACATCAGCTGCATGAAGGGAGTTAGGGTTTGGTCACCCCACTGAGCTGTGATCACATCATAGAAGAGAATACAGCTTAGGTAGCCTGCCCTTTGCTGCTTATTTGAGCACACAATGTACCTGACCTTCAGCCTGTTGGTGAGTTTGAACTAATGTAAAAGTGCAGGGCTTTGTTTTACTGATTAATAACCATCTGTCTGTGTCCATTTTAGGAGAGCACCACTTAAAGCGCTCAAACTCTAATTAGATTGTCTAAATCCTTGTGATTAGAGCCTGGAGTTTGTACCACAATGTGTTGTGGCACTGAAACCTCCATTCAACTAAAATCTAATGGCCAATGTATTATTATTATTATTATTATTATTATTATTATTATTATTGCTATAAAAGTTCAGTAATAACAGCAGACATGTCATGAATACACAACTGAAGGCCATTTTTACATGAACCCTATAATAATGTTCATCTCATTTATTTAATTTGGAATAAACGACCACATCAGTAAATTATTTTTGCATTATTGTTTACATTTTCTATTTTTCCTTCTACATAATACTGCTTACACAATCTAAGTAAACCCAGTAAATGAATTAACCCTTTCATGCATGAATTATGAAACATTCAACTAGAAATTTTTAAACTATGTTTTCATTCATCTTTAGGCATGAATTAAACAAATTTAGATTAAAACATTTAATTTACAAATAATTTATTACGTGTCCACCTCAGTGGACAGCATACGTTCTGAACATGACGTGGAGATGTCATACGGATGTGAGGCCTCAACCAGCCCAACTATTAAAAAAAAGATTAAAAGCAGAATGAAACTTTGCAAAGATCCATTTCCATTATTACTTCTATTTGACAGCTGTATGTGCCAGAGGCATAATTTTATTTAGCAAGAAGGCAGGTTTCTCAAAACATTTGTGGACATTTTGACTCCAAGAAATGTTTTGTCTGGAACTCTGTAGCCTAGACTAATTATAACACTGATAATCAATTTCCAGCCTCAACACAATCAAATCCGTTTTATACTCATTTAGCTTATGAGAATATAAACTATTTTTGTATTTGTTGGTTGTGGAATGTAAGGTCATCGTGGTTTAATATGTTTAGAGTCATTTCCACTTTATTTGGGACACCTTCAGTCTTTGTGGCAAAGACCAGTTCAGCTTGTGGAGACAAACCAAATATACTAGTGGAACCAGTTTACCCATTCTCATAGGAGGCATCACAGTTCTGCCTCTCAATGTGTAAACCCTGGGGTAGTTGTGGGTGAAGCTCCCAGTAGATCAGCGAGGTCTAAAATTCTTTGGAACGTTGAAACTCACCCAATTCCCTCTTCTTTGCCCATTCTGATGCTCATGTTGAACTTTGTGTTTAATGATGCTTAAATAGCCTACACTGAGATGCTGCCATGTGATTGGCTAAGTAGATATCTGCTTGCATTAAAAGAAAGCAGTTACAACGGGTGTAGCTAAGGCCAGTGAGTGTCTGTGTATGGAAACAACCCACAGTTAGAAATCAGAAATGCTTGAACACACACTCAGCTCGTACTTTTATTTTGAAATTGTCAAACCGGTTTACACCAGGCAGCAGTTAGAGCTGGTGTGTCTCCTAAAGCCTTCAAATTAACCTTCCTGCTGTTAAGGAGTGGTTTGTGTTCTGCTGGATACCAAAACAGGCCCAACTAGTTCCTTTCTTTTTCTTTTTTAACTACTAAAGACATTTTACCCTGGAGATGTGAGGCTGTGTGATTGTTAGTGACGTCACACGCGGCAGCAGCGGGAGCGTCGCGATTCTCCGCCCCCTTAAAGTCCACCTGTTGGACCACCTGCGAAGCGGTTCTGACGGGAGGTTAGCACGCGACCGCAGCAGCATGGGAGGTAGGAGATTACAGTTTGTGGTGTTTTATTCTGAAATATTTCACGTTTGAAGGCGTTCTAAGGTTAATTATGTGGTAAATAAACTAGAATCGTTCTGTTCTTGGGCTGACTGCTGTTCAAAACAGTGATCATTAGCCTATTTAATAACCATTGTGAAATGATCATGTGGAAATGAAATCAAGATAAAAAATTGCTGGAGAATGTGACACAGTGAAACAAAGATTTCCCCAAGAGCCAATGAATAGTGAAACAGGGAGTGTGCCCTGTGAGACATGATTAATGTTAAATGGCAACAACTCCTTTAAACCAAACATTTGCTCTATCATAGTTTCAGCCTGGTGCAACTTTCTTCAGCTTTTGGCGTTTTCCAGTATCTGTCAAAGACAGCTGAAGTAAATACAGATAGCTGTTCTCTGATTATTTCATTCACGAAAACATCCAAACCAGTCTAGTCCTGTGTGAAAAGTGTACAAGCCACCTTGAATGACTGGCTATAACGTCCTTGGTGGCTTTTGTGATGAGTGTCTTTCTCTGTGGAGGAATTTTGTCCCACTCTTTAGAAAAGTTTTAAATCTGCTACAATGGAGAGTTTCCAACACGAATGACCTGTTAAGGGTCAAAGTTTGGATGTTTTCCTTCAGAATTTTCAGAGCAGATTCCATGGTTCCAGGTTGTCTGTAGGGCAACATAGCATCCCCGACCATCACACTGCTGTTGGTGTGATTTTCACACCTGGTGTGTTAAAAAGTTCCATTTTTCTTTCATTAGTCCTCTGAATATTTTTCCTTGAAGTGTTGTGGATCATCAAGATATTTTTATGCTTTTGTGAGACAGGTCTTTACATTATTCTTACTGAATTATGAACTGCGACCTTAAAGATGCAAATTTTTATATTTTTAAATCATTTTCCTGAGCCAGTATGTACTGAAATGTCCCTTTACAGAGTTAATGAAAGGTCACCCAGCCTCTATCTCCCTCTGTGGCCAGAATATTCCACTTGCAACATCAGAGTTGACATTAAGTTGTGCTGGACTTAGAAAAAAATGGAGCTGACATAACTGCAGTCTGCTTCCAGCACACTTCCTGCATGTTGTAGATCGTGAACACAGCTGATTTGTTTATTTAGTGGTGAATCACTCCTGTAGTCACTAATGAAGGCTAGGGAGACTTTTCAGCTGTTAGATTAAAGTTGCAGTGTGTAGTTTCCAGCCACCAGAGGGCAATGCATACATACATTTCTGGTTAGTTTTACACCACATCTTCCTGTCTGTTGCTAGCTAAAAAAAATTACATTAAATTAAATGTAACCTGTGGAGCAGAAAGAATGCGACCTTGGCGTGACTCCTCAGACTTCAGTAAATTCCATAAGAGAATGCAATTCCAATTGTAGTTTTCAGGCGCGGTACTTTCGGGACCTGCTTGGGGGCTTGATGCCGATGACATAAATTTATTACGGCAATACTGCTCAGTCAAAATATATTGCATCTCTTTTTCAAATCTGTTTTTATGCATGTTTTGGAAAGAGTTTAGCAGTTTTGTTACTAAATTCGTGTTTCTTACTGCCTAAATGTTTTTGAACGAGGTAATGATGCTTCCAAAAGCTGTATGTTCAGCCAGTGATCTGGTGTGACGTCATCAACAGGCACAGGACCCCAAGCTGGCCAGGAGGAAACATGGTGTCCCGCAAAGAGGCTAGACCCACACCTTATGTACTTTAGACCTGATTTTGTGGTTAGATGGTAAGAAGCTGCCAATATTTTTCAACAACATATTCATGGATAATTCCAGAGACTAAAGGTAAAAACTACTGATGGTCTCTTTTAGATGTTAAAAGGACAAACGCACAGTGAGGAGAGGTTTTGGTTCTACTTAACGGACACTAGGGGGTGCTAAAAGCAAGCTAAAACTGCTTAGTCTCTCTTTAATTTGAGATATTCATTTTATTCTTAATAGTGATCATTTTTACAACAAAAATGCTTTTTAAGTATTTTAGCCAATTCATGGTGTTAAATTTGATCTCTTTAAATTATTTCTTACTACAGATAAGTGTTGCTGATGAAACTGAACTAAGCTTTCTAAATAATGGTATTAATCACAGGTAACTCATAATTCTAGTATTCCATATAGGTTGGTTTTGATACAATTTTTCTATTAATGAATGAATACTTTTGCACAGCACTGTGGGCATATCCAGAATGTTTTCTCTTTCTAGCAGTTGCCCACAGATGAGCATATTGGGACTATTGTGATGTTTGAACTCATACAGAGAACATCATAGTGGCCAGAAGGTTCTGAATGACCCGGACTGTGTAGACTGATGACAGTGTGGAAGTCTTCAATGAAATAATATTAGTGGTGGAACTTTTCAGGTTAGTCTAGTGAGTAAAAAAAAAAAGTACGGGTAAATGGAACAGATAAAATGCCTCCACATCCTGACTAAACCTTTCATTTTAGCAGATGACAAGCTGCTTGGTGTCACAATGAGTGAGCTTTATCAGAGGTTTACATTCTGGGTGAGTTTAGTTTAAAATAATAAAATAAAATAAATGTAGTTCACATTGTGTGGTTTCTTTTTACTGATGTTTCCTCAAAATCAGGAAAAGCTGCACTAGATGCACAATATTCAGGTGAATCATACCTAAACTTAAGAAAACTTAAGAATTATCCGGTTCTGCAGCTGCAGCCTGCAGCTACTCTATGTGCTGGAGAAAATCTGGTAAATATAAATAAAGGAAACCCCAAATGAAAAGCTGCTGTCATTATTTTTGGGACAGCTCAATGCCCCCATGCTGTTATCAAGCTAACACATTAGCATGTGGCAAAATAATCAGACATGTTGGAAATTAATAATAATCAGCAAATCACTTATAAAAGCGTTGGAAACGTGGGCTTATTGAATTTGTCCAATAATCTTGCCTAAAATAACAAGTTGACATTAGCATTGGCTGCATGCTAATCTCTACATCAATTTCATTTAATTTCCTAGATGCAAATGCAACAAGTGACGGTTAAATTAGGATTCTTGGTTGGACTGGGATTTGGCCTGTATGACCTAGTGCAGTGGCTCACAACCTATTATCCTGGACTCCCTTGCCTGTGATCAAAACAGGCCAGGCCCCCAAACCCCAACTCCTTCCTGCATGCAGACATACTAAGTGATTAATTACAAACCTTATACAAGCATACTGAGTTTTGATTTGCCATTGGGTATGTTATTGGGATTGTATCAATGTAATCATTACTAATATATATCTTGGTAACCCTGACAACCTCATCACAGACAAAATTGTGGACCCAGGTTGGGAGCCATTAACCTATTGGCTTGACTCAAGACTTAACTTGGTCTACGCTGGGGTGTGTTCGAACTCAAGAGCTGTGTCCTTCAAAGTGGCGACCTGCCTGGTCAATGTTGGCCGGGTCCATGTCCCGAAGCTGTGAATTTGGACAGTCTAGCCTTCAGATTTCTTCCTGCCACTTCTTTGGCAAAGGTCCTGTCACCTGTCACCTAGCATGACTGCCCTGAGCAGAAGCTACAGAGAATGAAGCTCAAATCAAGTATTACATTTTTTTAATTATTATTTTATTGTTTAAAATGACTTAAAAATGTTTATATAAATGACTGAAGCCCTACATCTTAAACTTATGCTTACATTAACCCCTTAAGCCCTAGGCCTATTTTGAAGCCTATTCCTCAAAAAATGGTAAAAATGGTATTTAATGGTAAAATAGTTTAGATAGCCTTGTAGTGCTGGGTTTGCTGATTAATTTGGTGGGAGCTACCATTTCTTCTGTAGTGTGAGGGTTGTTTTGGGCCTGTTAAGGAACTAATGTCACAGGGTCCCCCACCTGGGGGACCCTAGGGCTTATAACAAACTTTAGCCATTGTGTGAAAAATCTTCTGTTCGGCCCGCAATGCATTTTGGTGACCTGTGAAGGATACACCAGACCCGCCTTCAAACAAGGGGGGGGGGGGGGGAGACAAGAGGACCGGGTTCATGTGCCACATTTAAAGGAGTCTTTGAATTTGGACAGGCCTTCGTCACGGCGCTATGAGGTAACTGGCCTTCAAATCCGGCTGAGAAGGATGCAGCCCCTGAATGTGGACACTCCCTTGGAAGTACACTTGGACTGGAACACTAAGGACTCAAATATGACTTGAACTCAATAGATGGAGGCTTGATGACAACACTGGCTTGTGCACAACCTCCCCTCCCACCTTTTGAATTTAACTCGCTCTCGCCCACCAAAACGACAAAGCTTAGAGATTTTAGCTTTAGTTTCAGAACATTGATGAGGTCACATTTATTCCATGACAAAGTCATGTGTTTGGCTCATCCAGTCCTTTTTTATGTATAGAGCACTTATGCGCAACAAGTTCGGCCAAAGAGCCTTGGGGTCATGACCAGAGAAGATCCACAAAACACTGAACTTCAAGCAGCTGAAAGTGGAAATGTCTTCAGCAACGAGTAAAAACCCTAAACTGAAACATGTGATGTCTGTTGCTCCTGCTGCTTTATATAAACCAAGAAAGAACCTTGGAAGCATAAAACTTAAGAATTATCCGGTTCTGCAGCTGCAGGCTGCAGCTACTCTATGTGCTGGAGAAAATCTGGTAAATATAAATAAAGGAAACCCCAAATGAAAAGCTGCTGTCATTATTTTTGGGACTAAAATTTGTTTCTTTTAGCTATGATTTATCAAACATGCCATAAAGATTCACTTGTTGAAAATGGAATCTCCTTGACACGGTTTTTTGCAAAACTCCACCCGTCCATCCAGTTTCAGCTGCTTATCCGGGGTCGGGTCGTGGGGGCAGCAGCCTCCCTTTCATCAATGCGTCCCAGTGGCTTGGGCTACATGGTGGCGCAGTTGTTAGCACTGCTGCCTTGCAGCAAGAAGGTTGCAGGTTTGAAACCTGGCTGCGGTCATTCTGCATGGAGTTGCATGTTCTCGCTATGCCGGTGTGGGTTTCCTCTGGGTACAGATCAGAACATGCCCTTTAGGTTAACAATTGTACGCTTTGGATAAAAGCATCTGCCAAATAAATAAACATAATATGTATCTTATCATGTGTGAGTGTGTGTTTGAGTGAATGACTGGATGTATTGTGAAGAGCCTTGGGGGGTTGTAGAACCCTAGAAGGCGCTGCACAAATGCAAGCCATTTACCATTTTATATGTAAAGCACTTTGGAGTCCCTGACTTGGAGAGTAATTTACAAATGAGCAATAAATGTCCAAATGTGTCTTCACACGCCTTCATTGTAAAAGTTTTGTTTCAAAACATTCTTGAAAAACTAAAACAAGGAAAGAATTTTTGTTGAAATTAAAACAAGAATGGGTTGTTTTCACAGCGAGTTACAACGGGAGGGAGAATTGATTTTCATAAAACCACATATTCAAATGTGGTGGAGGAAGATGAAGCGTTTAGATTTTAACGTGAAACACAACAGGTGTGCTCATTGTTCTCCCTGCCACCTTCTCTCAGGTGTTTATTCTAGTAAAAAGATGGCCGACATCTTTGCCTACGAGAGTTCCGATATTGACTGGTGTGAAGACAACTACAGGCACTCAGAACATGTGGTGGAGTATTTCAACACAGTAAGTTCTGCACAAACCTTTGCACCAGAAGTGAATCAGCACCAAAGTTTCCTCTTTTTTTTTTTTAATCGACTGATTGATCGATGAGCATCTTCCTCGCAGATGAGCAACTTCTTTTTCTTCATCATATCTCCCATCATGCTCTACCTGCTGCATCCATACGCCAAAGAGAGGAACCTGGCTATCCACCTGGTCTGGGTCATGATGATATTTGTTGGTGAGTTTCCGTGCTTGTTGATGTCACACAAACACACACACACACACACACACTTGCACGCACACGCGCGCGCACACACACGTGTAGATTGATCATTGTCATCTCTAAACCTCACGCTACACTTGAAGATAAGTCATGCATCCAGGCAGTTGTTTTTTTAAATGTGTCATCATGGTTTAAAATGAAATATTAAAACATGAATCAGGATTAGTATTCTTTCAGGTTATTCTGCAGGAGTTCAGTCATTCTTTTCTATTTATTTTGATAATTTACTTAGATGAGTTTGATAAACCGTTTATGACCTGACTGGTTCATATTTTAGAAGACAAATGACAAAATCTAAATTGTCTTAGTTTGTGTTCCTACATCCACTAAACATGACTTATAGAGTCTGTTGGGGTTAATTAAGTCAACATTTGATCTGTAAATATGTATTGTATGCCCATCTAGCAGAATTGATGCAAGAAATTGGCTTTTAAAGCCCTCCATCGTCTGTGGAAGTTGTTGGAAATCTTTAGATGAGATGGTTATCATCAGATTTTACCCTGGAAAATTTAGATTTGTTTTAAAACTATAACAAAATAGGGAAGTCTCGTTTCAATATCGACATCGGAAGTCATTTGATATTGGCCCAAAAACAGTCTATTGGATTTATATCGGACGGCATCAAAAAGCTTTGAAATAAGCAGTCCGTTAAGGTTCACATTTTTGCAACCAATGGTTGAGAAAAGATTGTCATTTTTTTCATACTTACTGTTATTGGCTCTTCTCCGATTGAGTAATATCCCTAATATCAGTAATCAGTAATATCATATACTTGGGCTGCAGTAGCTCAAAAGTTTGAGCAGGTTGTTCAGTAATCAGAAGGTTTCAGGTCTGATCCTGGCTCCAGACAGAGAATTCTGCTGTTGTGTCCTTGGGCAAGACACTTAACCCACCTTGCCTGCTGGTGGTGGTCGGAGGGACCGGTGGCGCCTGTGCTCGGCAGCCTCGCCTCTGTCAGTGCGCCCCAGGGCAGCTGTGGCTATTTCCTAGCTCACTATCAGTGTGTGAATGTGTGTGTGAATGGATGAATGGTGCACTGTAGTGTAAAGCTCTTTGGAGTCCTTACTCTGAGAGGCGCTATACAAGTGCGGCTCATTTATCATTTATCACTTGATCAAGCCTTTCATACATTCCACACTACGAAATTTTCGTGTTCTGTGTCCTTGTAGCCCCCAGCCCTTTTTTTGTCCCCAGTTCCCTCCAGGTTTTCCTCATGTTCTCTTAAACTTGGTTTATGCTCGACGCGTCCGCGGGGTTCGCACGGCTCCGTGCGGCAAAATTGCGTCATTTTAACAACCACGCCCCTCCACCTGGCCTCCGCACTGCCCAAACTTTCCGCACCGCGCACCTAGGAAATTTTCTAACCACGCGGATGGTCGAACACAGAAAAACATGGCGGACTGGCAAGAACTAGTATGGCAGAGGTTCGTAAATACAGACATTTGTATGATTCAGCTCTCAGAGATCACCATGATCAACATGTTGTTAATAATTCTTGGAGAGAAATAGCTCGCACTGTTGGAAAAGACGAGGACGCTGTTAAAAAATGCTGGAATGCCATGCTGTAATCAGGTTGTAATCAGTAATTTCTACTTCTACTATGGTGTAGTGTTGGATGCAAGCCGTAGAGCTCCATGCTGCCCCCCACTGTTTGGGAGAATATTGGCTCACCGCAGAGACTAGCCGCATGAACCATAAACGCTGCAATTTGTGAAGCGCATTCCATCCGCGAGCCGCATCACCAAGCGGAAAGTAAATGTGTCGAGCATAAACCAAGCTTTCTCTTAGTCTTCCCACTGTAGTTTCTATAGGTCCATTATTTCAGTTCCTTAGTCTCCTTTAGTGTGTGTGTGTGTGTGTGTGTGCGCGCTCCCCAGTTAGGTCTGGTTTCCTCCCATGCTCCATTCTGCTCCTCTGTTATTAGTTTCACCTGTGCCCGGTTCCCCACGCACCTGCTCCTCGTCTCCTATCACCCCAGCCCTGTGTATATAACCCTGTCTGTGTCTCCAGTGTTTGTTGGTTCATTGTCTTATGTCAGCGTTGCTTTGTCCTCTACAGATTTATAGTTCCTGGCTCATGAGTGAGCTTTTGGTTTTCGTCTATAGAACTTTAGATATTCTTGTGCTTAGAGTCCTACAGTCTTGGTTTTCCTAATAAAAGGATTTTTATTTTAAACAACCTCTCCAGCCTTGAGTACTGTGGTGTTCTGCGTTTTGGGTCCAGTCCTCCTGCGCTCGCAGCGTGACAGAAATAGGTAAAAGTATGTTTGATTTCTGCTGATATCGTATCGAATTGATATCGGTATTGGTCAATACTGAAGGCTGCGATATCTGTATCGTATCAGAAGTTAAAAAGTTGTACTGAAACATCCCTAAAAGCATTCATTTTTCATCAGTTGGGGCAAACTTATATCTGCATCTCTGCTATTTTCTTTCATGTCAGTTATAATTGAAAGCCTTTAATAAGTGAATGTTCACTTGTGTGTTTGCACACCTCTCCTCATCCATCCTTTGCTCTGCAGGGCTCTTCTCTGCATACTTCCACATGACTCTCAGCTTCGTGGGTCAGATGTTGGATGAGCTGTCGATCTTGTGGGTGTTGGCTGTTGGATACATGGTTTGGTTTCCACGTAAACACTTTCCTTCGTTTATTAAAGACCGGTATGTTTGACTCTGTGACAGGTGATGGATCTGGTCTTAATGTCTGTTTTTTTTTTCCCAGAGATCTAATTCCAGCGTTAACCTACAGAGGCCTTAATAACACTTTAAAAATTAAAATTGAAATCATTTCCTCCACAGTGAAACCTAATCTGTACTGGATGAGCAGTTTGTCACTCAACCCTGACAGGAAACATTATTCTATAGAAATAAAATGGATGTGACAGAAGCTGCTAAAATGGAGCTCCACCCAACTTGTTTAAATATTTACCTACTGCATGGGAAGCCATTAAACATTTACAAGCACCTGAAAACTATCTTAGAGTAACATTTCCAGTATTTCTAGTAGGTGTGTTTGATTTTGATCATGTTTAGGTTGAAGATTTTTATGCTAATCCGTCGACTTTGTCTCTAAATCCTAATTTTGCCCTTCTTCAGATTACCACATCGGTCAGGATGATGCTGAAACTTTGTCTCAAAACTTCTCCTTTGACTTTCCAACCTCAGGTCCACATTTTCTAAACTGGTCCTGCTGATAACCGTCGTCGCCACGGTGTCGTCGTTTGTCAAACCCACCGCCAACGCCTACGCTTTGAACTGCTTCGGTCTCCACTTCCTTTACATTCTGGCTGTGGAGATGAGACGGTGAGACATGAACCGCGCAACACCCAGCTCTGTTACCTGGATGATTTTCAGAGTAAATAAAAGTACATTTTTCAATCTCAGCTGCACTGACCAGAAGGCTCTGCGTCTCGCCAAGCAGTCAATGGCTCTGTGGGTGCTCGCCATCTCCTGCTGGCTTAGTGACCGATTTAGCTGCAGTTTCTGGCAGAAGATGAACTTTTGCTACCTACACAGCATCTGGTAAGTCTGGATGGATTCTGTCATGTTTTTAATGATGTTTCCTTAATGTTTTATGTCTATCAGTGGTGCCAGATATTGCCATAGCTGTGCTGGGTTGAAGCTCAACAGTCCATGCTTCTGACAGCATTCTAAAGATGATAGACCAGTAGGCTGCAAGGGTCCGACATAATCAAAGCGTGTGCTAAATCAGCAGGAGTGTTTTGTCATCTAAAAGACATTATCAATAGATTTAAAAAAGAGATTTAGGAAGAGAAAGTTGGATGCATTCAAAGAGGTAATAGTGTAATGGACAATGACCAAGGCAAACAGTGGTGGAGTGATCGGACCCATCCCTATGGAGGGGAGCGGTGGCTGCGATTGGGAACTATAATCCAACTCCTTTAACCCTCCCACTGTCCTAATGGGTGTGACCCTGCGAGGAAAGTTGACCATTGAGCAGGGTTGATGGTTTATCCCTTGTGTCCACGTGGCAGGGGTGAGGAGTGAGCACCACCTCACCCCTGCCACGTGGACCTCAAGGGATAAACCACCAATCCTGCTCAATGGTCAACTTTCCTCACATAGTCACCCATAAAGACAGTGAGAGGATTAAAAGCAAAGTGTCAAGCAGGGAGGCATTGGGTCCCATTTTTTTAAGTCTTTTGTATGACCCGACCGGGAATCGAACCCTGATGTCCCAGTCCCAGGGCCGACACTCTCACTAGGCCACTGAGTGGTTAAGTGGTTACGGAATTTTTAGGAGAGGTATGTGAAAGTTTAATCCATGAAATAAAATTAGGGCCGTATCCAGATTTCTTTAAATAGACAAATTAATATCCCCATTCCTATCAAATGCGTTCTCTGCATCCAGCTGGCATCAGGTATTACGTCGGATGCAGGAGAGTGGATGACATTTAGAAGCGGACAGACATTTGGAAATGAATGACGGTTTAAAATATGTATGTATTGCCTTTAATGAGGCACTCATTTTATTACAATTTAACAGGGCTCAATATTTGCCCTATGATCTGCTGTCATAGAGGGAACCTGAAGGTGTCTGAAGAAATGTCCCATGTTAAAAAAGAGAGTTATGTTTTCTGTCAAAATCTTATAAAGGTCTTTCCTGTCTCCTCTTCCAGGCACATTCTCATAGCGGTGACTGCAGCCCACAGCAGCACGCTCATAGCATACATCGATGCCAACAGTGAGATACCTTATTCTCTACCTGGACTTCAGTACTGGCCCTGCGATAAATGGGCTGTGGGATTTCCTTACATCGTCCTGAAGACCACCTCCAAATTACAAAAACGGTGCTGAAAAAAAAAAAAACGTATGAACTTTACTCGGCTGTTGAAAGTTTGGGGAAGGCTCATCAGAGTGAACGCCTTTGGCTGGAGACTGAATTTGTGATTCAGACATCCACAAAGACATTGATGCAATTTAAGAGAAATAAATTAAAAAGTATTTTCTCTAAGAGAGGTAAAATAAAAGGTATTTGATCCAGGATGACTCACAAATCCAGGCTTAAAGCATTCATCTCCGCATTTCACTTTTTAATAGAGTTGCACTTTTACTTGGAGAATATCTGAAAACATGAAAACAATCAAAAAAACAAATATATATATATATATATATTTATATACACTATAAAGCTGGTTGTAAATAATGTATTCCTGTCCATTTCATTCATTTAATACTTAAAATACAAGTCACAATGATGCATTACAGCAGAAATACTGTATCAAAAGATACCTACAGGATAAAAAATTATGATTAATTTAAATACAATTAATTAAAATTCAAAAAATCTTCCATATTGGGAAGAGGGTTAATGAATTCTAACTTTAATCAAAATAAAAAAAGGTCAGAATTCTAAGAAAAAAGTAAGAAAGCTTTTTTCTTTTCAGTGGCCCTAATCCTCTTCCGTAGCTGTCACATAATAAAATATAAATAATAGAATCAGAGCATAAACAGGGTTAACTGTATTATTTACCATTACATCGGCCTCACCTGCAGAATCTATTTGTTATTTTTGTGGAAAAAGTATTTTTTTTAACTTTTAAAGCATCAACACTTCTGTCAAGCTTCACTGACAGTTTTAAAAACAACTGATCAATGTTTCAGTTGTCTTTTATGTGGCAGCAAAGGACTAAAAAATTCTAGCTTTTTTTTTACTTTTCCACTTTATAAACCATAAGTGATCATTTACAACTCAAACAGGTAATAAAATATGACATGAATATTATTTTTATCATCAGAAAGATGAATTTTAGATGATTAATCATCTGAATTATCATTTGGGAATTTTACAGTGAAAGAGAAAATAATAGAAAATTTAAAAATCATGAAATAAATCAAATTACTGTTACAAAACGATTCTCCAACGCCAACTATAAGAGAATAAAATGTAACCAGAATTTGAATAAAACTGTGTTTTATTTTAGAAGCAATGTGTAGGCCTGCATGTTTTGATTTAAACCAAGTTGGCTGTAATGCCCCATGACCTTGGAACCAGAACACAAACTGAGCTGTTTCATTTTGACAAGTGTGACCAGAGAAATGTTAACATACCGAGTGATTCTCTGATCCTTTATTGAACAACACAGATCCTCTGAAATATGACTAATGACTAATCAGTCTTTTTTTTTAAGATTGGTACTTGATTAAAAAAATAATACATGTTTTGTTTTGTTCTACCTGGTGATGTGTGGGAATATTCAGGGACAGTCTGCCTTTGTTCACGTGACCTTTCCTGTAGCCTAAACAAAGAAGCACCCAGGTGTACAGGCGTCTTGTGTCAAACAGCGATCTCTTGTGGGCAATTGGCGAATTACACAGGTCACTAAGATCACGGTAGGTGTGGGGGTATTTTTACAATTCATTCATACATTTGAATGATTTGTATGTTTTCTCTTTCAACTTTTGTTTTAACTGAATCAGATACCTTACAGAACGGCACTTGACTGATTTATTTTTTCTAAGTAGCCATGTTTTATTAAAAAAATATCTTTGTGAAAAATGTGTGAAATTTGTTTAGTTGACTTACTTTACTTGACTATTTGTTTCATTTAAAAATAAAAGATTTACACACACACACACACACACACACACACACACACAAGAAAACAGGACATTTTGTCCTAACAGACATAAACTGCATGAGCACCATCAGTAGTCTAATTAATCTTAATCAAAGGTCTAACTTTAATATTCATCCCATTCACTATTATTGATACTTTTGAAGATGTCATCTTGATTTCATCATGCCAAGTCTTAGCGGTTCCTGAGTTTGTTTACACAGTGAACAATTCAAACGGGTCAATCCAAACCATTAGCTCACAGCAGGAGCAGAGTGCACATTTAGCACTATAGGTCAATAAAATTAAATATATATGTTTAAGTAAATATTAAGTGTTTTTGTGTGCAGGTTGTTTGTTTAGTGTAAAGATAAATGTATTACTCTAATAACACAGCTTTGCAGACAAATGAGTGCTCGGCAGTGTGTAAACAGTCATTTGTTTAATTTGGCTTAAGTTCACCTTGAAGCTAATGATTCAGTTAGACCACATGCATGAAAGGACAGGTCAGATTTAGATCTCTGATGGTGAAAGTGACTGCCTTAGCCACAAACAGCTGGGGATGAAGATGCAAGAGGATAAAGGGATACATAAAATATCTGTGTTTTTTAATGTAAATTCTACTTGTTAAACTGTTTTAGAACATGTGCATGTGTGAGTAAAAATATCCAACTCCACGCATTGAAGAGAAGGATTTAAAGTTTGAAACCATCGTGTCTGGCAGCCAGGTGGTACCATTTCCCTTATACAGGTGCTGGCCAGTAAATTAGAATATCATCAAAAGGTTGAAAATATTTCAGTAATTCCATTCAAAACGTGAAACTTGTACATTATATTCATGCAATGCACACAGACCAATGTATTTCCGATGTTTATTACGTTTAATTTTGATATTTATAGGTGACAACCAATGAAAACATCAAATCTGGTATCTCAGAAAATTAGAATATTCTAAAGGCCAATGAAAAAATGTTTGTTTCTCTAATGTTGGCCAACTGAAAAGAATGAACATGAAAAGAATGTGCATGTATAGCACTCAATACTTAGTCGGGGCTCCTTTTGCCTCAATAACTGCAGTAATGCGGCGTGGCATGGACTCGATCAGTCTGTGGCACTGCTCAGGTGTTATGAGAGCCCAGGTTGCTCTGATAGTCGTCTTCAGCTCCTCTGCATTGTTGGGTCTAGCGTATTGCATCCTCCGCTTCACAATACCCCATAGATTTTCTATGGGGTTAAGGTCAGGCGAGTTTGCTGGCCAATCAAGGACAGGGATACCATGGTCCTTGAGCCAGGTGCTGGTGGTTTTGGCACTGTGTGCAGGTGCCAAGTCCTGTTGAAAGGTGAAGTCTGCATCCCCATAAAGTTGGTCAGCAGCAGGAAGCATGAAGTGCTCTAAAACTTCCTGGTAGACGGCTGCATTGACCCTGGACCTCAGGAAACAGAGTGGGCCAACACCGGCAGATGACATGGCACCCCACACCATCACTGACGGTGGAAACTTTACACTGGACCTCATGCAACGTGGATTCTGTGCTTCTCCGCTCTTCCTCCAGACTCTGGGTCCTTGATTTCCAAAGGAAATGCAGAACTTGCTTTCATCAGAAAACATAACTTTGGACCACTCAGCATCAGTCCAGTCCTTTTTGTCCTTGGCCCAGGCGAGACGCTTCTTGCGCTGTTTCATGTTCAAGAGTGGCTTGACACACGGAATGCGACACCTGAATCCCATGTCTTTCATGAGTCTCCTCGTGGTGGTTCTTGAAGCGCTGACTCCAGCTGCAGTCCACTCTTTGTGGATCTCCCCCACATTTTTGAATGGGTTTGTCGTCACAATTCTCTGCAGGGTGCGGTTATCCCTAGAGCTTGTACACTTTTTTCTACCACATTTTTTCCGTCCCTTCGCCTGTCTGTTAATGTGCTTGGACACAGAGCTCTGCGAACAGCCAGCTTCTTTAGCAATCACCTTTTGTGTCTTGCCCTCCTTGTGCAAGGTGTCAATGATTGTCTTTTGGACAGCTGTTAAGTCAGAAGTCTTCCCCATGATTGTGGTGCCTTCAAAACAAGACTGAGGGACCTTTTAAAGGCCTTTGCAGGTGTTTTGAGTAAATCAGCTGATTAGAGTGGCAGCAGGTGTCTTCTATATTCAGCCTTTTCAGAATATTCTAATTTTTTGAGATACCAAATTTGGAGTTTTCATTAGTTGTCACTTATGAATATCAAATTTAAATGTAATGGACATTGGAAATACATTGGTCTGTGTGCATTGCATGAATATAATGTACAAGTTTCACGTTTTGAATGGAATTACTGAAATATTTTCAACCTTTTGATGATATTCTGATTTACTGGCCAGCACCTGTATTTCCTTGTAAGGCAGGCTGGATCAGTGTGAGCGGTGGAAGAAGGGAAGGCTCCAGTGGTGGTGACCTTCTGTCACATAGCTGCGGCCTGATAATCTCACATCAAAGTCTGAGAGCTGGACAGTTTGGCTGCAGTGGGCCCTTGCCCTCCAAGTGTGCAAAAGAAATCAAAAGACCTATGACTGACTGCCTTTATGGATGAAACTACTGAGCTTTAGCTGGTATTTGGGTGAGATGAGACATATATGAGTGACATTAAAGCACAGTGTGCATACTGGTGTTCTCAACTTTAGCTTATATCATGACATAATTATGAATTGAGATATTTTTCCACCATCACCTAACATTCTTAAGTGCATTATATGAATACCATTATTTAGCATTATGTGTGATTGATTTTCCACAACAGCAAAAAAGAAAAAGCTATCTTCCAACCCTGATTAATCAATTATCATCGTGTGCGTTTTATAATTGAAACTGAGCTGGAGCCATTGGGACTTGACTGCTGTCACTCGAGAAAACTACCCCAAAGTGCTTCAATTGTATTTGCAGTTTCCTCGTTGTCCCGCCATCACCTCACTCTGATTGGTTCAATTCAAGACGGCTTGAATTTACCACGCTGTGATTGGCCCAGAGAGCTTTCTGTTTTGGTCCCCTGCCAGCAGCCGTCTGGAAGAGGAGGGGAGCCGTCTGCCTTCCGCTTCTGGGCTGGATTGACACACAATGAGGAGCAGAGGCAGGGGAGACGCTCCACAAACACCGCTGTAAATAAATACAACAATCACTGAGGCCAGATAAACATGGAGAACCAGGTACAGTAGGGTTTCCGCCTCCTTTCGGAATAGGAGCTTTCCACAGTGAAAATGACGACGGGCTAGCGAGGGAAGGAGTCAATCCTCGTTTCTGTTGCTGTTGGACTCGTAGTTTTTGGGCTCTGGAGCTATGCTAGCTGTGCGCTCATACATCGGTATTTAAACCATTGAGCACCGCTGCATCGCTGTAGCCACATCCAGAGACACAAAGAAACCCCCGCTTGGTGTTTATTCTACTTCAAAACCACATGCATGCTGTTAAACATTGCAACAGTGCTTTTGAATCGAGGTTTTGTTGTAGCTAAGCTAAGCTAATTATGAGGAGAGTGTCGACTGTGGGCTAAAGGCTAAGGAGCCGCTACAAGGCGAAGGGGGAACAGATTTGTCCTCCCCGGGCTGCTGGTGCTGGGTGTTGTCTCCACTGCCCGCGGCCTGACACCTAAAGTCTGGGCTGATAAAATCACGCATCTTACCAGAGACTGGGACGTATATTAGAACTATTTGTCCACAGTGGGTTAACATATACCGCATCCACGATGGTAGATGGTACATTGCATGCTGCATGGAAGAAAATCTGTCAGAAACTGCGTGTGTGTCATGTGTGAATCAGCCTTGGTGGCTGGTTGTTAAAAAAAACCACAATATATTTCTTAAAAGAGCTAGTCTGCAAACCACTTTTAGTTGACTAGTGTGCTTAAATGTGCACATTTAAGGTCAATGCCACTTAAAAAGCTACATAATTCACTTGGCAGATGCATTAAATTATATGTCTGCCCACCAAAGTAGCTGCAGCCCCAGACTTCCTTAGAGCATGGGGTTATTCGAGGCTGTCCTTCAAAGGGTTAAACACCCCCTTTCTCTCTCTCTCTCTCTCTCTCTCTCTCTCTCTCTCTCTCTCTCTCTCTCTCTCTCTCTCTCTCTCTCTCTCTCTCTCTCTCTCTCTCTCTCTCTCTCTCTCTCTCTCTCTCTCTCTCTCTCTCTCTCTCTCTCTCTCTCACACACATACACACACACACACATGAAAAGTGGCTCAGCCACTTTGATAAAGCTCATTTCCATTCAGCGCTGACCCCTTTGAAGTTTTAACCCCATCTGTAAAAGTGCATTCAGAGGAAGTCGTCATCTTCAAGTCAAAAGTGAAGTGTAGTTTAGTGATGCACGTGCACGTGAAGGTCTTTCAGTCATGTTGCACAAACCTGTGAAGAAGATAACCACATCTGATTGTGAGCACTATCCATGTAACCTTTATGGGTTACATTTTAGTGTGCGTTTACTTACACGAATGTTAAAAACATAGAACCGTTGCTAAGTTGTAGTTTTATTTAACTAAAAGAACACAGCATGCAACTGATTAAATCAGTGTCAAAGACAAATGATTAAAATTTACAACTAGTGATGACGTTAAAAACTGTTTGGTACTTAATTTAAACAGTTGGTGTGAAAGGTCATTTTTAAATGACACATTTAGACTTTTAACAAAAGTGATAGACAGCCTCTGATTTACAGGCTCTCATGGCAAACATGCAAGTCTAAAACTTTCTTATTTAGGTAGATTTGTTGTTGCTTAAGATCTGCTGTTGAGGATTTGTTGTCGTTTTTAAGATCTGCAGTTTATGATCCTGTTACGTTTCTTTTCATTTCTGAACAAGTCTAACTTCTCTCATGTTTAATCATTGTATTGCCAAGACAAATTGCAGAGTTACTGGGTTACACTTTATCTTATTAAATTTAAATATGTTTTTAGGAGTATTGTATCACAACAGGATAGTTGCATGATTTCTACGAGAGTTTTCTTGAGTCCAGATGTGTATGCATGATCACAGCTGCTAGGACAACAGGTCAAGTGGTCATGCAACGTTTTATAACTCCCCACTCTCATTTTCACACCAAATTCCCAACACTCGTTTTCCTTGGGTTTTGTTGAAAGGGTATTTGCAAGCAGGGATTTCCCCCTTCCAGATCGATGTTTTCTTCTCTGTCTGTGCGATGTGGCTTGTTAACGTTGAGAACGATGACAACATTGGTTGACGCTTCTCATTGTGTGAGTCCTCCCAGGAAAACTTTCCTGCATTTATTTCAATCATTTATTAGCTGGAAGAGATAAAGTGGCTTTATTTACATGGCAGCCGGGAGTTAATTGTTTTCATGGGAGCCAGCATGTCTGCCAAAATTTGTATTTCCCCTCAACCAGAGCAGTGCTCGTGAGAGGAAGAGCAAGGTTGTGTACACATTTTGACAGTTTTAGCAGCTTTGTGTTGTTTGTTTGGGAATGCTGTTTGTTGTGTTTGGTAGAAGTCTGCAAAGGAAGTGTTTTTTTTTTTTTTGTAAATAGGTTGACCCTTTGTTAGGGCCAGCAGCAGCTCAGGAGGTAAAGCAGGTTGTCCAGTAATCCGAAGGTTGTAGGTTCGATCCTGGCTCCCGCCAGAGAATGCTGCTGTTGTGTTATTGGGCAAGACACTTAACCTACCTTGACTGCTGGTCGGAGGGACCGGTGGCACCAGTGCTTGGCAGTATCGCTCCCAGTCAGTGTGACCAGTGTAGCTGTGGCTACATTGTAGCTCATCATCACCAGCGTGTGAATGTGGGTGTGCATGGGTGGATGACTGATTTTGTTGTGAAGTGCCTTGGGGGGTTATAGAACTCCAAGAAAGCGCTGTACAGATACATGTCATTTACCATTTGTTTTATGTAGACATTTCAGTATTTCCTGAGTATTTTTTTAAAATAATTTAGCTAAACCGTGTTTAAAGGTACAATAAGTAAGAATTTTACAGTGAAATTATTCCAAAACAGTCTAACGTCTCATTCATGTTGGAAGGAAGGTTACATTGAAACAGATTTCCTTCCCGGCCGGCTGGGGGGATGTCCATTTATCTCATTTCAAAAATCTAAATAGGAACATAGTCATTTAATGTGTTTATATGTGCATCAGAAAACCGAACTGTTGCCCTAAATAGATGGACTTTTTAAAATGCATGTAAACACGTTAGTCTTGCTGAAGGCAAACCGGTTCTTATCATGTTGAAGCACCCAGATGTAGGAAAATGGCGCAGTCTCACTGATATTGAAAACTTCTAGAAGCAACAAGACTGCAAAAGCGGTCTTCTGATAATAGGGTTGGGCGACGACATCATTCCACCAGCAGCGATGGGCTAAGCCATTATGGTTGATTTTACAAGAGGCTATTTGTTTGTTTGCCCATGAGTTAGTTTGTTAATGACAGATACTTTACACGTTACACACAGAAAACATTGCCAGGGGTGGACCTTTAAAGCGCCCGAGCGCCAATGGCGCTAAATTTTCTCGTCGGGCGGTAAATACTTGACGACTTACCGCCCGGGTGGCGCCCAAGCTTTATTTGTCATTTACACACCGGCTTTCACCTACGTCATGGCCCCGCCCTGTAGGAAGCTGCCGTTTTCGTTTCGCGCGCGTGAACCTGCGCACCTCTAGCCACGTACTGCACTTGTACGATTCGTGCACGTCCTGCACGATTCTAGTTATTGTCACGTGAACTATAAGTTCACTATTAAAGACGAAGTGGAACCACGCTAGAAACACACAAGCACGCAGGAAGATCGCTCCACCACAGGGATTGGATTTCTTGATGAAATCTCCGGCAAAACGCTTTAAAACTGGTGAGGAGAAGCGAGACAGTTCGAAACGGTATGAAGCAGAGAAGCGTGTGCGTAGGTGGAATGATTCTTGGAGGTTTAAAGAAGACGGGAGGCGCGGAGAATGGCCGTATTTGAGTTGAGTAGCGGCTCGCCTGGAGAGCAGACGGAAGCAGCAGGGGGAGTGGCTGAAAGCCGGCGTTTAACGCCGGGGACACACCGGCCGCGGAAGCGCCCGAAGCGAATCGCTCACGAAGTCCGGCCGCTGCTCGCCGCTCCTCAGTTCAGATCAGATGCGCCCCATTCGAGGCGCGCCTCGGCTCAGCTGTAGTTTTTCTTTTAATTACTTGGTGTCCTCCATTTCCTCAGCTCTTTTCCTGTGTGTGTGTGTGTGTGTGTGTGTGTGTGTGTGTGTGTGTGTGTGTGTGTGTGTGTGTGTGTGTGTGTGGTGTGAACCAGTTGTTTCTGCCAGTTGAATCTCTTGGACTTCCCTACATGTGTAGCTCGGGGGTGACGATGGATGAAGATATCGCGTTAGCATTCACACTTGTTCAATTTTCAATTTTAATTCTGGTGCCTGTTAGCAGCAGAAACACATCCTCACGCGCTTGTGGATATCATATATTCTATATGAAAACATGACTGTAATAATAAGTAAAGGTTATCAGCTGTTCAGTGTGCTCATAGGAAATGTGACAAAAGAACACAACACATTTCTCCTTATGGCCTATATTGTTGTTATCATCAACATAACATGATTTACAGAATACATGTGACCAACTAACATTTCATGTTCTACCACCGGATGTTTGGATCAAAATGTGAACCAATCAGATCTTAGATCAGGTGAGAGCCAGGCGTTTCCCGTCATCCCCTAGGTTTTGCAGCCGGTAGAGAGCAACTGCAGCGCCTTGCTCCAAAATCTGCGGCCGCCTTGATCTCACGAGGTTATCGATGCCTACGTATGCATGACGTCAGAGCAAGTCAGGTCAATTCGGACACAAATCTAACCGGCATGCACCGCTCGCCGATCACTGCTGGTCTACTCTGCGCAGAACTGGCTCATCTCGAACACAGTCAATGGCTTGAATACAGCAAAGCGGCGTTGGTGATGTACTGCGTTGTATGCCAGAAGTATGCGACGACAAAATCGTATTTTGTTGAGGGAACAAACAAATTCAAACTTGAATACGTTATTATGTTTGTGAATGTGTACAAAATAAAGGTTTGTTACATTTAAAACGGTTCAGTTGTTATTTTGACTCGTTTTGGCGGCTGACCAGTGGGGCCGGTAGATTCTTGGCAGGGCCGGTAAATATTCAGAGTTACCGGCCCGGCTGGCCGGTTGGTTTTGAAGTTAATGTCCACCCCTGATTGCGGAGGTAACAATCAAGAAAACATCTCCATCAGTGCATCTGAGCATTATCTCACAGTTGCTATGCCTCTCGCTGCTGACAGCGCGCATGCGGAGTGCAGAGGAGCTGAGAGAGCGTCAGTTACGCACTTGACATCGTACACAAGAGCGCAGTGCTGAGTGGAAGGTAGAAACCCTTCTATCTGTCAGAGTCTGGAAGACTTCTGGTTATGTCATTTGGAGACATTTTTCCTGATTTTAAAACTTTAGCTTAAGTAGCGCTCTTTATTCAGCACCTGCTTCGAGTGTGTCAGCGGAGTGCGGAATCTTCCAGAACAGCATTTACCAGCTACAAGTCTGCCTGAGGTAAAAGTCCAGAACCTCATGACCTCTTCAACAAGCTCCATAGAGACGTTTGATTACGCACAAGCTGCAGGTGACCAGTTCAGGTTTACGTGGAGCAGAAGGAATGTGTGTCCGGGCCGCAGCAGGTGAAATGTTCCTAATTTAAGTGAAATTGTTTAATTGCGTTGTTTATATTACTGAGGCGCTCTGATCAGCTTGTTCTGACTAAATATTAATTAAAAAGGAATGGAAATTGAATGATTATTATTTTAAAAACAAAAGTGACAGGGATAAATGGATCGTTTGACCTCCAGCTGCGAGCAAATCCTCCCTCCTCAGAGTGCGTCCAAACGCAGCAGCGATTAAATAAAGTCATAAAAGAAAGAAACCCAGTAGACTATGTTCAGAAAAAATACATTTTGCTTAAATAAAATACCACAACAGTGGGCACCACAGGGAAACAAAGACGAGGCTTCTTTTTAACTATTTAACTGTGTTTAACACGAGCCATTTATACGTCACTCTACCAAACTACAAATACAAAATAAACAAAAAGAAAAATCTAAATTTCTCATCCAGCAAACTTTTCTGCGGCGCTTCCATAAAAAAAAGTCAGTGTTTGGACTTCCAATGTACTCTCAAATCAGTCCGTGTGCCATGACGTCACAAGCGCAAATTATTGGCTTATCGTCATTTATTGGACATATATATACATATAGCACAACCCTATCTTACAATATCATTGCTATAATATAACAGGTGTAACTAGGCCTGGGCAGTTTGGCAAAAATGTCATATCATGGTATTTTTTTTTTTATTATATCGGTTTTACGGTATTTGACGGTTTTTTTCCTAAGGCCGTGATTACTCAGATTATTTTGATAAGAAAATAGTTACTGCACTAGATTGGCCGTAAATTGCCCGTTTTACCTTCATGTGCAGAATACCAGTTTTTCCATGTCCAGTCACAGGTAGGTCAATGCAGAAACCCCCTCAAAGTATCCTTGTCAAAAGAAAGCAGTTAAGAAAAAACCACTAGAAAGATCAAATATTATAGTCAAAATAAACTATTTTTACTGAACACATTTTGCATATAATCTGTGCAGTTAACCATCTTTATGATTTCACATCCAACGTTATTGCTTTGGTTATCTCGACCCACCACTTGCTTTTTTTATATACAGTCCCTTTAGCGAACGCGCCGTCTTTAATGGACGTCTGACTCTGACTGCTACTAGCCATTTTAGCCTTCGAGGTGGAGGGTGCAGATGGAAGCTTGAGACATTCTTGGTAATCCAAGATGTGTTTTCGGCTGAGGTGAAGACGCAAGTTGCTGGTATTACCCCCGCCAGCTACCACCGTTGCTCAACAGCATTAGCATATAAAAGTTGTTTGCTCCACGTCTGAACTTTTAAACCCAAAAAACCTCCAAACAACAGACGTGGCTCCTCTTTTTGGAATAAGCTCTTCTGTGTTCGAAGTTTTGATGTTGCCGTGACAGCTCCCGCCAGCCACCATTCTTGGTTTCACCACGCTGTGGTGTTTGTGTGTAGCAGTGAAATGAGTCCCCGCCGAAACAGTTTCCTACTACGAACGTTCTGTACGTTGTCTAGGCCATTCACCGGTATAGCGGTATGTGAAAAATTCATATCATCACCAAAATAAATACCGGTTTTTAGTATGAACCGGTATAGCGCCCAAGACTAGGTGTAACCCCATCAAACAGAACAGTATGGACCAAATAAGTTGTGCTAAAGCATCGTTGTAGTCCATTCCTTCAGCCATTAACCTCCAACTGCTTCAGTCCTGACAGCACGTGTTTACTATTTTTGTTGCTATAGGATAACTGGAAAAATATCCACATGAAAGGGTGCATGTCGCCACCTACTCTATCACAGTGAAAGAAAGGCGAAAGTTGAGTTAACAATGCTAATGATGAATTGAGAAGTAGGGATGCACCGATACCTCTTTTTTCCAAACCGATACGATACCGATACTTGGATCTGAGTACTCGCCGATGCCGATTACCAATACTTCCACTACACAAAAAAATGCAATGATTTGGAATACAGATTTTATTTTCTTCTCTGCTTTCAACAGGAAAAGACTGTGAGGTAGATGAAAAGTAAAATATATGAATGGAAATCATCACAAAACTAAAATATTAGGTGAACAGAAATGACAAGTTACAGTGAAGCCATTTTCAAGCAACTGCATTGGTATCGGTTCCTGGTATCGGTTAACTTTTACCGATACCGATATTGGTATTGGCACCGATACCAGTATCGGTATTGGTGCATTCCTATTGAGAAGCAGTGAGGTCTAAAGACATCTCAAGCTATTTTTGTCAATTACCAACAATTCGATATTACTGTGAAATGTATTTATCTGCTTATCAACTTCGTGTGTATGACTAATCTTCACTTGTCATCTAGAATCTTCTGGCACTAAGCCGTAGCTGGCAACAGCCATGAAACTCACAGAATAGGAGTGAGAAAGTGACTTTAGTGTTTGTAAAATGGGTTGCAGTAACTAAGTTTGACCACAGGGTGTAATTCTTGCTTAATTCTTACATAATGCATCTTTAATGTCACAGTTTTATTAGTCACAGAATTAATGTCTTTTAATTGTTTTATGGCAGATTGAGAAAAAACAAGAAGTAGCCTACTGAAGATTGCGTTTTAAACCGACTAACATAAAATATTTCTTAAATAGGTTTGATTTTAGTGTTGAAAGGGTTCAATCATTTTTGGCTTTGTTGTGTATGGACATTAATCTGTGGTGTGCAACCCAGTTTACCTTAAAGTGACAGATTCAGGTGTCAGATACAAGTTCTGTCACTTATTCTCATGTTTTCACTTTTTAGAAGCTGAGGCACGTGGATGCGTTCTATAATTAGGAGTCATTAAACTAGTTGCTCATTCGTTTTCAGATAATTGCCTGAAAATGTATTTATTATCTGTCCTCATCTTGTCTGTTGGCTGCTGATATTTTATCGACAGATGCGTCGTTTATGATCTTCAGACAACAATTTCTTTACTTTCCTTTAATTTGCCCCTAATGTTCTGAGTTGTTTTACTAATAAAATGTAGGGGATACGAATCTCTTGAATGAGTCTTCATGCTTCTGATGTTTGTTTTGTGTAACTGACTTTGTTGAAGCATTTGTGGCTCTGCTGCTTTCTGGTTTCTTAGAGCTTTGTTTCCTGGTATAAATCATGGTCGTCTTCTTGGGCACGTTTTCAACCTTTACGTTTTGCTTTTCTGATTTTTGTCTACTCTGATCATTAATACTCCCTTCCCCCTCTGCTTGCTGTTGGTGTGGTAGAGTTTTGGGTTTAGTGGTATTACTGTCACACAATGGCCAGGCAAAGTGCCAGGCAGAGGTGTGTGTGTGTGTCTGTGTGTGTGAGACTGAGCTGAAGAGTGCCAAACAAGCTCATCTCAGTCCTGTCCCGTCTAATCCCTCACTCAGTCTCCGCTCACGAGCTGCTCAGTGCCATGGCCAAATCCCCACATTCTTCAGCCATTCCCTGGACATAAAGTGTTTTTCTGTCCCCCTCCACCCCCACACACCTCTTGTTCCCCTTCTGTACAGCCTCCATAGCCTCTCCACTTCTATTATCACAGTGTCATTTGCGTGATCCGTTCCTCTCATTGTTCATGTCTGGCAGAAGTAGCCCAATAATGTGGTCCTTTTCTGGATGAGTCTTTTGACTCGGGCATCAAATTACTCTCATTTTATTGGGAGCGTCTCAACACCCGTCCAGCTTTGCATCTGTTCAGCGACTCTCCTCTTGGGTAACACAGCCTCAGACTCTTCAAGTCTAATTTATACTTCTCAGTCAGCTCCGCTTTTGCTCTCAGACTTCTCCGTCAGCTGGAGATTGTTGAAAAGCAATTCCCCGCCAGGACAACCGAGGGCGTAGCGCTATTCTGAGGTATCCTGCCACCATTATAATCAAGTATCCGGTCCACAATAGTGTATGAGGGGCCTAAAGCCTGATTCATGCTTCTCCGTCTGCGTCAGTTCGGAGACATGCAACGTCCTTGCGTGCCTGCCGGAGAGTTCCGCAAGGTCGGGCGGAGTCAAGCTCTCTTTTCTAAACATCTGTCAGTCGAGACGGACAACGCAAGCTTGTGATTGGTCAGGACGCCACTGTCGTCTACACCGCCGGCATTGCGCCCTCAAAAACATAAAGAGAGCCGAGGAGAACTAGCGGCAGACACGGAGAAGCTTGAAGAATACCTCGCGAAAAAACTAAAAATATGAACGTTTAATTCCCCGTGACTGGAGGAGTGAAAAGATGCGCAGCAAACGTTTTATTTGTGGACGGAACTGACAGGAAATGTGGGTTTAGAGGTGGGGAGCGCATGAAGAGGTGGAGGAGAATGAGAGACAAATTTGTCCGTGTTAAAAATTCTCTTATATACAAAAAAACCCCACAATATAAACACACTATCTTGGTCCGGATACATGACAGGATACCACAGAACAGTGCTACGCCCTCTGTTGTCCTGGCAGGGAAATGCTTTGCAACACTCTCCAGGAGACGGAGAAGTATGAGAGCAAAACGCTTCCGTCAATCCGTGCGTGTCTGTCCCTTGCGGAGCTGACGGAGAAGCATGAATCAGGCACAAGTCACGCCCATCTCCTTTTGGACCACGGGTCCCCGGAGGAACGGAAAATGAATGCAAGTCAACGGGGCTAAAAACACTATTTTCTAATTCCGCTTGTTTTGTGCCATGGATTTCACATATGATGTCTGTGAATTTTAAAGAAGCTTTTTGATACCAAGAATGCGCTTATTTTTGAACGGGGGGAAACACTATTTTAGGTTTTGTGTGAAAATAAGTCCAGGACTACAAATGTGCTTCACGAAAGTGACGTCATCGAACCAGACACGGAGGAAACTGAGGGAAAAGGGCTGTAAGTTCAGCAAACTTCCCACAGGAGGAAAAAAACACCATAAATCTGGCCATTTGGTGAGTAGCAGCTACGCTAGGTTAGAGGAGATTATGTGGTGACATCACATATGCAACATGCCGATTTCTGGTGTGTAGTCATGCTAATTACAAACTTTTACAAGCTGATAAACGTGACTGGTGTGATCAAAACACCCATCATTACTTTTCATTTAAATTGCAGTACAACATATGTGTGATGCAGGGCGTAAGGCAAAGCGGATTAGAAAATAGTTTTTAGCCCCGTTGGCTTGCATTCATTTTTTCGTTCTTCCAGGGACCCATGAGCCGACCGGAAAGGGAGGAGACTTAAGCTCCCTATCTACTATTGTGTTTACATTGTTTTAATGTATTTCAGAGACTTTTTTAACACGGACAAATTTGTCCCTCATTTCCCTCCACCTCTTCATGCGATCAACACTTCTAAACTCACTTTTCTCGTCTTTTCAGACTTTTTCTGCAATGCGCATTTTAACCTGTACCAAGTCTGTCGCTAAATATCTTTTTATTTTTTGAAGCTGCAGAGGCGGTGCTGTTGATGAATTTACAGGTAGCAGCGTCCTGACCAATCACAAGCTTGCGGTCTCCATTTCTTTCGACAGATAGTTAAAAATTGAGGCATGTCTCCGTCACCCTCTGCGAGCCTGTCTGAGAGTTCTTGCTCTGACGCATAATGGTGTTGCGTGTCTGTCACGACACAGATGAAGAAATATAACTTATCCTCAAGTTTTTATGGGTAGAATAGGCAGATGGTTATATTTAAATATTTGGATGATTCACAGTCCGGGATCTACTAATGTGCTTAGAATTAGCATTAGCTAATCCAGCTATAGTAATTTATTGCGCTTTTCCCCCTCTGCAATTTATTTAATACATCAGTTATATTCAGGAGAGCAAGATGGAGACCTATGCACAGGACTCACTGTTAGAGCCACATTCATCATCAATCTCTCTGATTTGATATTTTTTAATGACGATAAATAAATGAAATAACAATGAAAAGTCACTGTCACATTTCCTTTGTCTAAAGGAAATCTTCTTACATTCTTCTTAAAAATTTGGTAATTTATCATCCTACATCTAAGCTACGGGGTAAATTTCACCCAGTACTAAAGTGATTTTTGAGTTAATTTTTGTGAAATTTGTTGTGAAATGACCTTACTAAATTCCCCGAACCACCTCAGCTGGGTCTTTTTGATGTGGAGGAGCAGCGGCTTTACTCTGAGCATCTCCAAGCTCCTTGCCCCGTCTCGAAGGCTGAGGCCAGCTAACCTATGAAGGATCATTTCAGCCGCTTGTATTTTTGATCTTGTTTTTTAAGTTATTACACAAAGTCTGTGACAACTGGCCAGGATTGAAGGTTGGAAATTGAGGAACAAATTTCTGTCTCTGAGCTCCCTTTTCAGATAACTTCAGATAATCTTCTTCAGCTTCTGCATCATTCTAGATACTCTGATCCACCTATCGATCCCCTGCTCTCTCCTTTCCTCACTTGTGAAAAAGACTGATGCTTAAATGTCTTTACTTTAGGAGTCTGACTTAATGCTGACTGTTCAAACCAGGCTTGAACTACTTTGGTACAGGGACTGAGACCATCCACCCATTACTTTCTGAGTTACCCCCACAGGGTGGCCCTGGGTACATGGGCATAAGCCTTCTCCAGATTCACAAAACGCATGTGGACTGGTTGGGTGAACCCCGGTGCCTCATCCAGTACTCTAGCAAGAGTAAAGAGCTGGGGCCTCATTTATCAAGCTTGCTTACACACAAAACGGGGTCGGAAAACTGCGTAAGCAACTTTCCACGCAAACTTTGGGATTTATGAAAGAAATCGTAGCAGAAAAATGTGTGCAACATTAAGTTGACTAAGGACCTGGCTTACGCACATTTTGGACATGGAGAGCACCTGCAGTGCTGCTGCTGAGAAGGATAAAATTATGAAATCCTGCAGCATTATCACTTGTACTGCTTCGTTTTCACACAGAACAAGACCCCCCACATGCATATACACGCGCGCGCACACTCACACACACACACACACACAACCTGAAGCACAGAATGCACAATATCAGCAGGGGGACAGATTGAGACAGAATGTCATTCGTCTGTGACAGTGTGTGTCCTGTCACTGTCACCCGATAGATCATGCGCCCTGGCTACTTGGACAAGGGAGATCTCCATTTGGCTGACTGGTTAGCACGTGTGACTTTCACCCGGGAGTCTGGGGATCGAATCCCGATTGGACCATTTTTTAAATATCCGCCACAGATCTCTCTGAAGAATTCACAACATTGACAGCTTCAGCAGCGCTGTGCCACTCCGTGGATTTTCTCTTATTTGTTTTGCAAAAGCACCTCCTTTCATTTCTTCACCTCACCCACAAGTACCTCAACTTCTGTGAAATTGCGCTTCCTTGATCTGCCTTGCTCTACGGTCGCCATCGTCATTGGCGGAGCGCTGCAACAACTAGCTTAAGTGTATGCATGAGATCCACAAGGCACATTGCATTGACTATTTATGGCAGTAAGTGGGCGTGGTGAGGGCGAGATGTGACTAAAAAGCAGCTGAGAACATTTCTAGTTTCTTTTTTCTGAAGCGGAGATTGCGTGCAGCTGTGCGTACTCCATGTTTGATAGATCACAAGCCTACTTGGCGTAAGTACTTTTTTTTTGCTGAGCTTAAGGACGGTTTTAGTGCGGATTCTACGCAATGTTTGATAAATGAGACCCCAGGTCTGTGGTTCCACAGCCTGGAGAAAAACTATATTGCTCTTCCTCAATCCAGAATTTACCCAATGACCAGACCCTCCTTTTTAGTACCCCGAGTAGACATTTCCCAGCGTCTGAAGAATGTCATCCTCCTGTAGTTCTAACAGTTTTAAATAGGGATGGACAATATATCCGCATCAATATCGGTATCGGCCGATGTTAGTAATTTTTTAACATATCTGTATCGGTTCGAAAAATAAGACTGGGCCGATATTAACAACCAACATTTTTTCCATCTCGTCTTCATTTGTTTGCCTGTTTCAGAGGGTGAGGGGGGTGATGTGTAATTGTTTAGTCATGTGAACACTGAATGAAATCATCTCAGAACCGTAAATGTGGGTGAAGTGTGTACATAATAACGTAAATACAACTTTAATAATTTTCATTCTATACAAATCTGCTGATTTTAGAAGCATTACTATCAGTATATCGGTATTGGCAAATATCAGTTATCCGCCATAACAGTGATCTTGATATCAGATATCGGTATGTGCCCAAAAATTTCACATCGGTGCATCACTAGTTTTAAATTATTTCTTAAAAAAAGGTACCTCCACCATGGACTGCCACTCTACATGTACTACCCCCAACTACTACTCTGTATTGTGGAGGCATGTCTGCCAAGATAGTCCTGAAACATCTGTAGCCTTAGGATACCCAGAATGGATAACATCAACCCTGGGGGCTCCTCTTCCACATAGATCTTTAACTACCTCAGCAGCGTCTGCCCCACAGATCAGTCAGTCCTTCACCAGGCCTTCTGGCTCTGGTTCCTTGGTGAGATACTTCCACTTTCCACTTCGCCCTCCGCTCTGTAACCCTCTGTTACTTTTGGAGACCTACGGACCAGCCATGCCCTATGGGCCTCCTTGTTGCTGCAGCCTTTGCCTCTACATTTGCAGAGTGGAACAAGGCACGTTTGGACTCTTGTGTCCCCCGCTGCGCTCAGGCAGAGTCAGAGCTCTGTTGGAGCTGGAAGACTCCCAGCAGGCCCTCACATGTGTTTGGACCTACTTAGTCTACATTCACACCGCAGACAAAAGCACATCTAATTGGACTTTTTAAAAAATATGCAACCAACATTGTATTTTTAAAGACAGTCTGAACCATACTAATCTGATTTATTTTTCCAAATCTAACCTGGGTCACTTTTATATGTGGTACTGAATCTGATAAATACCTGATCATTTTGATAGCGACTTCAGTCTGAACAGACATGTCATATTAAATCCATTCATACATCACTTACTCACTGGGGTTGAGAACCTTGACATTCTTGACGAGACGTGCTGACAGAGGTATTCAGAGGTCTGTCTGGACATCCTGAAGTTGTGGATGAACTTTGTCAGTGAAGCCTTTCACTCCACCTCTCCTGGTTCTCCTTCTTCAGCAAATGTGGCCTACTTTAGGGCTGTTAAACATTCACACCGGAGGTTGTTTTTGAAAAATCCCACCTTGGTCTTCCACCTTGTTCTAAAATAAAATGTTTTATTTTATTTTAATTACCTTAAAAGACTCAAAGTCTCTTTTTACACTTTATATTTATTTAATCAGGATCGTTGTCAAGTCGACGCCAGAAACAATGAAACACAACTTGAATATTAGAGGAACAACAAGGCTTTATTCAACCAGCATTCATACAAGTTATCAATCATGAACAAAACATTTCTCTTACCGTTGCTTATGGGTGGAGAGCTGAACACCCCAGTTAGAAAACGTAATCCATGAACCTCGTCAAATAGAATCCTTCAAACAGCTCTAACCGCTCTGAGCTCTGCTCTGCTCCTTATACATTCCCTGATGTGCGTGCAAAGCTGCACACCTCCACCAGGATTACCTTGATTACATCCTCATGATCACATTATGTTCGGCTCTCCTTGATTACATCCTCATGATAAGTGTGATTGACAAACAGTAGTGATCAATAACTTGTATAAAGCAATTATACAACAGATGACAAGTTCATTTTTATTACATTCCACTCTTGAACTTTTCATCTAATTTATGTAACATATCCATCACCATTTCCCCATCAAAACCAACGTCATTTATAACATACCTTGTAGTTCCACTTTAATTTTCATCGTAGTCTTTGCATTATTACCCAATTTATTTCTCTTCTTAATCGAATAACATACCAACAAATAATAAGATTACACAATGTTAGAATGCTGATTATAATTAATGCTGCAATCATAGGTGGAATTAGCACTTTATTAGCGGTACTCGACATGCCTGTAAATATATCCCACCAATGATGAGCGGAAGCCTGTTCAATCAATGTAGCAACATGTTTTATTTCCCCTTGTGCCACAAGAGTAGACACCATAAGCCTGGAAAGGTTGGACCTATGAGAGTCAATCAATTTTGCCACTTCAGTGGAACCATCCAATGCGCATTTGAATCGTTCCAGTGAGAGTGTCCAAGGGGCCCATTGTATCTTAGTCAGCCGACTAGATACAGTGTAATTACTCAACCAATAGGTCACGTTATTCCATTCCCACATATGTATACCCTTGAGACAACCTGAAAAGGGAACTGAAGGTACCTGTGGGGAATTGGTCATTGTAGCCACGCATAAGGTGTTAGGACCCACCTGCCAAAACTGTTCCTCTGGGGGTGTGACCGTCCAATCACAGAGTACGACCCTTGAATCAGTGAAACATGGATTGCTATGTCCTTTTACCAATGGGCAGGCTAAACCCTTATCAGTCTCATCACAGTGTTTTACTTCATATGTTCGATTTGTTTTAACATCCCACCACTCTCCACTAACATGGAGATACCAAAACCCTTTAGTGGTTATCACCGGCAGTATCTGATATCTACACACAGTCATTACTGATGTCATATTATACTGATCCCAGTATCCAGTACACATAGATTTATTACAAATCGTCATTTCTGCATGTAGCTGTAGCCATAATGAACTACTGATGTTCCATAATGTTCGCCATGCATGATAGTTATTACTCATTACCTGTATTTGAAACCTATTTCTCTGTGTCTCAGCATGAATAGTCTGCAAGGAACAGACTGTCCAATTACCTATGTGTGACAAATTATGCAATGCATCATAAGTTTCATTCCAAAGCTTTAGATTCCATTTAAATACACTTTTCCACACATCACTTCCTTCTAACTGACTAGATACAGTCGAAGGCATCCATTTTGCAGTCTTGGTGACAGCTTGTGCGGTGTATTCTCCAGTGTTGGTCAGCATAGTTCGTGTCACCTCATTGTCTGCTGTGTTAGCCAGACCATACAAAGTTCCAGTTCCTCCTAGCACGGTGTCATACCATGCTCGCCTCCTCCTGTTACAAGGCAGAATAGGAGGGAATTTCACAGTCCATCGCACATATTCGGCTACCCTTATTTGTCCCATTTGTTGACAAGTGTGAACCAGGGGAGCTACAGCTGTCTGCGTAGCTCTAGCTGTGTCGGGCAGCACCCAGAATATGTACAAATAGGCGTATCCTCCTGTGATTACAGTTCCATTCCTGATCCGGAAATCGCGATCAACCTTCATACTCCAATTTGTGCCATTTTGTATGCAAGTACCATTCCCCTGATGGTATGCACAGATGCGCGCTGCAGAATTAAAGGTTACTGTTGATCCTTGAACCAACACCCCCGGGCTGATCACCCTTCCTCGGATTTTAAGACATCCTCTGCACCGGTACATCTTACCGGTAGATGTTAGGTTTCCCAAGTAGCAAGCGTCATTTGCTCTGCATGTGAATGTGCCTTGAGTGCGGTTGGACATACTGCTAACCAATTCCAGATGGCCCATGACCCCTTCTTCCAACACTTGTCCTTCCGTGAGCCCCCAACAGAAATGTGCCCTCAGTGCGATGACAGCGAGGACATGGAGGACGATGACCAAACATCCGACACCACCAGGTCCGTGGAGCCCATCCATCGCCTCGACAAGGGTTCAATCCTTTTGTAGGGGAAGGGGACCCAGTCAACCACCGTCACTCAGACACCCGCCTATGGGATACATACAAAACTGCAGATAGAATGACAAGCATTAATTTTCTCTCCTGTAACATTTGTTTATCGGAATATTAATCCATTTTTCCTCTCCGGGGAACAATACACTTACCACAGCATCTTTTCCCTGTGCAATAATCTCTCCAGCTCTGGGAGGACCATTGAGCTGCTCCACCCACACTTTTGCCCCCGCAGTAAAGTCTGATGATCCAAACCCAGTTTCACCCCTCTGAGTGATAGTGGTAGGTTTAGTAATCTCTTCAACTTTGGACATTACACACCGTTTGATTACTAACTGAGCTATCTTGTCTCCTTTTTCCAGTACCAACGGTTCTTTACCTGTATGCTGACACACCACACCTATTTCCCCTTGATAGTCTGAGTCTATTACCCCAGCTAAAATGGTTAGACCCCTCAAAGCTAAACCACTTCTTGGACACACATGAGCATAAGTTCCTGGTGGACATTGAATTCCCAATCCTGTTTTTACCACTGTCACTTTATTGGTTACTAAAGTGATGCTTTCCAAGATTTTAAGATCTAATCCCACAGAGCCCGCAGTTGCTCTAACAGGGAGTTCTGCCTCAGAAGTTAGTTTCCACATTCGTATAGGAGGGTCAGTAGAAGTTGTTTCCCTTCCTGCCCTGGCAACCATTAGCATCAGTGGAGTAACTCCATCCCCCACGGGTCTGTTATTTAACTGATGTACTGCCCTAGTCAGATTTTCTCTCCATTTGTCCAAAGAATTAGTAACCGATAGTTTCCTTAGTTTCTCTTTCAGTAACCCATTCATTCTCTCAATGAGTCCACTAGCTTTCGGGTGATATGCTACATGATAGATCCATTCTACCGCGTTGTTCTCTGCCCATTCTTTGATCTTATTTCCAGTGAAATGGGTACCATTATCAGTCTGAACCTGCAAAGGTAGTCCATAATAGGTCTCTATTAATGACAGACATTTCAATGTAGCCTCCTGATTGGCGTTATGACACGGATGCACCACCAGTACCCCTGACACCGTATCCACGGCTGTACATGCATACTTACAGTTTTTACTTTTTGGCAATGGTCCAATGAAATCAATCTGCCAACACTGTCCCGCTTGTTTACCTCGATGTATCTGTCCCTGTATATGTCGAGGGATTCTCTTTTTCTGATGTTGACAAGGTTCACAATCTTCTATGGCAGTTTTAATATCATCAATGATGAGATCTATTCCTCTGTCCCTCGCCCATTTCAATGTTCCCTGCACACCCCAATGTCCAGCAGTAACGTGAGCCCATTTGGCTAATCCAGGACTTGATTGTCTTACAGCCTGAATTTTCACTATCTTATCTACAGTCTGATTATGCAGGGATTCAGGATCATTGTTATTAGTATGAGCATCCACATGTAATACTGACACAGGAATATTTTGGCATTTCTCCCAAATGTCCTTCCATAGGTCAGCTCCCCAAACCTCTTTTGAATGTATCTTCCATTGTGTAGCATGCCAAGTTGGCATCCAAGTTAACATTCCTTGGGCTACTGACCAGGAGTCAGTATAAATACTTACTCCCTGCACCCCAGCCGCCATTATTACCATGTGTACTGCTTTCAACTCCGCCCATTGACTACTCTTTCCTGTCCCTGTGAGTTCCATAACTTGTTGTGTACCAGGGTTAAATGCCCCAGCCTTCCATTTCCTGGTTCCTGCCACATATTGACAGGAACCATCAGTGAACCAGGCTCGCTCCTGCTGCTCTGGGGTGAGTTCGCTCCATCTTACCCCCAGTTTCACAGGAGAATCCTGGATTGGTTTTACCTCAAAAGGCACTTCATCCATTTCTGGAACGTCTGCCACTTGCTCGTGGAGCATTGATACTCCTTTTTCTACAATGTTTCCCTTTATTTTATCAGGATTGCCATGAATTACCGAGGCCTCCGCCCCAGTGTCAACCAATGCCATTACTGTCTGTACTGATTTTTTCCAATAAATCTGTAATTCCACATGTGGTCTGATATCATTTATTGACCATCCTGAGGCACTGGCAACAACCTGAGCTTGACCTTCATCCTATTCATCATCATGTTCCCTTCGGTGCTGTTTTTTCTTTCTACGCTTCACTGCCGCCACCTGATAACACTCATCTGAACTCTCCTCCTCTGAAGATTCCTTGGGAGGGGCGGAAGGTTCAGCAGGCTTCGACGCCACCTCCCTGATCACATTCTGCAACATTCCAACCAATTCTGACACAGACATCCTGTCGTCCTTTTCAGGACAATGTCTGAACTGACAATGGACCTTCAGTCCCATTTGGCTGCATTTCTCCATCAATGCATTAGTGGGCAATCCATCAATCTCCTCAAACGGCACTCCCGCTTGTCGCAGTGCCCTCCACAGATCTGTTCTAGAGGGGCCCATTGCCCCCCCTTTACGACCCCTTGAATGTGGATCAATCCTGGGTTTATTTTCAGTTCTAGCTCCCTCTCTCCTCGTCTCAGACCAATCACCCAGCGTGGTGAGTTCGCCAAGACGATCTTTTATCGCGGCAAAAGTCTGGTCTGCCGCGCCAAACAACAAGCTGGTCACCATGGGTTTATAATGTGGTGGGGCATGTCTGATGAGGTGATCTCTAGTTGCCTTAGAGATGTTACAGTCCACCACTCCAGCTCCCCCGTTTCGAGCCACTTGCTCTCTAATAGTGAGTCTGGTGAGCCGCTGAATGGCATCTCTCACTGTCTGCCATTGCCCTTTAATCTCAGACCAGTCCGCCGTGGTAGGATAGATTACATGACATGCCAGAGCATATGCATCCCCCACATTGAAATCTTCATCAGCTGGCAATGCCCGGACTGTAGCCCTGTATTCAGCATTTATCTGTGCATCAGTACTTAATCCTGAAAATCTCATGGCATCACCGGCATCTATGGCTATATCACACGCGCCATCCTCCATAAGGCGATTAAGCCAGGAGTCAGTTGGTTCGCCTGGGCGCTGTTTCAGCTTCCCATTCATGTGATTTAACTCATCTTGTGAATAATCCTCTAGCGTTGTTAGCAGCCTAGGGGCGGGTTGTGGCTGCTGTTGTAACATCCTTCTTATATTACCCGCCTCATCGAGTTCCGGCCGTCCCTGATCATCCACCATATCTACCAGTATTGGTGGAATAATTTGCTGTTCTCGCCGACGCCTAGTAATAGGTCTTTGTTCTGACATCTTTATCCTCTGTAATGATGGATACAAGGGCTGAGGTGGTGGGTCAGGTTTAATCACCCACTCCTCCTCCTCATCATCCCCCCAAAGATCCCCGTTCCATTTCTGTGGGTCCCAATCTTCACCAACATTCTTTACAAACGCCCGGATCTGAGCAGGACCTGTTCTACGAGGTCGCTTCTTTTCCTTCCTTTGCGCTCGAGACACAAAAGTCAGCGTTTTATCCAAAACATTCTGAGCATGCTTTAGCTCTTTCCCCATCACACACACTCTCTGCTCAAACTCTGAGCATGATTTCTCAACTTCTTCAGCATGGATTTTCTCCTGCGCCGCTCGCTCTCTACAACTGCTCAATTCTAACTCCTGTTTTTTCCATGCTTCTGCAAAAAGCCACATCATATCTCTCACTCCTGCCAGCGGCGCTTTTTTTTTAACTTCTATCCGCGTCAAACTGTCCAGCACCACGGCGGGGCTGACCACTCCATTTAACTCTCCCCACGGCCCAGGGCGTCCACCGCGCTGCCTTAACATATCACCAATGGATCGGAACTCCTCCGTTTCCCAGCCGGGAATCGGCACGGGAATCGGCGTTCCCTCCCCAGAAGCACTCGGCTCCTTTTTGCTTCTCCAAAAACACTTCATTGTTGCTGGAATAGCTTGACTGATCCTGTTCGTGACGCCAAAAATGTTCTAAAATAAAATGTTTTATTTTATTTTAATTACCTTAAAAGACTCAAAGTCTCTTTTTACACTTTATATTTATTTAATCAGGATCGTTGTCAAGTCGACGCCAGAAACAATGAAACACAACTTGAATATTAGAGGAACAACAAGGCTTTATTCAACCAGCATTCATACAAGTTATCAATCATGAACAAAACATTTCTCTTACCGTTGCTTATGGGTGGAGAGCTGAACACCCCAGTTAGAAAACGTAATCCATGAACCTCGTCAAATAGAATCCTTCAAACAGCTCTAACCGCTCTGAGCTCTGCTCTGCTCCTTATACATTCCCTGATGTGCGTGCAAAGCTGCACACCTCCACCAGGATTACCTTGATTACATCCTCATGATCACATTATGTTCGGCTCTCCTTGATTACATCCTCATGATAAGTGTGATTGACAAACAGTAGTGATCAATAATTGTATAAAGCAATTATACAACAGATGACAAGTTCATTTTTATTACACACCTCTATGATTAAAGATGAGCCCAACTATATCTAGCTGGTGCCGATTTCCTGTCCGAGACCAGAGGAATTTGCCATTGGAAACCCCACCAAGGGCAAAGGGCCCAGTATAACACTCAGATCATCAATGCACTCAAACCCCTCCACCATCATGAGATGGCATTTCAAGAAGGAATGGGAGATGGCTTAATTAGTTTAATTCTGCTTTTTTAATTGTGAAATCATTTTCATTAGAATATGGGAAAGATCTTTTGAAGGTGGGGGTAATAGCGTTAAGAAAGCATTAAATATCCATTTCAATTATGAGAAAATCATTATGTTAATGTTCAACAGATGCACTAATTATCAGTTATTGATTATATTGCTAGAAATGAGTGTGTGCTTGTCTGTTCTGTTATTTTTGTCTGTTGTTTATTCTTTGTCTACATTTGATTAAGGAAACATCTATAGTATTACAGTTGTTTTTAATGTTTCCTCTCAGTGCACAGTGCAGGTGAAGCTGGAGTTAGGCCACAGAGCCCAGCTGAGGAAAAAGATAACATCAGAGGGCTTCACACATGACTGGATGGTGTTTGTCCGAGGACCAGAGACCTGCGACATCCAGCACTTTGTAGAGAGGGTTGTCTTCCGCCTGCACGAGAGCTTCCCCAAACCCAAGAGAGGTAGGTGTAAACACATATAGAACTAGCAGAAGACAGATTTTACAGTCCTACACTGCAGGGGCCACTAGCTAGTAACTAAACGCAGCCCGATCAGATAAATTATCGCACTCATGGAAAATCGGCTCAAAATTGCACAGTGTGTGTCCAGCATTAGTGGTTTCAGTGCTCCAACACACCTGAATTGGTAGTTGATTCACCTGTTCAGCAGGTCATCAACTCTGCAGAAGCTTGTTAATCACACACTAATTAAAAACAGGTGTTGAAGCAGAGAAACATCTAAATGATTCATGATGGTAGCCCCTGGGGGGTAATTTGGCTCTGGGAGAAAACTCTTATAAGACATTTTTCTAAAGCTGCTCTTTGTTGATTTCATCATAAAGCGTTCAGTGGTTCGGACGAGTGTGGGTGTAATTTTAGCTTAACGAGCGTTCCTTCTCTCTGCAGTATGCAAGGAGCCTCCATACAAAGTAGAGGAATCGGGCTATGCAGGTTTCCTCATGCCTATTGAAGTGTACTTCAAGAACAAGGTGAGAATTGTATTATTAGGCTTCAACAGCCTAATAGAAATTACTTTTGAGTACTTCAATGTCATTTTATGCTGTAGTATAGAATTTTACATGGATATCTGAAAGACCCTTGAACTAAATCACCAAAAAAAGACTTGACAGCTCACCAGTGAGTGGTTCAGTTTAAGATAAAACTTTAAGACTCTAACTTCATTCAGAACTAACACAGTTCTTTAACATGTACGTGTGTTTTATCATTCTTTAGAGACATAAAAACATATCTCTGTACTTTGCAAAAGTCTCAAACGTTCATTTCTTTATGTTTAACTTCAACAACTTCCTTTGAATCCTGTGAAATAGTGTTGAGCACTAGGGCACATTGTTCAGTCTGGATGGCATCCAAAAAAAACGCTACTGTCCTTTTTAAGTGCACTTACATTATGCTTAATAGACAGATCTGTCAGGAAGATCAAGAAAGCACTTAAAGGTGAACATCAGCCACCATCATCGCATTTACAAGAAAACATTTTGTTATGAAATCTCAAGTGGTGAAACAATTTTTTTTTCTTTGAGCTGTAATTGTCCTGTTTAGCCTCCCAGGAATGTTTCTTATCTGTGTGTCCGCTCTACTCATTCTGTTTATTGACCCTCTGGTTGATTGTTCATTCAGCTTCTGCCTGTGTGAGATCAGCCAACCCAAACGTGCCTCACAGGCCCTTAAAGCTGGAGTAAACTTTTCTTTTCATTTGCAGGAGGAGCCAAAAAGAGTTTGTTTCAACTATGACCTGTTCCTTAACTTGGAAGGCAACCCACCAGTTAACCACCTGCGCTGTGAGAAGCTCACCTTCAACAACCCCACCAAAGAATTCAGGAAAAAGCTCATCAAAGCTGGAGGGGTGAGGCAGCCTCACGCTTCCATTCATCTCCAGCTTCACCAACAACAAACTGAACGTTAATAACGATTAAAATGAGAAGGCATCAGCTTAGAAAGAGTAACTGATGTTCGAGCCACATCACCAAGGCCCGCTTTTCACGGCGTTCTGATGTATCACCTGATCCTTTCCATCTGACTATCTTAAAAACACATCTGATTACTTATCAAGAATTCCTGCTTTGTGTGGTGTGTTAAGATCACTATAGTCTGTGCGCGTACCGTTTCGCTGCCGTGCGTTGTTCGTGAGAGGGTGGGGGGTTGTGGGCGTGGCACAGCACCATATGTAGGAGAAACACTGATGACAGGAAATGACAACATGAAAACAAAGGTATTACTCTAATAATGCGAGGAGAAAAGCTAAAGGTAAGAATTATTTTCTGGCGTATTCATTAGTTTTACCTGCACTAATTGCCAAGGTGGGCTGCCTGAACCTTTATTTCCTCACAACACTATAATGATATTGCGTCCGTAGCCACGAAAACGAACCAGGTCCACACCTTTCCTGTTCTGTTTGCTGATTGTTTCACTCTCCCATCTTTTCTGTTTTCTGTTTGGGTTTTTGTTCTGTCCTTTTTGCTTTTTGTCTATTTTTTTGTCGATGAAAAATGTCAATCCATATTTTTAAGTCTTTGACATAAGTACAAGATTACGTTTTTTTTTTGTGCTCAAACGTTCATTCGTCACACAAAACCTAAACTTTTGTCAACAAAGTGAACACGTATCGCTACAAGTGGGGACTTCCATATTTGGAAAATCCTGCAGTGTGAACTGGGCCTGAGGCTCAGCCGTGTGACGGTGTGAAGCTTGAGTCACGACAGGTGAGCTGCTGATAGAAAACTAGATTTATTTCAAACATGTAAATAATGAAATTTGGTTCACACAACAAGTCATCTCAAAGGCACTTTACAGTAGAGGTGTGAATCTTCACTTGTCTCCCGATTCGATTACGATTATTGGGTCTTCGATTCGATATCACGATGCATCACGATTATTTCATATTGATTTGTTTTCATCGATAAATGGAAGATGTCAGATAATTGCTTTTTATTTTTTATTATTTTATCAAAAACGTAATTGACACAACCTGCCATCCCTGAAAAGCTCTCCATTCACAACAGGTTAGGACAAAACATTTTAAACATATAAGAAGATTTAACAGAGTAAAATAATCCGTTTCCTCGTTCAACACCACGCCTCAGGCTGAGAAAAACACGCTTAGCTAAAACTCACAAAATCTAAAAAAGTACTGAAAACCTACAGGACACATATTGTAATAATAAAATCCATAATGGGTTCATATATGAGTGTTTAATGTCTCTGAGCAGCTCTAGAGTCAAATATTTATGCTGCAGTTCAAGGGTGTCAGAAGTAACAGCAAATGAAATGTTTGACTTAGTTTTTTATTTTATTTGAACCCAGTGGTTCATTTCTGAAATGTTGGAGAATGAATCAAGTTCTGTTTGATGCAGAAAATAATAAAACAAAACAAATTCTACACTTCCAATAATATTTAAGATGTGTGTTTTATTCTTTCTGATAATAACACCAGCAGAAGGCTGTGGGCTGGATTAGGATTAAATTACCCAGCTGATGGATCTCCTTCACTAACCAGCTAACTACAAACCTGTCCACTAACCTGTCCTGTGTCACCCTCACCATGTGACCCTTATGTCCATGCTGTCTCTGGAGGAGCAGATAGGAGACAAGACCTCCTGTAACCTAAAATGAACCAAAACGTCCTCCCAGTTTTTTTTAAATAGTTTAACATCAGTTTATCATCGTGAAACAAAGGAATAAAGTGGAACACAAACTTCTATCTTCTTTTTCTCTCTCCTTTTAACTTATCCATGTCCCTAAATGAGACAGACGATCACGCTGCAGCCGCTGTCACTGACCCCGCCCCCTCCCCAAGACCGGATCTCCCTACATTACAACAAGCAGTCTGACTGAGCGCTTCCCGGAGAAATAATAATTAAATTATGAAAATAATAACGCGTGTTTGGCACATCGGTTTGGAGGAGCGTCCTCCGATCCTCTCTCTTGTGTGAGCAGACAGTGTCTCTCAGTTGCTGTGCGAGCGAGCGGAGCGCGCCGCGTGACAACCCGCTCAATTAACTTAATTCACGGCCCAATTCCAACAGAACCGGTCGGGCTGATTCGGTTCTGGTTCGGTCTCAGGTTACAACTCTAGCGCTCAGCCCTGCAGTACCACATTAAGGCAAAACACTTGGTAAATGTGGAGGACACTCACTCTGGCAGATTTGGATGCTTCGCTGGTGCCGCCGTTAAAAACAAAACTACATTCCACTATAATCGATTATGGCGTACTCTTCTACGATGCACAATCGTTTATGTCCGCATCCTGATGCATCGATTATTTGATTATTTTCCTCAGCTCTACTTTACAGTGGGGATGCACAATATATCTGCATCATAATCTGTATCGGCCGATGTTGGTCATTTTTAACCATATCGATATCTGTCTGATAAATCAAACTGGGACGATATTAACAACCAATATTTTTTCCATTTATCTGTTTCAGAGGGTGAGAGGGTTATGTGTGTTTGTTTAGTCACGTGACCGTCATTGTAATCATCTCAGAAGCGTAAATGTAAGTGGTGTGTGTACATAATGTAAAATCAGCTTTAATTATTTAAATTCTATACAAAATCTACTGATTTTAGAAGCATTAATGTCAGTATATCGGTCTTGGCAAATATCTGTTATCGGACATAACAGTGATATTAATATCTGAAATTGGTATCGGCCCTAAAATTTAATATCGGTGCATTACGACTTTAAAAGGTTAACATTCCAGTTGAACCTACTTATCAGCACATTCAGGTCAGCTCATTACACCAACTGGTTCCTATGTAAGAAAACCCCGAAGACTGCTTCAAATGTCTTGAGTGTCCGACTATACAGCAGTCCTCGTACTAAGCAAGCATGTAGCAACAGTGGAGAGGAAACTCCAACAGAACCTGGTTCAGTATGAGCAGCCATCCACCACGATTCAGTGGGAGTTTAAGAAGACGGAGCACAAAGACAAAAAAACCCGATGAACTTATCATCATCATGATGGACTTATTCACCAGAGGATTGTGCTGGAGCTGATTTAGCTGATCATCTGCTCTATGTAATAAACTGATTCTGGTCTATGAGCCAGTCTGGTGGATGAGATTATTTTAGAAGTCAATGCATCTCACTAACAGTGTCCTTCGTAATTAATACTTCTCTTTTTCTGGTGTTTGCATTTAAGAACCGTCTACAGTGACCCATCGTTTGAACGTCTAACAGAACTTAGGTTAATAATTACCACGGATGGTTTGCAGCACAGCTCTCAAGAACAAATCCAGCCGTCTTCCCGTGCTGCAGCCAAACATGGAGTCTGAGTGGTTTTGAATGTCAGCAGAGAAACGCTGTAACTGGTGTGTCTTTGATTTCAGATACTGGTGGTCCCTGAGGGGGCAGAAGCTGTGTCGAGGCCCAGTCCGGACTACCCAATGCTCCCCACCATCCCCCTCTCAGCCTTCTCAGATCCCAAGAAGACCAAGACCTCTCATGTATCGAAGGTTGGGAGGGAAATAAACACTAACTCGATTATCTCAGTCACTTATGTTCTACTCAGCTTGTTCAATCACTTGAAGAATTCACTCTTTCGTTGATCACTCTTTGTTTTGTCGAATAATTCCTCTTGAAGGAAATCTTCATTTGCTTGTTGGAGTCTGACTCCAGCTTGTAATTGTTACCAGTTGTTTCTCTGCATTTGTACGCAGGATTACTCAGCCTTATCTGCAAGGAGAGGGGGAATATCAGGTTGAAACAGGAAGTGGACCTGTTTACATTTTCCAGGGCTGATCCATTTACAGTACTGTGTAGACGAGATAAGCGTATTTTAGTCTTCAAATGAGAGAAAATCCACCCGTTGTTGTTTTTTTATCCCGTGATAGTTGTATTCCCCTGCTTATAATAGATCCACCGATAACTCCCCAACAGTTACATTTTTAACAAAAGTTTGTTTATTAAAGGTGGATTTACTGTCTGAGCTCACATGAAAGGAAAATATGGAGGAATGAGTAAACATGAAAAATGACCGAATGAGATTGTTTTATTAAATCAATGAAGCCCATTCATTTCACACGGCTGTTTTAAAAGCTTTCTGCTTTATTTAGAGTCGTAACGTGAGAAAGGTCCTCTGGAATAACTAAAATTCATCATATTTAAACCCTTGAGAGCTATCATCCCATTTAAACCAATGTGAAGCATTATTCACATTTGGACTGAGACGGCAATCCATGTAGGAGACGCCTAGCTTTGCTAGTTAGGTGTAAGACTGTTGACTTTTTATTTGGACTACTTTTATTTTTATCAAATACACTGGTTTATAATGGCATGACATCATTCCTGCAGGATTTGATGCAACTATAGGGAGCCTAAGTCACGCCGATCTACTTCCGGACCACGGGTCCCCGGAAGAATGAAAAAATGAATGCAAGTCAACGGGGCTAAAAACTCTATTTTCTAATTCCGCTTGTTTTGTGCCATGGATCATATATGATGTCCATGAATTTTAAAGAAACTTTTTGATACCAAGAATGCACTTATTTTCGAACAGGGGGAAACACTATTGTTGGTTTTGTGTGAAAATAATTCCAGGGCTACAAATGCGCTTCACAAAATTGACGTTATCGAACCAGACACGGAGAAAAACTCACGGAGGAAAAATGGCTGTACGTTCAGCAAACTTCATATACTTTTAGGAGGAAAGAACCACCATAAATCTGGCCATTTGGTGAGTAGCAGCTACGCTAGGGGAGAGGAGATAATGTGGTGGCGTCACATATGCGACGTGCCGATTTCTGGTTTGCAGTCATGCTAATTATAAACTTACAAGCTGATAACCTCAAAGTACGTGACAGGTGTGGTCCAAATACACACCTTTAGTTTTCATTTAATTGCAGTCCAAAATGTGCGATCCAGGGCCTAAGGCAAAGCGGATTAGAAAATGGCGTTTTTAGCCCCGTTGACTTGCATTCATTCTTTCCTTCTTCCGGGGACCCATGAGCCAATCGGAAAGGCAGGAGACTTAGGCTCCATTTTGGGTGTTTTTACTTGAGTGCAGCGGTAATTCTCTACTCCTCTTTAGGAACCCAGTAAAGAAGGAAGTGGCAGCAGCAAAGGAACCAAACCACACAAACCGACTAAGGAGCACCGCGAACGACCGCGAAAAGACTCTGAGAGCAAAGCCACATCTAAAGGAGAGGAGAGAGACGGAAGCAGCAAAAGCAACCGTGATCCATCCGCTTCCTCATCCTCATCTTCAAAAAAGCCGTCAGAGATCAAAGTGAAAGATGAAGTCAAAGTTCTACCTAAAGCGGCCTTCAAGGAGCCTAAACTCACCCTGAAGGAGTCAAAGATGGATGGTATGTCTCCCAAAGGAGGGGGGGCAGGGAGCGGAGGGGGAGGTGGGGGAGGAAGTGGAGGAGGGCCAGGGGAGCCCAAGGCTCCTGGAAAACGCCCGTCCACGGTGGAGTCTCCCAAACCCAGTGCTAAGAAGCAGAAAAAGAGCAGCTCTGATGGGCTTAAAGGGCTGACGGGCGGAACTTTCACCGGGACGTCCCCGCGCCTCTCCTCCTCCGCAGCTAGCCAGTCCTACGGGGAAAAGAAACCTTCCAAGGAAAAGGGCCGTTGGCTGAAAGGCAAAAACGACACCCAGGAGCTGAAGGAATCTAAAAAACCTCTGGAGTCAGAGGAGTCTAATTCAGAAGACGAAGCATCGTCAAAGTCAGAGGTATGAAGATCTGATGAGACATTTTACTTCCTAGATTTTGTTTCAAACATATTTAATTAAAAGTTTGATTATTCTGTTTTCTTCTGTTATCGAAGTCGGCTCCTTCCAGTCCTTCCCACTCCAGTTCCAGCTCTGACTCCACGTCGGACTCTGACTTCGAGCCAGGACAGAAACAAGGACAAGGTATGGTTCATCCAATATAGCCTGATGGGAAATATTCCACTTCTAAGAAGCAAGTTATGTCTCTGATAAGGAACACAAAGGTTTGCAAAATGCTGTTCTAAATCGTCACTCTGCTCCTCTGCTAGGCCCGCTACGATCGATGGTGGAGGAGATCCAGTCAGAAGAGTCGGACGATGACGACAGCAGCTCAGAGGAAGAAACGCCAACAAAGAACAACCCGCCTAACCGCGACTCTCGGTCAGTTTCTGCACCTTTGCTCCATAAAGCTTTACTAGATTCCACTTTTAACCATTGCCTTTAGTTTTATTTATTTTGCGTTTCTTAGTCAAAGAAACCAATTAAGCGTACATATCCACACTAGCCACTGGAAGTAGCTTTAATCTCAGACGCGTGTGTGAACCAGACCAAGCATTGGGACCAGTCTGGTCTGTGTCTATGACCTCTGACCTTGCCCTGTACCCCTGCCAGACTCAGCCTGGACAGCGAGAGTGACAGCAGTGACGGCTCACACCGCCCCAGTCGGGACCCCGCTCCTCCCCCACAAAAACACAGCTCCTCCAATAACAAAGTGAGTCACACTCAGACTGTTTCCTTTGGTGAACTCATGGGAGTTTAAGAGTTTTACTGGAATATAAAAGACGGATAAAGACAAAGATTACCTTACTGAAACATCAGAGGTCCAGACATTTTCACAACGATGTGAGACTGAAGTTTAAATAGATCATTTTTGCCAAACATGGTTCTAACAGCTGCTGAGTCATGGAGATATTTTTTTACTCACAGCTTCTGGATACTGGTTTATTATATAACTGCACAGCTCAAGGTGTTTTGTTTTAACTGTGGTTTCATGTATTTTATGGAGCAGATTATTAAAGGTTTTGTGCATTTATTTATTTTTTACTGCAGGTGGTTCGAAAAAGTCCAGATTCCTCTTTTCGCACTGAGAAGGTGATGAAGAAGGGATACGACAAGGTAGGAAGGGTAAATGAAACTTTTTATGCTTAAACTTTCTCACTTTCAAAGTCTTTTCCTTTAATTATATGATGATTACTGTAAGGAAACCGGCCAATGTACGTTAAGCAGCTCGGTGTTGAGGAAGTGCTGACTCGTAGCACAAACAATGGGGGTGTGGATTAGCAAGAATCTGACAAGAATATATTTATTACAATACAGGGGAGACAATGCGATATTTATCACAATACTGGGGAGACAATGCGATATTTGTCGCAGTACTGGGGAGACGATGCAATATTAATCACAATACAGGGGAGACGATGCGATATTAATCACAATACAGGGGAGACGATGCGATATTTATCACAATACAGGGGAGACGATGCGATATTTATCACAATACAGGGGAGACGATGCGATATTTATCACAATACAGGGGAGACGATGCGATATTTATCACAATACAAGGGAGACGATGCAATATTTATCACAATACAGGGGAGACGATGCGATATTTATCACAATACAGGGGAGACGATGCGATATTTATCACAATACAGGGGAGACGATGCGATATTTATCACAATACAGGGGAGACGATGCGATATTTATCACAATACAGGGGAGACGATGCGATATTTATCACAATACAAGGGAGACGATACAATATTTATCACAATACAGGGGAGACGATGCGATATTTATCACAATACAGGGGAGACGATGCGATATTTATCACAATACAGGGGAGACGATGCGATATTTATCACAATACAGGGGAGACGATGCGATATTTATCACAATACAGGGGAGACGATGCGATATTTATCACAATACAGGGGAGACGATGCGATATTTATCACAATACAGGGGAGACGATGCGATATTTATCACAATACAGGGGAGACGATGCGATATTTATCGCAGTACTGGGGAGACGATGCGATATTTATCGCAGTACTGGGGAGACGATGCAATGTTTGTCGCAGTACTGGGGAGACGATGCAATGTTTGTCGCAGTACTGGGGAGACGATGCGATATTTATCACAATACAGGGGAGACGATGCGATATTTATCACAGTACAGGGGAGACGATGCGATATTTATCACAGTACAGGGGAGACGATGCGATGTTTATCGCAGTACAGGGGAGACGATGCGATGTTTGTCGCAGTACTGGGGAGACGATGCGATATGTAACGATACTAAAAGTCAGATTGTATTTGCAGTTATTAAGACTGAACATAGAATAGGGCTGCTCAATTTATCGAATTTTTATCACGATTACTATCAGAGTTTTGAACGATTATAAAAACAAAACAAGCCGATTATTTGCTTCTCCCACAGTGTTGCCAACTTGGCGACTTTGGCACTATTTCTAACAGCTTTTCAGACCCCCTTTTTGACTTTTTAAATCTTAAAAGTACCTAGCGAACACCTCAGAAACATCTCTGGTAACCCTTAGCTACTTTCTGGATAACTGTCGTCGACATTTCCTGCAGGTTAGCTAAACACTCCGCCTGCGCTCTGGACCATTTTTCAGGACATTAGGAAAGGGAATGATGTAGTGATGTGTCAGTCGCTAAAGAAACGGCTCTCAGAGCCGGCTTCCTGTTGGATTAACCAGAGTGAGTGACACACACACCGCACCTGCAGGCTCCTGAGCCGCTAAAAACGGCTAAATGTGCGCGTGCGGCAAGCTAAACACACGTGCAGCTTGCCCCTGATTGCTGTGAGACCGGGTTGGGGGGTGGGGGGTGCAGCTGTGGTTGGGACAATTATTACATTAACTGATGGACTTGTAAATAAATAGTTTATAAATAAGGTAGAAATAAGTTCCTCACGCTGATAACTAATAACTAACCTCTCTTGAGAACACAGTGCTAGTGCACTCTCCTACAGCACCTTGACACGACTCAATAAATGTTACGCAACATTTTGTGAACATCAATTTATTTGCATTTATTTGTTATAAATGCCACAGTATAATTCTTGCTGTCAGTATTTGCAAGAGATTGGTATTTGGGTCTGTACTGGTTAGAGTTAAATGAGTTAAACCAAGGTCTATAGCCCTTGGGTCATAAACTATGAGCTACAAGTATATTGGTCTTTTTATACTGGGAATCAGGAGTTATTTTAGTGAACATCTTGTTTCTTATTATTTTTGTCCAGATTGTTCCCTGAGCAATTTTATGACTGAATAAAAACAAAATCAACATAAATTGAAAAATCGTCTTAAATAATCGATCTCAGTTTCAGTCACAATAATTGTGATTATTATTTTTGCCATAATCGAGCAGCCCTAACATAGAACACTCAGGTCAGAAGCTCCAAGACGCATCCAGCGTTATCGTGAGATTAGGTTGTTCCATCAGCCTGAAGGGGGGTAAAAGCTGCTGCCACCTAGCAGTCAAAGTTTGAATTATACCACAAAATAATTACAGTAAAGGTTTTCACGTAAATGCTAAATGAAGAAATCTATTTACTGCTTTTACATATCTAAGGTCGTGTGTGTGTGTGTGTGTGTGTGTGTGTGTGTGTGTGTGTGTGTGTGTGTGTGTGTGTGTGTGTGTGTGTGTGTGTGTGTGTGTGTGTGTGTTGTGTGTAGATATGTTCTTACATCTCTAATGAACAGTAAATCATAACTTTTTTCTTAAAGTCACTTTAAATGGAGGCCAGTTCAAAAACTGCTGCTTAACTCAAAGACAAACGGTGTGTGACAAACCAATAAAGCCTACGACAGCTGCGTTGTATGAATCAGCTGCTTTAGGGGTGTGAAACATCATCTTGAGGAATTCCCCTTTCCGCCGGCTCTAAAGTCACTTGATCTCACGCAGCCGAGGAGGAGGATGATGCTATCCCTTAGTCAGGGCCCTGAGTCAGATCTACCCTCCTGCTAGTGCATGTATTTTTTGTATTTCCTTGAGAGTTGAAGCTCTGAGTCATGTTTCTGTGATGAGCAGTGTTAGTGCTAGCCACCTGTAGCATTTTCATCATATTTCTATCTACATAAGCTTGTAAATACGAAGTAAAACGGTGTTTGAGTGAACTGAAAGAGACAGATGTTTGGTCCCACTGCGACTAGCCATTAGCTCATCTGTCTGGTCAGAACTAATCTCTATTTCTCCAAACTAAGGTTGTACAAAGAGCTATCACCAGCAGGTAAGATATTAATTATTCATAACCATTCCACTGAAAGCCACTTCAAAAGACCTGAACTATTCGTTTAAATCAAACAGAGCAGCTCAGGGTCCAACCTGAGGTCTGCTGAGGGTCAAATTTCAGAGTCGAACACTTCTCCTTTTCTGGAGCTCTTCAGGAAAGTCAGTATGCGACCCCCTCAACCGAGAAGCTCAACTTCAGTTTTTTAAAGCCCTTAGAGGGGATTACTTTTAGCATTTAATATAAACCAACATAAAAAAAACAGTTGCACGAGGAAACTGTTGCATTCTGACTTTTATTGTATTTCTACTTTTGCTCACATCTCGTGTCTCTGATAAATCCTGCAGGCCTACACGGAGGAGCTGGTGGACCTCCACCGCAGACTGATGGCGTTAAGGGAGCGTAACGTACTACAACAGGTGAGTGATTACACCTCGGCTAGTATTATTAAAATTATGAAGCTCTGTTCCGGTTTCATTAAGTTTATTCTTACTGGGGAATAATTCTTTTAGATGATGCATTTTTGCTTTTATTTATTTATTTTTTGGTGAGTTCTAAATTCAGACTCTGCATAAATCCAGTGTCTTCTCCTATAAGGATTATCTTCTCCTCCCTGTAATCAACAGAATGCAAAATAGTTTTGATTGGGTTTAAATTTCTTGGTGTGGTCTGAATGAAACATGTAGTCACAAAAGAAAAAAAGAAAGCATCTGGAATAAAATTAGTTGACATGTTTTCTGCATTTATCGCTAAAGAACACATTTGCTTCAGACATTGACGTCGGCTAATCTTTGCCAGATTGTCAACCTGATCGAGGAGACGGGCCACTTCAACGTGACCAACACCACCTTTGACTTTGACCTCTTTTCACTGGACGAGCCCACCGTCCGCAAACTACAGAGCTACCTGGAGGCAACGGCCACGTGACAGGAAGCAGAGGCCGGCGTGTGGATGTCGGCGACAGAGGTTGCCTCGTCGTTACTCCTGCTCCGTAAGGAAAAGCAGAGCGCTCCCATCCGTCGCAGCCTTGACACAAGCCTGACTGAAGCATCGAACAACAGAAACATACTAACAATCGCAAGCACACATCACCCCCTTCACGGGACACTGGGGAGGACACTGGAGGAGGAGGCGTGTGAGGAAACACTGGAGTATCTGAACTCCATCTAGTCAGGAATTTCACTACACATCTCTTGTTTTAGGTCCGTTCTGAGCTGTGGTATTCGCCCTCCTGCACTTATATTGCTCCCGCCTTTGCAAGCCTAATACTTGCCGTCCTCCCCCTCCTCTTCTTCTTCACATGCACACTCCTAACTTGGCAGAACTTACCTCCAACCACCCCCCACTTGTCAGCTGGAGCTCATTTCTCTCTCAGCACACTTTAGTTGTCTGCGTGCGCTCGTGTGTGTATGTGTGTGCGAGTGAGCGCGTGCGTGTGCATGTGTGTGTGCGCGTGCGTGCGTGTGTGTGTGTGTGCGCACGTGCAGCAGAGATGTTGTCTGTTTGGTTACTGACGTTTTCTTTTTTTGTTGTTTATGAATCTTGAGCACAAAGAGCCGGTTGCGTTACTCACACACACACGTGCACATTTAAGTTGAACTTTACTCTGCAACTCCCTCATTTGGCATTAATACACAAACATTAAATAAAGGCTAATAACAGTTACATTTTAAAATCTGTAGAAAAACACGCTCAATAGCTGTTTTTTGCACAATTTGTCACCACATAAAGACCACGGGACTCCCTTAAACTACTTCGTTAGTTTAATAAAACAGCAGAAACTCTGGGTTGGAACACAGATTAGCAAACTGTTCTTAAAGTAGCTGTTTAAGCTAGCAGGACAGTTTAATGTTCAGTTTTAAATTAGTACCTGATGTTCTAAAGATGCTGAAATGTTTTGGTGTAACTCAGCTGCAGATTAGAAGAACTTACGGGGGGAGTGGGTTTATTTTGTGCTTCCAAATATTTAAAAAAAACAAAACATTGAATATAAAACGTGTCTCCATAGAAGTTTAAAAGGGAGACGTGTTGGTGTGTTTCTAGTGTTTGTACGTGCTAAAATGGGGGAGTTATAGTAAAGAACAGCTTCTTCACGCTGAACATGAAAAACGCTGTAGAAGACTGTTGGTTTTTCTGCCGTCTGAACTTTTGGAAACACATGTTCTGTTGAGTTTCCTCTTTTCTGGCTCTGAAAGCTGAGCCTTGACCTCCTACCAACGCCCCCCCCCCCCCCCCAGCGAATGGCCCCTCGTGTCCCCTCCTCCCCCCCTCCCCCTCGTCTGAGCTCATGAAAGGGCTCGACTGCTCATGGCCAGAGCAGAGGACTGCTCCTGAATTGCCTTCTAGGTGGTGGGTCTGGTCGGGTGTGAGGGGTGGATTTACGACAACAACAAAAAAGAAAGTAGCCATAATTGTTTCCCAGAATCCAAAAAACAAGTGAATAATAAAAGGGGGCCACGCTTTTTTATTTTTCTACAAGTGCTTCTCGTGTACGGATTCCCAGAGCTTTGAATGTAAACTGCTTTTACTTTCCTTCAGCCTCAGCCTAGTGCCTTTTCCTGCGACTCGCAGTCTGAGGGGGGTGGGTGTGTGCGCTCCGTTAGTCATGCTCAAACAGATTAAAGACCCCCCCCCCCCCCCAAATACTCCTCCTGGGGAAACGAGTGTTAATTGGGATGCCTGAATATCCAGTAATGTCTTAATAGCTTCCAGCTTTCCAGCGTGTGTGTAGGCTGTTACCCTCTACTATCTCTGTTCACCCAGCCGCCTGGATGATGGGATTTCTTTGGTTATTTTTTTACGTTCCTGGAGATTAGGTTTAGAGTTAAGGTAGCTCCTCACCTTAATTGGCTCTACTAAGAGCTGCATCAGTTGTGTTTTTGTGTTTCGTTAGAAATTTTATGTTTAAAGATAAGCAACAAAAAAATTTAACCAACGATCCTAATGCCGGGCACTTACACAGCAACAAGAGACGAATGAGCAGAAACTGGTAGTGCTTTAATTTTTTTAGGCCTGAATCAAGAAGCCAGGTTGTTTGATTAGATGGATAAATGTGAGTGACGGTCTCACAAAGCTGGATTACTTAAATCAACCATCAGATCAGAGAAAACGCTTCTGGGCGTTTCATCAATACTTATTATTTGTAGCAGAATCACTTCCTGTTTGAGCTTTTAGATCCACCTGTTGGAGATGACAGCGACATTACAATAGATCTGACCCCTGCTGTGGGCTTTAGACAACAAACCATCAGTGCAGCAAATGTGGATCAAGCTGCTGTAGAAATAAAGTGACAATCAAGAATACAGAAAAGAACATCTGCAGGTTGAGATTGATGGACAGATTATAATTCAGGATATCTGAGAGGATTTTAGTGCATCTGTTTAATTTAGATGAGCCTTACATTTACTCCATTTTGAACTATTTCAATTCAGATGTCAGATTAAACCTTAGACTAAGTGCTCCATCAGCTGTTTCCACAGTAAAAGAGTTCATGGTTATTAACATAAAACCCAATCTTGGGCTGTAGAAAACTATTATGGTGTAATGTGATGGACTTTGTCGTATTTTTTTGTCTTGACCGTATAAAACCTTTTGTTAATGTGTTTTGCTGTTGCACTGATGGTTTTTCTTTAAAAGTCCTGAGTTTTTTTGGTCACTGATCGTTATTTGACCCGTGCTGTGGGGGGTTAACACAACCAGAAGCCTGTTTTGAGAGACCAGTTCTAGTCTTTCTTTTTTTTTTTCTTAACACATGAACTTGCTTCTTGATTCAGGCCCTTCATGTGTTTGTTGTCGTGGCCCCTCTAGGCTTTACACACACACACACACACACACACACACACACACACACACACACACACACACACACACACACACACACACACACACACACACACACACACACACACCAGTCCACTGTGGGACAGTCCATCAGGGACAGATTTACCCCCTCCTCCCATCATCCTCCTCCTGCCGACAGCGTTTTAACTCTGGCGCTTTGATAGCTTTAAAACACCCCCACCCCCACCTTGGTTTTCTGTGGCCTGCCTGGCTCGGCGACACACTCCTTTTACTGTAAACGCTGTCCGAGCTCGGAAAATGTCTCGGAATAAAAAGGAAAACCTGGATCCACACCGCCTTACTCACCCCCCACCCCCACCCCAGCACCACCTTCATTTCCTCGAGGTGTGCCTCTGTCAACAGAACTTCAGGCTATAATTATTACTGAGAATGAACTTTGCGACGGAGCGAGTAACGTCTGTGGGAGGGAGCGGATGAAGAACAGCTTTTCTTTTCTTTCCTCTTTTCTGTGCACCAACGTGGGAGCTTTAAGTCCTAGTTCATGAACTTTGACCTTTGACCAGGCACTTACTCAGTTCCTTAACGGTGGTCGTGTCAAGGGAGAGGGCGAGCTACTACCCCCCCCCGTCAACCTTTTATTTATGGACCTCTGCACTTTTGGCCGTGATTACTTCAGTACTTAAGTAGTTACCTAAAACTGTATTTTTAAGGATTTTATACAATATTTACATGCAATACAATATAAAATGAGTTTGTTTTCTCTTTTGCCAGCCTTCCTTGTTATTTAAGTGTCTTTATTTTTGGCATGTGATGTCATAATTCCCAGACAAACATGCCTGTTGAGACTGTTTTTGGCATGAGTTGTTACGGGGGACTTCCTCGTATGCGTTTGTTTTGGTTTGACAGCTGAACACCAAGAAGCAGGTGTAGAAAAATATTTGCTGTATGAGCTGAACTTTGTGGGCAAGAGTCTTCAAATGGAAGAACTGAGATGTTCATAAAAACTCTTTATTTCCTGTATCATATCTTTTTTTTTTTTGTCTCCTTCATAGTTTGACCCTAAACTGAACCCATCATTGTTGCTTTGATTGTGTTAGAGGTAACGTGATTCTGAAGAAATGCATCAAAGACAGAGTTGCACAGTGAGAGGTGCTGTTCTGCAGAAACGAGTGCCATTTTTTATTTTTTACTTTAACAGACAAATGAAACTTTTTTTAATAAAAAATCAGTTTACTCCAACTCCCAATCTGCCCTGATGCAACATTCAAAATGAAATTTTGATCAATTGAGGTATTTGGTGCCTTGATTCTTCCTTTCTTTGATTCTGACGATTCCCTCAGATTAGTGGAGGATCATGGGTAATGTAGTGTTTAGAGCTTTGCAGGCGGGCCCTTCACTTTGCAACTCTGAGGGGAGCGGTGGCGGAGGAGCATTTCAGCTGAGAATATATTATATATAATCTGTATGATGCAGCAGAGGTCGATTATCTACTGTGTGGATCTTTAGCGGACAACGACAAGCGCAAACGGTTCCTTTAAACCTTGGGTGGGGGGGGGGTTGGGTGTGCAGACCGGGTTTCCTGTCCTTGGTGTCATAGTGTCAGCGCTGCCTGTATTTATAAAGGTCTGATTTGTTTTCTGAGGTTAAGGGGGAGGGGCTTGTGTATGTGGTTGTAGCGACCGCGTGAAGAACAAATGAAATGGATGGCAGAAGAACAATTTGGTATTTTTAAAAAACAATACTTGGCATTGCGATGCCACCATGTGGCCATATGATGCAAGTTAACAAGGATGAAACATGTTATTTTAATGTTATTTTTTATTTTGAAATCATATTATTAATAAAGTCAGTAAGAACTGTTGTCCACGCGTGTCCAGTGTCTGACCGGCTTGTGACCCCGGCGAAGGGGTCGTGGAGAGTTCATGTTCTGTCAGCGCAAGCTGGCAGGGTTAAAAGGACAAGCAGTGTGACCGGGACGCCTACTGGCAACCCTGGTGGAGCTGATAGTTCAGTTTTAAATGAATTATTAATATTTAATGACCAAATTAGTTTAATTCAAAATAAAACAAAGTGAGACCTTTGGAAAAGATGTTGAGATTAAGATTAATTTTATTGTCCAGCAGCAACACGTCAGTTTTTTCTAAAAAAAAATAAATAAATAAAAACTTATGTTGGTTTGATGGGATAAAAGTAATATATGATTTTGTCAAGTTATGAAATGAGGGGAAATATCTTGTTTTGTTTGTAAGTTTTATTTGGAATCTTCTGTTTCCAGTAAGTTCAGTTCTGCACACAAATGGACGTTTCATGTGTTAAAAATAAAATACTCATATTCACAGAATCACCTTGAACTAATCTAAACACGCTTTTATAAACTGAAGCAGAGACCTTAAAGGACCAATATTCAATTCAAAAATTTCCCAGAGGGAAATTGATTAATATGTAAAAGTATGTAAAAGTTTTAACAGTGAAAAGACCACAAAACTGTCATATTTCCTTTTTAAACTGGCTGGGTGGTTGTCATTTTTTTTCCCCCTTTCAAAAACCTAAAGAGGGACTTTAGTTGCTGTTTACGATCCGTGGGTTGCCAAGTCTGCGCCAGAATTTGTAATTTAACACCAGCTGGCAAAACTCAGCAGCGTTTTAGAAATATCCTAAGCATAACCGTCCACCGTACGTGAAAGCAGCACATAAAGAAATAGAGGCGTTTTACTCGCAAGCTCCCTTCCAACCGGGAGCGATTCTGCCACAACACGGTGGTGAAAGTGTTCCATGTCACTGGTCCTACAAAGAAACAAAATCACAGGAGAGTTGCAACCACGCGTGATTTCAGAAGTCCTTTACAGTAACAAGCAAAGAGAAAGACAGTTGTTTATATTCAAGAAGGTCTGTGTTTTTTTTTTTATGTTCTGTTTACATCAGGTTTTCACAGGAAATTCCATGCTTTTATCCGCACGTGACTTCTATTTTGAAAGTTTCCAGATGTTTTTCACTGCTTTCGTGTTTAACTTCCTGTCTGGCCTGATCTAAACTGTTTGATGTGTTTTGAAAGTGTACAGCAGGGGTAGGGAACCCTGGTCCTGGAGAGCCACTATCCAGCACGTTTTACAGGTCGCCCTGCTTCAACAAAGTTGAATCACCTGTTCAACTGCTCATCAGGCTCTGCAGAAGCCTTTAAATCACCTGCTGATCAAAATCAGGTGTTTTAAGGCAGCTCTAAACTGTGCTGGATAGTGGCTCTCCAGGACCAGGGATCCCTACCCGTGGTGTACCTTCGCTTCTGGGATGTGTCCAAAACGTTAGTTTGCTGTCTGTAGAAAGGAACTTGTCCAATATAATGGTGGCTAATTGCTGCAAAATAAGTTTTGTGGCCATTTTGCGATATTTTCACGCCCAGTGGAAAGAAGGGGTAAGCCAGTAAACGGGAGCAACTAAGAAGCAATGACATCTTTTTGTTTTACTCAAAAATTAGTTAAAGAAGGCAAGAGGCCTATGTAGAGCTAACAATGCTAATGGTAATTTAGAATCTCAAGCTGGGGGGCTGAGTGGAACATGACGGTGAATCTGTGATTTCCAGGTCTGCAACTGTGTACTTTTGTTGAATTCACACGGGAGAAGGTGGTGTTTCATTGAATCCAAGTGTCTTATTTTAGAGTTGATGGAATGAATCAAGCAAATAACTTTAATTTCATAAAAATAACATGTCAACATTGATTCGGATAAGGGTAGCTTGCCTTCTCCAGGTCAGGGATGAGGTCCTGCCCCAAGTGGAGGAGTTTAAGTATCTCGGGGTCTTGTTCAGGGGTAGAGGAAAGCTGGAGCATGAGATCGATAGGCAGATTGGTGCTGCATTTGCAATGATGCAGGTGTTGTACCGGTCTGTCGTGGTGAAGAGAGAGCTGAGTCAGAAGGCGAAGCTCTCAATTTACCGGTCGATCTACGTTCCTACCCTCACCTATGGTCATGAGCTTTGGGTAGTGGCCGAATGAACGAGATCAAGGATAAGCAGCCGAAATGATTTTTCTCCGAAGAGTGGCTGGACTCTCCCTTAGCGATAGGGTGAGAAGCTCAGTCATCCGGGAGGGGCTCGGAGTAGATTTGCTGCTACTCCACATCGAGAGGAGCCAGTTGTGGTGGCTCGGGCATCTGGTCAGGATGCCTCCCTGGTGAGGTTTTCCGGGCACATCCAACTGGGAGGAGGCCTAAAGGTAGACCCAGGACACGGTGGAGGGACCATGTCTCTCACCTGGCCAGGGAACGCCTTGGGATTCCCCTGGAAGAGCTGGCCCAAGTGGCTGAGGAGCGGGAAGTCTGGGCCTCTCGCCTTAGGCTACTGCCCCCGCGACCCGACTCCGGATAAGCAGATGAAAATGGATGGATGGATGGAACATCTCAATATTGTCAACAGTAATATTTTATATGTTGTGCCTACCATTGCTCTGGAATGTGTTAAATAGCACGATACGGGTATAAAAGTTACACATAATCTATTAACTTATTATTTTAATGAATTATGACTCATATTATGAAATGAGGAATTTGTCTATAATTACTTAGAATGAAGTAATAGCAATACATTTTCTAGAGATAACTGATCTTCCATTTTACATATTAGAATAAATCTTAACATTAATGTATTTTACATAAGTACTGGGGCATAAATCATTGTTGCATAAGAAAACCATTATTTATTTATGGAGATTACCTCATGAATCACTAACAATTGAGCAGCTGAAGCCAAATCAGTGAGTAACCCTCAGTGCTGTGTGCACATATTTGAATAAATGAAGAAGCTTGGTGATGTAATAATCCATTTCCCCCCAACATTATGTTGTGGGCAACTTTAGATTCTCCATATTTTTACACTTTCGTGATCAAATAAAGAAAAAATATCTTGGATGATTGTAATATTTTTATTTTGGAGCTGATCACACAAATATTCACATTTCTGTCGGCACCAACAGGCCCGCTTTACATTTCTCTCCCAGCTTTTAAAGTTCAAGTCATACAGCTTGTGCCTGGGGTCATGTGACCTCCCCGGGATCATGTGAGCTCCCAAACTGTTTGATGCAAACATTTTAGCAGCACAGATTTTTACATTAAACTTGTAATAAAACCTTTTATTTTCCCGTTCTACTATGAAAAGTCAGCTGCATTGGAGTGGATGTAGCTGCCCCTCCGACCTGTCTGGATAACTGTCATTCCCATTTAGCTGTGAGGAAACTCGTTCTCTTTCACTTTGAACTGCAGCCCCTTCAGGAGAATAAAACTCACACAGTTAAACTTTCACTAGCCGACATTTCCCATACCTGCAGGATGAACTGCCTGTGGAAGATCAGCTGCTTTGGAGTGCAAAAACCTCTGTTAGAAGTTTGCTCAGGAGAAACATTCCCAAAGAGGCCAGAGACAGATGAAACATATGTACACGTGGAACTGTTCTAGATAGCTTTAACAGAACGCACAAATGTATTTACATCAATCCACAAATTATGGCATTAAATGACAAGAAAATCAACACAAGTTGAATAAAAAGTACAAGAACCATCACTTATGGCTGTTTGGGATTTTGAGATTCCTTTAAGAGCACATTTTATTTAACGTAAAAAAAAGTTTAAATAAATCAGCAAATTTCTGTAAACGATTCAAGTGTTTTCATTAAATTTTCTTCAATTGATTCTTTTGTTTTGGAGGTAAAAAACAAACTTTGGCAAAAGTAAATAAAAGTTAAAACCTTCTGTTGTGTTTTGGATTAGGCGTCTTTAGCTCAAGTATTACATTAAAGCATTTATACATTTAGCTTCATCCTGCTTCTCAGACACAAATAAATAGCTCAGTTCAACTCATAACGACAAACTCCTAAAGCTTCATTTTTACAGTTCTCCTGTCTGTTCTTGTCTGTACAACAATCACACTTAAACCCTGACAGAAGGAAGGCTAAACACACAGGAGCGACGTGACACCAGGAGGCGGGCAGAAGGGTCGCAGCGCGTCGGCAAGTGCAACGTGGGCCGTCGAAGGTCACTGCAGGTAGAGAAGCGTTTATTTAGGAGGCAGCGGGTTTTCTGGGGTCGACGGGGTCGGAGGCTCACTGTAAAAGTTGTCGATGTGCTCCTTGTACATCTTCAGCACCACGGTCCGTTTTAGTTTCATGGTTGGACCTGAGGGATGGCATAGATTAACTGTTAAGACAAATGTTCTGGTCAGTTCTTCATTTAGCTGCAGTTCAAACTTATCGAATTCTTCCTCAGTAGTGTTTGTTTATCAATAAAAACAGTGCTACTACTGCGTGTTTTAGGTGTTCCTCTGCTCCCAACACACCTGACTCAATGATTCAATCAACTTTTCTGCCATGTCCTCAAGGGGCCAATCCCAATACTCGCACTTCCACACATGTGCCCTTCAATTGTGCATTCAAGTCCAGGGGTGCGAGGGTGTAGGGAGTCCCGATTCTCAAATGCGGAAAGTGACCACGCCCCTTTTACACCCTTGATCTGTATTACCCACAATCCATTGCTGCGTGGGAATTTTGATAAGGCGGAGCAATGGCTCAATTGCCTTTTCTGAAAATCTGTATTTTCAAATGAAATGATGATGAAAGATATTCAATCATGCTCTGAACGCTTTGGACTAAGATTTAATTGGGACAGCAATGAATGTAAATGTAGTCAATTATTTGAATGTTGTTAATAAAGATTTTTTTAACGTAGCACAACCAGCATCCCAAAGACTCAACGTTTACCACATAAATTAATGGACAAATTTACAATGGATGGAGGCAAGTATTAGAGCAGCTTCTGCAAAAATTGGGATTGTTATAATTTTTTTTGCATCAGTTCAAAGACACTAAACCACGACGGCACTTTTCAAAAATCTATTTTTAGCGCTTTTGACAGATTTGGAAAAGGGGAGAGAATAAAAACAGCAATTTTCCAATATGCAAGATAAAAAAAATTTGTTTTGTTTTTGAGTGTCGTATCATATCTACTATGATGGACAATAGAGTATGTACTCTATTCTTGCTTCACCTCTATTCTACGTTTCAGCTGAACTAAACTTCAAATAGGTGATAAAGGCGACAGCAGGAGGGTCATTCAGCACAACATCCTGTATCTGTCTGTCACCTACCCAGCTCTCCTCCAGCGATGGAGAAGTCTCGTTCCAGGACAAGCCACTTCTGGATGCGCTGAGCGTTGGACGTGGCCTTTTCGTTAACTCGGTTGATCCCTTCCTGAATGGCGGTGTGGACGGCGCGGTCCCGGCCTCCAGCGATCTCAGAGACTCGTGTGGCATTGCTGCCCAACTTCCTGCAAAACTCCACCGCTTCTGGCAACAGCTCGTCCTCGGGGTTCCCCGTCTCTGCGTTAATATCGCACTGCAGGGGTGAGGAAAAAATAACATAAACCATTACTCTCTAATCTCAACCTTTAAAGTGTTTTGTCGTTGCAGCTTCAAGCGTCATCACAGAGAAAATTATGATTTTTGCCATGTAGATTTTAAACACACCACCAGATGGCAGCACTGGCTCTCTGAAACACCAAACATTTTTGATTTCTAATACTTCAGTCAGATACACTGACTCCTTTAGAGATTAGATTAAAATACTAACATTTATCTTGTATGAGGGAGTTGTGTCCTCTGTTATGATTAGCGTGTGGCTACACCAATACATCTCCTAATCGCTCTAAGGAGACGGTGACATAAAAACATCTCCTGTAGGCTCTCTAAATATTCACCTTAATGGTGAGCAGCATGGACAGAAATTTCTTATTGTCTCCGATTAGAATGGCGTTGCTAATCAGCGGCACAGCATCCTTCACTGCGTCCTCAATGGGGACAGGTGGGACGTTCTCACCCCCGGCTGTGATGATCAGCTCTGCAGGAACGCAAGTCAAACAACACAAGTGTGTAATTAATTAGGTGGACGTGAAAATAAAGATTTATCTGGACTCAGGGAGCTTTAAGTACAGACAAACCTTTAATTCTGCCGGTGATGTAGAGCAATCCCTTCTCATCGTGTTTGCCCAGGTCACCTGAGTGCAGCCAGCCCTCTTCGTCCAGAGCCTCCTCCGTCTTATCGGGCATATTCAGGTAACCCATGAAGATGTGGCGACCCCAGAAGCAGATTTCACCATTTCCCTCTTCATCAGGGTTGTGCACCTTAGTTTTGCATCCTGGGATCTCTTTACCACAACTGGGAACAAAAAACAACAATAACAGGGATTTAGGTGGCTGTTTTAGAAGGCAGAATAATTCTGCATCTCAAACCAGCAGAGAATGAAAAAAAAAAAGACACCTGGTGAGTTTGAAGGCCTCAGGGTGAGAGATGGTGTGAGGCCCGGCACTCTCACTCATGCCGTACAGTTCGTAAAGAGGAATATTAAGGCTGAGGAAGAACTCCAGAGTGTCTTTGGTGATGGGGGCGGCGCCCGTGTAGCACTTGGTGCAGCGGTCCAAACCCAGAGCCTTACGCACCTTCTTGAACACAAGCTTTTTGGCGACGTGGTAGCTGAAAGGACGGCGGCCGGATGCAGAGTTTCTGAAAGGAGGACAAAATGTGAGCACTGAACTCGAAATGGGAGGTGTTCCAGCAAATAACCTTTTTTTTAAAAAAAAAATGCACAATTCAAAGATCCAACCCACTTTCTTCAGACAACCCCCCCAAAAGTTGACCCTTCAGAATGCAAGAACGCAGAATGCTTGTTCCAACGTGTTAAAGTTTACATTTTGAACAGTTATGGACACTGTTTCTGTCAGATTGCCTTAATTAACGCTCCTATGCAATCTTTAGCATGCTAGCTAAATTAGTGTGGTGTTTTTATGGTGAAAACTGAGGAAGTCTTTAGCTTTTTAGCTCAGTGCCACCAAATATCTGGAAAAACTTCCAGAACCCACTCAAAACCTCCTCACGCAAAAACAAACACATACACGGGTTGCCAAAGCAACAAACTGACACACAGCTCTGACAGCCGACAGAGGACAGGCTGCGTTCACAGACAACAGGTCCATCACATTAACATTTCCCAACAATCGCAGAACCAGCCTCTAAACATAGCATGTAAAAAAAACTCCTTAAATTAGAATGGAATATTCTGTCCATTACGCTAGCTAACCCCAGCTCTGGCTTCACCTTCTGTTTAGCTTCTCCAAGATGACAATGTGCAATTTATGCACATGAGGGGTATGTGCAGAGGGGAGAGGGATGGATCAGGATCCAATCACTAAGAACGGGACATTCACAATGACTGAATGAGGTACGTTTCAGAGTCGATTATAAGTATTCATATTTTTATATAAAACATTTAATTGATTAGTTTACATCAGTGTGTGAAGAGCATTTCAAGCAATATGGCAAAAATGCTCTAGATAAACATCTCCAACTGCAGCTTTAGTGTGAGGCAACACTGAAAGCAGAAGTACAGCACCAGCAGAATTCTCATAACAACAGGGGTTTTTTCCCAAGAGAGAACTACAGACAGCACGTCAAAGTAACAAAAGATGTGAAACAGGAATTCTCCATCCTATAAAGAAGTGGTTAAAAGTAGATTGAAAATTGTGACAAGGACATACTGGTTCATCCTGGTCAGATTGCTCTGAAGACCAACATCTTTGGCCCAAGCAGCCACTTTTCTGCGCACAGTTGAAGACTTCGCTCCAACGGATTTCATCCTCTCCTGCATCTTCTCCCAGACTCGAGGGACGCCCATGAAGGCCGTGGGACGGGCTTCCTTTAAAGTGTTCACCAGAGAACCCTAACAAAACACATTAAGATCACTTTTATCCCCCAATTCATACAAAAATGATCATGAAACCAAACTAAATGAGACTTTTGCAACCGCAATGTCCTGGAAAAGAGGAAAAACTTTGTGTAGTAGTCACATATCACTTTCAGGGTACCTCCATCAGACCGATAAACTTTTATTTAACATTTAAATGACCGTTTTTGGTCCAACACAATGTTGAACTTATATCAGTATCTCTATGACAACTGAGTCGAGCAGCCACTCACCTTCAGGGCATCCGGATCAGCAAAGTAGGTCAAGCCCCCGACCCTCATGACGATCCAGATGTCCACCATCTGAGCCGCGATGTGGCTCAGTGGCAGATAGCTGACCACCACCTCCTGACTCTGTGTGGCCTCCGTAAGTTGCACGTGTTTGCCGGTAGAAAGTGCCGTCCAGGTAATCTGAGCAGAAAAATATGGGATTGCAGGATTTATGGAACGTTTAGGAATTAAGTAATGAGTGAAACACTCGGCTGTTGATGTCAAGCAGGCGTGGATCGTAAAATTTACATTATCGTGGCTCAGCATGACTCCCTTGGGTTGGCCTGTGGTCCCTGAGGTGTAGATGAGTGTGCAGCATTGATTGGGCTTCTGGCTGGCGATGATGGCATCAAGGGGCGCGTCAGGCTCGTCACGTCCAAGCTCCATGAATTCTTGCCACTAGAACCCACCAAAAACACCACTAAGATTATTGTGCTTTGATTGTTTCCATCTCCCAGAACACCAGGGCTGCTCTTACCGAGTACAGGTTTGGTCTCTTCTCTTTTGGGGAATCTTTGTACTGGACAATAGCTTTTAAGTGAGGAAGCTTGTCTTCAATCTGGAAACAAAAACAAGACAATTAGATGAGTTAATTTTAGTGATGCACGGAAACATCCATACACTGAAATAGCGTGATTTTTCATGTTGTGATACTGAATCGATTTTTACTGAAAATGTACATGGAAACACTTAAGTCTATATGTGGTGCAATTCAAATTCCAACCGGTAGGTGGCAGCAGTTTTTAACCACCATTCTGACTTAGTGTTAAAAACGGCGGATATCTTCTGGCGTTTAGTATCGCAATATTGTCTCTGTTGTGATGTACATCATCACCAGATTCTTGATCCTCTTCCCAACTTTAAATGGACATTTTTCTCCAAATACCCTTAAAGGACACGAACACGGTGAGGAGCTACTCGCACAGATACTCAAACATATGCACCAAAGAATATGGGAATACTAGAAGTTACCTCCCACAATGCACTGCACGAAAAAAATAAGCTTTTGTATGCTAGGTAAATTACGGGGTTTTTTTTGCTGCTGATTTGTTATTTTAGCGTTTCATGTAAAATAATTTAAATGAATTGAAATGAAATGGATAAATTTACATATTAATTTTAATCACATCTCTTCATTCATTCTCACAAAGATTTATGGCAAAAACAAAGATTTATTAGTGGCACACACTTCATGAAGTGAGACCTTCTCAACACCACAGTAGGATAAAAGTATGAAGTAATAGTTTTAGTTTTTGAACAGATGATCAAACAGCTGGGATAACAAAGGCACCGGGCAGCATCTGCAGACGGGCGTGTGTTACGGATGCTAGGGATGCTCTGACCGCAGCTGCAGAACATGGCAGTGGCTCTGCTTGTAGAGTTTAGTCCTCCTCGTCTCACCTGAAGAATTTTCTGCAGCTGCTTGTGGTTCTCCACCACAATGATGTTGGCTTTGCTGTTTTCTGCTACATACTGACATGCCTCAGGGGAGTTGGTGGTGTAGATCCCCACAGCAAACCCACTGCAGGAGACAAGGGGAGGTCAGAGTTAGCTCTGCGTGTTGCCAGATGCTAGAATGTGTCACCGAAATACCTCAAAGTCATAACCCGTGCTTTGTTTTTTGAAATCAACCAAGAAGAGTGACTCATCTGGTTTAACAGGCTCACATTCCTCTGGTGATTGAGCACACGATGTGTGGGAGCGTGTCAGTGCACACACAAGTACTATGATGCGTGCTCAAGTTAAAGAATAAAAAAGCTTTTATCTTAGAAGTCATGAGAAACGATGACGTACGGAATTGTGTGATCAGATTGTCGACCCTGATGAACTCTGAGTTTTATGTGAGACATAAAAGCTGACTGAAAGTAAAATGAAGCATTTAAATCCCACCGACACGCTCCAGATGTGTGGTGATGCAAGAGGCTTAGCAGCTGTAGCTGAGGCCATGACCAGCCGGTGTGAAGGTCCTGCCGGGTTTCAGCTCGTTGAAGGACACAGTTTGGTGTCATTAGTTCAAAACAAAATGGAGGATTTACTCAGATGTGATCTGTTTTCAGATCATTACAAGCAAAAGGGATGCTTTAAAGAAAATACCTGATGAATAACTCCAAACAGCTCGAAAAGTACATTTTTAAGGACAGTTTCTTTGATTTGATTTTTATATGAACTAAGTAGATTATAAGACAAAAATAACACAATTTCCTCTCTGAATTTGCTCCAAAACGGAAGATGAAACTTCAGCAAGCACATACAGTAACTTCTTCTCAGCTGAACAATGAAAGCGTCTACGTGATAGGAAGCAACGTGAGGTTGTGTTCTGATATCATTCAGGAATGAATGGCAGGAATGTAAATGTAAACACCGATGCTCTTGAAGCTCAGAGCGCTTCAGACATGAAAAAACAAACTCACCCGGCCAAAATGGTTCCGATGTCAGAGATGAACCACTCAGCTGAGTTGAATCCAAGGATCCCGACACCATGATATCGCTGCAAACCGAGCTGCAGAGAGACAAAAGCATGTTTCAGCTAGAAAGACGCCACCTTTACACAAATACTGATAGGAATCCTTACAAAACACTTGTCAGTTAGATTTGATACGCATATCTTTCACCATTTTGCACAGAGATGTTTTAATTCTCATCTAAAGCATCAAATTCTGTTCACTGAATTGCATCCTAGAAAGGAGTTTGTCCTTTTTCCAGGAACGTTTGGAGCGTTTCGCCCTGCCAGCAGCACGCCAGCCGAGCCACACAAAGATCTGTGTTTCACTATCCTTCACTACGGAAGAACACGACAGTCAAATGTGCCTGAAACCAAAGTGATGCAAACTGGTGTCTAAATTCAAAATAGTGCTGAGTCATGCTAATGATTTAAAGTCACAAGTTAGAATCTAGTACAAGTTTTTTTTACCTTGATTTCTACAGAATAAAGCTCAATAAGAAATAAATCCTCATTTTCATGAATCGTAAAAAGCTGAACATAAAACAGTAGTACAGAAGCATAACATGGTACAATGTCAAAATTGGTAAAATAATAAATACTTTTAAAGCAAAACAATATTTTATTTTCTTCAACTTGGACATGTTTTAATTTAGAAACACTTAATTTTAATTTATAATGTTTAAATTTTTTCTTTTTAGTTATTTATTTTAGGAAATTTGTCAAGACTGTTTTATTAAATTTGAAAAAATTAAAATTTTTCATGTTTATAAGTTCTGATTAATCTGAAACAGCTAAAAATAACAACAAAAACAAACAATTAAATCATCCAAAACAAAAGTTTGGCTCCCAGGAGTTTAAAAATAGAAGCAGGAGACATTTCTTCTATTTTTTGACCTGATTGTTAAAGGTGTGGAACACTCGTTTAATCGGTGCATTTGCAGTCGTCTCTAGTAGAAATGAAAACCTTGTAAGACAGTCGTACTCTGGGGGGGGGGGGGAAAGCCCAGAAATGTCCGTTTCAGCACGGAGAATTCAGCTGGAGGAGAAAATAGCTTCAGATGACAGGGGTTTGGAGTCTCTCCACTGATTGGCTAACAGCAACACGACTCTACCACTGACTTGCAATGTTGACATTTTATCTCCACAAATAACAAGCCTGGAGGAGTTCTGTTGTGTGGTGGAGTTGCTAATGCTAACAGTTAGCTTCTACTAATGCTAACAGTTAGCTTCTACTAGCCGAGACGTTCTCTGCTGTTTTCTGGACGCTAAACCAACAACAGCCTTTCCTGTCGTGAGTCAAGATGGGGGAGTCCATGAGTGTTAAGTGACAGTGTGATGTAGATCTGTCAGGATTTTCTAATCCTAGAGTTTCAACGTATATTTTCTATCAAAATCTAATGCAGGAGACAGATGTAGGAGACTTTTTTCATGTTCAGCCTGCATGAAAAACTCAGAGCGACTGATTATCATCAGAAATAATCATTTAAAAAAGAGTTTTCAGTGTTCCACACCTTTAAAATCACCCAAAGGATCCGACCAAAGAGTTTAAGAGTTATTGAGATAATAAAAAATGTCATCTCAGTGAGATTAAATGTCGTCAAACATATAATCTCAAGGTTTAGAACATTAGATTGAGATAGCTGGTGTGTACATGGGTTAAGACAAGTGACTTCTGATCTGATTAACCGATTATTTAGTCAAGTCAAATCTATCAAATGGTACCAAAGAACTTTTTCAGACTAAATAATGTCTTAATGAGCCATTTATTTATTAAAATACTGAAACACTATCTATTATCATGAAAAGACTTGGTTTTCTACAATCTTTTTGACTGATTTATCTGTACATATTATTGTTACGATGACTTGTTTTGTCTGTCATGAACAGATTATATCAGGAAAGAAAAAGGAGAGAAAACTACCTTTAGGAAGCTCTTAGCAGCGGTGCGGCAGGCCTGGTAGTACTCTCTGTAGCTGAGGGTTTTCTGCAGCTCCCCCTCTTTCCAACTCAAAGCCGAGTAATCGCCAAAACGTTCCACCGCTGATGTGAATATCTGGTTTACAGTCACAGGGGTCTCAGCAGCTAGACCAGAGTCGCCCATCCTGAGTTTCACCTCTCCGTCGCGCCGAGTCGTCCACAGATGGACCTCTGCTGACGGCGGCACTGACAGCGAGTCCGGATGCTGAGCGATCACTGAAAGATGAGAAAAGGAAACCATCTGTTATTAGTTCCAATGAAAAAAGGCCTCTCTGATCTACAGACGTTAACAAAATTATGGGTGCCTTTTGGTCAATGAAGGAAAAACCCACAATGGTCACAGAAATAACTTAAATTAGACAAAAGGCCAAAGTTATCAATAGTCCTCACGAGCCACAAAAAGTTGTTATTTTTTTCATTAAAAACATGCAAAATTTATTTTATGATTAGTTTTACTTCTCAATATTAGTAAAGTTTTGAATGTTTAAATGTTAGAAAGTATCACTCTACATCATCAACCTGCTAGAGACTAAATACATCCTTCTAAAAGACTATTACAGCAATATTATTAGCTTTTATCCTTTTGCCATCATTTAAAAATGTCAAAAGTTTAAATTCTAGTTAAATCCCTAAAATCTGTTTCCTTATCTTTAGATAAAACTTAGTTACATCATCTTCCGTTACCAGCAGAGACAAGAACTCAGACCCACAGAGGTGGTTTAATGGCTGATAGGGGAGGTTGGATCCTACAGTAGCACAGATGGCCCAACCGCCAGCAGGATGTTTTGAATATAAACAGGTGTCACATTATTAGAGAAGGAACAGGTGCTGATCAGTACTGTGACAGGCAGGATGGGGAATCTTTTTCTCATGGAAAAAATCTGCTCATAAGTAAATATTTCCCAGTCTAAAAAAAAAACCCTGATATTTCATTCTGAAAAATACTAAATCCCTGTTCTGGGAACCCTTTTTGACTTTTTCCACCAGATCATCTGAAACAGATTACACGACTTTCTGTGAGTGACAAAAACAGGAAAGAATGCTAAGAGTCGAGTTCCTGGGAAGGAAAGAGGAAATGAAGTTTTTTCTGACGGAGAGATTCTGCTTCCTCAGGAAAAAGCGCTCAGCCATGAGTGCTGACTTCAGCACCTCCACATCAACCCCGTACACACGTTTAACATTCCTGAGTCCGGCATATGACTGCATACTAATTAATGTAGTTTAAACCTGGCAGCTCCACCTCAAACCAAACAAACGCGTGGCGGATTTTCTTCGAGCCTCACCCTGTGGTGCAGCAGTGGCTGCTGGAGTCTGGGAGCTGCTGGTCACTGCGTCCTGAGAAGAGTTCTCCTCTTTCTCTCCTGTGGACTCCTCCTCAGAAGACTCACTAAAGAGCAGGAAGGGGAAAAAGTCCATTTAAAGTCCAAGTTATGGGGAAATCAGAGGCTTTCGCCATCATGATAATTTAATCCCAACCCGGTTCGGACCAAACCACTGATAAAAGCTTTACTCTTTACGGTCGCTGAACTGTAGGAGTGACTTTGAGTTTCAGACGTCTGCAGAGAGAAAACCTGTTTATAACAGAAGCAGGTGAGTGTTGACGTACTTTGCTGTGTCCACAACCACGTCATCAAAGGACGCTGCGCTATCTCCTGCACTGCAGGACTCCAGGAAGCCTGCTGCATGAGGAGGCTCCATCACCACGGCTTCAGACGTGGTCGTGGGCTCACAGGCGGTCACTGAAAGAGAAGAACCAAAAACTAGTAAGTTAAAAGTAAAATGGTCGACGATGACGGTAAAATAAGAGATACGAATCAAGGGTTAAAAGTGGAATTTCAAAGTACAAACTAGAGGTGTTGAAAAGACGACAACATTTATGTGACACGGGGGAGACGATCCGATACCCAAAGCTGGACCATATTTTTTAGAGTGAATTTAATTGGAAAACTCAGGTCAGATACTTCCAAGACACATGCAGTGTTATGGCGAGATCTCGTTCCATCAGAATAAAAGCGGTAAAAACTCCTGCCACCCCACAGAAGAAATACTGTAAATATGCAAGTTCTCGACAAAGTAATCAATACTGCTTCTAAATATTCAGTACCATAACACAGAATACTGCAATATTTTACGAACATTCGTGGTACAAATTATACTAAAATATGTCATTTTAATAATATTTATAGTAAGGATGTTCATTTTTTAAATATCCATATTCGGTAAACTGATATGGTCTACCTTCTAATTTCTGATATCGATACCAGTACATGCAGGATCTCCAAAACATTTAAGGTAACCAACATCACATCTTAAACTTGAAACTTTATCTGTGCAAAATAGTTGTTCCAAATAAACAATATATCGACAACTAGACCTCGGATCTGTTGTATTTAGCGTGAGAAGGGAAGTTAAACAAGAGTTTGATGTGTAACACATGCATGGTATGTAAAAGTTGTGTCGTTAAAAACCGGTACCTATCATTTCCAATACTACATTTAATGCCAATATCCTCCCAGTCCCAAATGTTAATTTTTTTTTTTTTGCTTTTAAATTATTTTTCTCATCAGTGAAACATCTCGTTTTGGAGCATCTAGAATTAAACTATTCCTACTGCGTTAAAAGTCTTGGCGCTGACATTTGCACACGTGTGTTCTTGGTGAATAGTGTTAAGGTCATTAGCTGTACAGTTAAACCACCAACACGTCTGTGGCATGGCCAGCTCACATCTAAGTGTGCCTTGTCATAGTCCACTAGTGAGCTAAAAGTCAGGGTCACGCGTTCTTCCGCGTTTTGATGGCGTTTAACCTTCATCAGACCTTTAGAACCGGTCTAAAGTCATGAATAATCTGACTGACCACCAAATGAACAAAGAAAACGAGGAAATGTGATGCATAGGTGTATATGTGGAAGTAGTTCACTTCTGAACAATAAACCAGCTCGATCAGATCCCCCACGCAGGTCCACGCCCCTCATTCAGACCTCTGTGGCTGCTGGGCAGGGACCCTGCCTCTTGTACTCATCAGAGTTTTGACCTGTTTGTTTGTTTGTTTGGTGTGTTTTTTTTTGGGGGGGGGGGGGGGGGGGGACTACACATACCAGTGTGCTTGTTGTGGCAGGAGCTGGTCATAGCTAATCGGTCCTGGGTCGGTGGATAAAAAAGGCCTCTGAAGAGGTCAAAAGCAGGAACAAGAATCATTTTCTTTTTCCTGCATGAGTTTGACTCACAAATGCTAAATAAAACTTCTGATGGATACAACCAAACACCGAACGGTGCCTGAAAGTAAATCCTAAAGGTTAAGCGTCCCACTGACCCCTGTCGGAGACAGGTCATGTGGTGAGAAGTCTCGAGTTTTCAGATCTTTCTGGAAACTTGACTCGTGGTCCTCTTCCTGCAAACGCAGACTCTTCTGGGAAGCGGCTGTGGGTGGAGGACGGCATGTGGGGGGACCTCAAAAGACCCCTGCCTCTCGTCTTTCTTTGTCATGGTCTTGGGACGAGGGGGGGACTGGGGCGTGATAGTCCTCCCAAAGAAAAGGTTTAGTGACTCATAAACCTAAAGGAGGTCTGTAACATCAAATATCTACGCCACATATAGAGTCAGAGACTCAGAACATGCCCTAAGGTTACTTCTTACTTCCTCATTTACATCACTACAGGAGAAAAGCCACCTTCACATGAACCGATCACATTTAGGATCAAATAGAAATGCCCGAGATTCCACCTCAAAGCAGCAGCCGTCTCAGAAGTTAATATCTGTGATCGCCTTGATAAAACCGATGCTTTAAGGCATTTAATCACAGTCTGCTTGCTGCTGAGAAATATCACTTCCTGTTTTAAAATTCTATTCATTTCAGAGCTAAACTTCAGCCTTGGGATATCTGGAAGTTTCCCCTTCAACCAGATCTTCTAAACCAAATGGCCTACTCACCATCACATTACTAACGTACATCTACTGACTGGCTGAGACGTCGCTTAGGGTTTTTAGACAGATTTTTCTCATGTTTAAAGAGTCTCATCACATTTCAGTGACCAAACTAAAAAAAACATGTTTGCAGTCTGATTGCTTTGCACAGAAAGGACATTTTTCAAGACGAATCGTCTGTTGGGAGTTAGCAGTGCTGCGCAAACTGACACAGTCCAACACACAGAGGAGGATTATGACGATGGGAGGATAGACGGGCATGGCAACAGCTGATCCATTCAGAAAGGACAATGCAGCAACTGTTAATCTGTGTTCATTCAGAAGGAGGCAAACGTATCTTCTCATCAGAGCTGCACTTGCATCTCAGTATCTAAAACAAAAGCAACACATACTATTTATATATAAACACACATGATGCTTAACATGATCTGGATCCTCAGGATGCTGCAGCACTCGAGTGCATCTATATTACACCATTATCAATGTTCTCAAATGAAATGATTTTTAATCTATTAGTCTGAATAAAACGCTGCTGATGTTTAAGAGACGTGAGCTAAATGACAGCAGCAAATTTACAGCGCTCTGCAGCAGGGTTACACCCATCTACCACTGGGAGGTCTACGGATGGTCTAGAAACCGAGCTTAAAAACTCTGATGTTCTTTAAATCAGATGTAGCACTTCTACGACATTATTACAGCTGATCTCAGACAAAAAATATTATTTCCTGTGAAAACGGGTCAGCGTAGTGGATTGAAGAAGACCAAGATCAGCCCTACAGAAGATCCTCATCCTAACCTCTCTCTAAGTGTAATAATCGGTAAAGAGATGGGTGTGTGATTTTCTCACAGATCTTTACTAAATAGTTTCATAAATAAAATTCCACAAGAAAGCACTTCCTCCTCCAGCTCTGATACTCACGTTGCATTGTTGGAAAATTCTTGAGTCTCTGGAGCTGTTTTTTAACCGGAATCGTCTCCTTTTATCCGCTTTTGTAAAAACGTTTTGCTTCAGATGGCCGCAGAACACACACACACCAATACACACACACACACACACCAATATTCCAAGCAGCCTCTGTGTCTACAACATGAGGCAGTATACCATTCATTCAAACCATTCAAACACTAGTAGCTGGCTCTGTTGGCCCCTCCCTCTGAAGACCCCACCCAAACAGGCCTGCTGGCTTCTTCCTGCAGGATCCAGCCCTCTCATCCTCAAGCCTTCTGATTGGCTGAAATCTCTCACACCACAAGACTCACTATCCACATAAGGGCATTCAAACCAAAGGAAGGAGGTGGGGGAAGTCTCTGTGAGGAAACACACACAAACACTCTCTCTCTCTCTCATCACAGATGATGCTATGAAACTGAAGCCCATCCCCCATGAGAGGAACCAGCAAACATGATGCAGAAATGCCGGGTTACTGTCGGACACCTATGCAAGTGCAGCTGCGCTGGCTGAGCTTCAGCATTCAGAAAATTACAACCTGTGACCCAGATTATTAAAACTGATGCAGATTATTTGATTACAGACTTCCTTAACTTTTTATTCATACATTTCATCTGCACCATATTTTTTACATTATTTGTCTTTTTTGTAAAAGAAAAGTCATCCACACTTGAACTTTTTGAACACAAAGTGTTAGCAGAGATCAGAAGTGTGACTGCTTTAATCCGAGCATGTTTGCTAACCTAATTTTAACCCATTTTCTAAAAATCAGCTGTCAAACAAGCTGAGCCTGTACTTCTGGTTTCAGTGAGGTCGTAACCTGGTGGGACGAGAGAACAGCAAAATACCGTACCACTAGGGAGGAAACTAATGCATGCGTTACAACAAATGAACTGAGATTAACAAAAAAACAAATTGTACAATTTAAAAAAATAAAAACTAACAAGAACAGCAAGTAAAAGCTTGTTGTAATCTGATGAAGCAATTTCACTTTAAAACTACATGGCTACAAATGTAAATACGTTGCTATTTACATAATACAGAATTTGCAACTTGCAAATACACAAGCAGTGCAAGATTTTCTTTTTTTTAGGTCATACTATAATATTCATCACCTTATTTCCCATAAATCTATGTCGGCCCGCAGTAGTTCAAGTATTTAAAAAAATAAACAGGAAAGAAGTTCATTCTCTTCTCAAAACTCATTAAAAATACATGAAAAATGACAAATGACCCGTGCTTTTATGGCACCTTTCAGAGTCAGAGGACTCCAAAGAGCTTTACACTACAGTGTATCATTCATGTATTCACACACTAATGAGCTACAACGTAGCCACAGCTACCCCGGGGCTCAATGACTTAGGCAAGGCTGCTGAGCACATACGCCACCGGTCCCTCCGACTACCAGCGGAAGGCGAGGAGGGTTAAGCGTCTTGCCCAAAGATGCAACAGCAGCAGGAGCCATAATCGAACCTGCAACCTTCCAATTGCTGAACAACCCTCTCTACCTCCTGAGCTACTGCTGCCATTAAACCTTACTATTCATTTTGTAACAAAGCTTAAAGACCACGTTCACTCGTTTTTTCATCTCATCAGCAGTGGTCTCTAGTATAAAACCAATGCCTTGTGAGTCTATCTCTATTGGGAAAAAAGCTCTGGCACTCCTGTATAAGGAGGTGGAAGTGAGCCAGAGGCGTGGGGTGTTGTGGAGTCGCTAATGCTAATGATTAGCTTTTACTAACCAAAAACAATGACTGATGGAGAAATCCTCTGCGCTTTCACCTGTGAGCCCAGTGGGCGGTACCCACCACCACCATCTTGACTGTGTCATGCATCTTGTCACTCCCAGAAAAAACAAAAATAGAGTTCTGAGCAGGACTGTGAAGGTGGGGACAGATAATTGACAACCAACAAACTCTGAGTAAATGTTGCTACAAGCTAACCAAAGCTAGAAGAGAATGAAGGACATTCGTTGCCACAAAACCAACGTTACACAACTCTGCTACCCTCTTACTTATAGGATGAAGTACTTTTAACATGAGGCCTCCCCTGGAGAACGCAGAAGGCGAGCCACTACTGCTAGCAAAGATGGCTCATTTGCTACCTGTCAATCAAATTGACACACCCCTAAGTATTCATAATTTCAAGCTTTAAATACACATAAATGGATGAGTTACTAAAGAAATTGCCCACCTCAGAGTTGTCATGACGGGAAACTTGACATATTACAACTAAATTGTTTGTTTTTCAATCAGGCTGTGCATATGTTTACATATTGGGGGGGCTGTAATTTTTTTTTTACTTCAGCGCCGGCTTCACTTTTGTCAGGAAGAGTTTAACCGAGACACACGCTGCTCTCTCCTGAACACTAAATCAACAGCAGTCTTCTGCATCACGAAACAAGATGGGTTGGTCCACAGGTGCTATTTTTTTTTATGTGACGCGCAATTAACTGGCTTTTGAATCTGAGTTTCCCCAGTCTATTTTATATCTGCGGCTAATGCAGGAAATGGGGTAGAAGACTATTTTCACATTTAGCCTGAATGTTAAACTCAAGTGACAGATTGCAATAAAAAAACAAGTATAAAACAGTTTCTGAGTGAACTTGGTCTTTAAAGTTTTAATTTGAAAAAACAAATGCATACAAGGTAGATAAGATACAGTGATTTTTTTGTTTTAAAAGGCAAGTCTGCATTCACAAAATTTTTTTGTAAATGTTCTAGTTGACATGAAATTTGCTTTTAAAGATCACTCTTAAAAATAGGTTATGCGTGCAGATGCTCACATGACCTCGCCAATGTGTCACTGCTGCTCTGTAGAAATCATCGACATTAATATAGGTAGAAATACAAGTCTCAACCAATCAGCATGTGAGGCCAACAGACGGAGCCACCACACCACAGCATCATGTGACACACAGAAGCTCAAACGCTGATTCAGTTCACCTAAACAACTGATGTTGCTGCAGGTGCCGAAGCGCCCTAAGAGCATTTTTTTGGTAGCTGACATCCTTTCCACCAAACCCATATGCAAATGTATATCTAAAAATATGTTTAACATAGAAAAAGCAGTTTCGCCGGGGACACACCGGCCGTCGAAGTGCCGGGAGCCGAAGCGCTCACGAAATTTGGCCACTGCTCCTCAGTTTAGACCAGACGCTTGTTTCTCCGCTTCGGTCGAGGCACGCCTCGTAGTTTTGCGATGTGACAAAAGGAGATTTTCTAATCGCAAAGGCTGCAATTTGGCAGCGAGTGGTTAGCGCAATGCTAATATACGTGGAAAAACTCATAGGAATGCTAATGCTAATATCACCAATTACATTATTACAAATTATGAATTAGAAACGTGCCAAATGATTACATTTGGAGTCTAATAGAAAGTAAAACTACCATCAATCAAATAAGTACAGACAGGTATTTTAGTAAAGCCAGAAAACTTTTAACTCCAGAGTTTTGGCTAGCAGCTATGAGCCTAAATGAACTACGCATGGACAAGACGTCAAAAACTAAACACAAAATACTTCAATAAACGGGACACACTTCTTTCCTGCAAATACAATTTCACAGGTGTTGCTAATACCTATGATCCGCCAAGGGATGTGCTCAAAGAGGAGTTCAACATTATGAATACAATATAATGTTTTATTTTACAAATACCATTATAAACACAAACTTGCGTCTTAATAAACATTATTTTAATAACGAAACTGCTAAATTCTTTCCAACAGTATAGATGTGTAGTGTATTTTGTCCGAGTGGGTTTGCCGTACTTTGACGTCATCTGCAGTCGAAGGACCCCGAGCCGATCTTGCACCCGAGCAAATCTTGTACCGACCATCGGTATCGACACAGGCGCGCGGCACTTCGGAGGCCCATGAGCTCTGTGCAGTGCAGGCAAATAGGCTGCTCGGTTAGTGCTTCGTTTGTGCTGATTTGTCCAGGTTTGTGCTGCTATGGTTTCTGAGATATTAAACTTTATTCAATTTGATGATGTCATCAATCAAAAATAAAACTTGTAATATCTCAGAAACCATAGCAGCACAAACGTCAATTTTACCTGCACAAATCAGCACAAAGCACTAAAAAAGTAGACGTATATGGTCCATTTTGGAGTAGTTTGGGAATATGATGATGTCATCATGCAAAAATAAAACTTGTAATATCTCGGAAACCGTTGCAGCACAAACGTCAGTTTCACCTGCACAAATCAGCACAAACGAAGCACTAAAAAAGTAGACTATTATGGTCCATTTTGGAGCAGGGGGGGGGGGTGAGACTCTGAATGACCTATAAAATAACTTTTAATATCTCAGAAACCATAGCAGCACAAACGTCAATTTTACCTGCACAAATCAGCACAAACAAAGCAGCCTATTTGCCTGCATTTTTGAAGCTGACGGGGGTCAGCTTCACAGAGCTTGGCCCATGTGGTCAATAGGAGGGTGCCGAATAAAGGCGGTCCCCGTTTTGCGGCGCTTCGGTGGCCGGTGTGTCCCCTCACAGTTCTTAAAAGCGCCAGCCAATAGAAAACAGCAAAAGTCATCAGGATACTGAATAAATCTATGTGGCTCTGGCAGAGTTTGCCCAATGCATGATTCTGCTTTGAAGCAATTCTTTCTTGGACTTTGTGTGTATTTTCATTTCAAGCAAATTTTGATTTATAATACTACTGTATTTATTGAAGTCAGCACATTTACTGCAGCAGGAAGTGGACATCTTAAAAAAGGTTTTGACAATGAATATTAGTCCTTAAAAAGTCATTTTTGTTCAAAATGTCTTGATTATAAGAACCTTGTGTCACCAAAACAGCAACAAATCACCAGCCAAAGTTTCAAGTGTCTGCATTCCTTTCTCTAACAATAACGTGGTCAGAATGCTGCTCATCCCGCTTTTAAACCAGATAAACCTGCAGATCTTGGGTTAGCCGGCCTAACTCTACTGCAGGGTCAAAACACTGTATGAGTCATGCATGCAGACTCTACCATCCTTATAGTTAGATATTATATAAACAGAAATTAACTAAAAATATTTTATTGATATTAGAATTAGTCTTATTGCAAACTACTACTGCTAATACTTTTATTTAATTTGATACACATGTTTTATATAAAAGTAAAATCACTGATAGAATATGAATAATTAAATTTATATTAAACATTTGTTTGGTTGTTTTTTTTTGGGGGGGGGGGGAATGAACGTATTATGTGGGGTTGGAGTCTATCAGTTGCTTATAAAAAATACTTATTTCAGATAACATTCAGAAACCAAAAACCGGAAATAGAAGTCAAAAAAGCCCTTGGGAGTTGTAGTTCTTTAATGCTAACAATCTAACGAGCTAAGTATTTTCTTTAAAAGAAAAATGTCCAAATGTTAAAAGATAACATCTTCAGAGAAAGTACCAATGGTCGCTAACGTTGTTATGGTGGCAGGGAAGTTGGGAAACTCGCGTTTTGATAGTTTGAGATTAAATTATTTTTAAAAAGTCGCCTACAAATTAGCTTAAACCAACGCGTTGAGATGGGATGAATCCACCTGTCAGAGACGACTAACACGAATAAAAGTGTCTCATAAAATCAGCGAGTTGAATCAGTCACGAAAAAATATGGAGATAAACTAAAAAAACAACATCAAATTCCTAAAGGTTACTACATGCCACCTCCCTCTTAAATTAAACAATATTTAAAATGCAGAAGAGTTCAGGTCACTCACCGGAATGGCTCTTTTCAATTGATGGGTGTGTGACTAGTTTAAAACCTTGGCTGTAACTACCAAAGAAAAGCAGAACCTGCTGATACGATGGATCCAACTGTCACCTTTACAGCTTTAACACTCCCACTTAAACACTGACCTGTCCACAACCAGTCTGATCAGATCTCACTTTTAATGAATGAATCCTGAAGAAAAAAACGTGAAATCCCGAACATTTCACCTCCAACTAAGATGTTTTGTAAATAAAAAAAAAGGCTTAGTTTGGAAGTTATGGTGTTTTAGATATTGGTAAATGAAAAAGGTAGAAACAATAAAATGACAGTAACAAAACCCAGTAAGACGAAAAACAAACCGATAAAACCACAGAAAAACTAACAAAAAATAATGGTTGGAGCAAAAGCTCCGTGCACAAAACCAATTGAACCAAATTTAAATATGATAGTAAAAGTTTAAATTGCATTTAGATCTGAAAACTTTATGCTTGTATTTACCAATCAAAATACTCTGGCAGAGGACCTTTTCTGCCATCTTGCGGTAACCAAACGTAACTACATATAAGTAAGAAATACTTGAATAGAACTGAATAGAATAGACTTTATTGATTCCCCGGTGGGAAAATTCACTTGTTACAGCAGCACCAACACTTAAGAAAATAATTTGAAGAAAACAATAACAAAGTTACATGTATATACAGAAAGACAGTAAGCTATTATTGTAACTTTTGACCGCTAAAAACCACCAATAAAAAATGAAGAACGTGGGTTCTAGAACATAGAATATACCTACGATTGAAGTTAAGTTTTAAAGGCATACTAGAGATATAAACACAAATGTAACATTTATAGGGAAAATGTTAACATTGGTTTTAAAACAAATCAGAATCAGAGAGATGTTTATACCTTTAGACTAATTCGATATTTTTGTCAGACTTAGTCCTAATATTATTTATAGTCCCATGCATGAAACAAATTATTTTAAAATGCGTTAAAATGTAATCTATTTATGAATTGACTTTTCATCCATAATTTTATAGTTCGTCATCGCCCTCTAGTGGTTAAAGTTCGAATAACGTGCCTTAACTGGGCGGAAAGCCAAATGGCTCGGGTCCCTCCCTTACGTGAGAGTGACGTAGCCGTTGAAGGGTAGCAACAGTTGCCTCGAGACCCTGTGGCGCTAGTGACTGTAGCCGTGGAGACAGTTACTTACCAACGGGCGCAACACTCATCAGCAGCAGCAGCATCTGGAAGTCGCCGAGCGAGTGGGGGAGAGGGCAGAACTTTTCTTAAAGCAAAGGTGAATATAAATATTATGCATCATTTATGAGCCGAGTTAGTCTCGATTTGGAGGGGGACAGCGTTTTGGTTTTCCACAACTTCTTTCTCTTCTGGCGTTAGCCCCAACAGTTCTCTTCCTTCAACAGGCGACTTCACAATGTCCGCCGGTGATTTATTCTCACTTCTGCCGCAGACGCATTCCTTACAAACTGCGTTATTATCGTTACTACAACTCCAACATGTTTTTTAACGCTGTTAAATGTGTGTGGAGACGTGAAGGCACTTCCAGTTCAACAAGCCCTGCTGAACGGATGGACTCAGGCTTCTCCCAGTCGAGGGTAGCTAATGCTAATTTGGCTGTAGTCATGGGTGCAAGTTCGCGTACGAGTTTCCGTCGTGTTGTCAGAAGACGCTCAGTCCGTCTGGTTGGGTCACAGCAGCGAGTATCAACTTTTAGTTCTGATTTTCAGAACTGCGCTTCAACAGGTGGACCGTTGGTTCTGTTGCTCCAAACAACGTCCGCTAACTCAGATCTCATCTTCACGCCAGGATGAGCTTTTTTGAGCGGTTTTCACTTTTCGTTTCTCTGAAAATAAACCTAAAAGGCCACCGTAGAGCTGTAAGAAATTAAAATGTTTATTTTGAGATTTACCTGAAGTTACATGAAACAATCTGCGTTTATCGGATAACGTCAATATCAAGGGGGAGCCGTTCAAAAACTTGTGATTAAAAATGTATCAATAACTTCAATAACAGGATAGGTTACAGCTAGGTGGTGCTGCTGGGTGATGTTTTTGTTCATTTTTGTTTTGCGTTTTCTGTCATTTTTTACAAATACACCTACCTCATTATCTCCTGCATTTTACATGAAAAATAACTATTTGGTTAATAAATTGCCATTTCCCTGTTATTCATTAGATACATCCATTTATTTATATTAAAACTACCCAAATTATCTCATTGATGGCACTGTTTGATCCCCTGGTGTCAATCAGCCACAGCTTTAAAGAGAAACAACAGATAAAGTAGACCCCACGTGATTTTAAGTTCCCCTTTGTTAGTTTTTGCAGTTTGTAACTCTTTTCTATCCTCCTCCTCTTTTCTTCTTTTTTGTCTCGGGGACAGGTTCTGTCAGACATTCATCAGGTGTTTGCTCATTCATATTGTGCAACATTGAAGCAAAAGAAAAACACTTTTTGGAAAGTCATCAATTTTTTTTGTGATGCATTTTGTTCATCTCCTACAGGTAGAGATATAAAAAGATTCAGTAGATTTATTATGAATGAAAACCTGTTTTCTTAAAGAGTGGAGGGAAAATAGCTCCACATCATAATTGGTGTTTGTTTTCATACTTTTTAAATCCACAAATAAAAGCTGCATTTAAAGTATGAAACTTTTATCAGTCGTGTTTCCTTAACAGGATGATTCTGTTGCAATTGTGAACTCCACCAGTTTCATCTCCCAACATGAGCATGTTATGTTTACATGGCAACTTGTCATACAAATACACAGAAGTCATGGAAAGAAAGGGGGTTAGAAAGGTCCAAGGAGGGGAGTGTTATTGGTTGGGTTATTATCTTCCTCTCTGGCTGGAATGCATATCTCTAATTCATATAAGCGCAGCAGAAAGAAGAGGTATCAAATCAAAGATACTTTATTAATCCCAGAGGGAAATCAGCTGATAGAACAGGCCTGATTCATGAGGATGCTGATCTAAAGGAGGAAGATGGTGTGGAGTTGGTCTTCATTCTTACTGTTACTAGCTTTGTTAGCGTTAGCTACAGCCTGATTACTTGTAAGCTTTTTCAATTGCAGTGTCAAGTGTTATCAGTGTTGGGTGTTTTAATGGAGCCGTGTATGCACAGATCAGCTGTCAATAGGACAGCTGCAGTGGTCTCCAGGGCAGCGGGTGACCTGACACAGCTTTTAGTCACGTGTGTGTGTGTGTGTGAATTTTAGGCATGTGAGGTGTTTGCGTGTGTTTGCTTGCACTGAATTTAGCCATCTTGATGAGGCCCACTGTTGGGGAGAGGTCTGAGGAAGGCATGGACCTGATAGCTGCGGTTTGTTTTTACAGGTGATCATACGGAGCAGCATTTCTCCTGCAGTGATGAGATGGCTTTTTGGGGGTTTTGTTCACATGATTGTCTGAAATTTGGAGACAGTTTTAATGGTTTATCACGTAACTCCAGTCAAAAGCAGGTCAGGAAATCACAGAGCGAAACTTAAGAGCTGAGGGGGAAATTTTCCTCATGGGGCTTGTTAAGTGGAAGTTAATGTGCCATTTGTGCTCATTAAACTCTACAGATTCATAATCCTCACAACTCATTTGCTTTGTTTTCATTATTTTTAAAGTGATGAGCCAGTATTGGTTCAAAGTAAGACCGTGTGTCTTGCATTAAGATTTTGGTTTCTACTGCTAGGATACAAAAACAGCAACTCTAGTTACGGATCTGCTCCTGTGGCGGTAGCAAGCTGAAACAGGTTGTTTTTCTGCCTGGGTGTCATCTACAGCATTCCTAGCATTACACCTGTTTGTATCATAGCTGCACAACTGATAACTCATTTCCTGCCACAAACAGAAGACCTGGCAGTGATATTTGCATCACAATGCCCCCCCCCCCCCACCCCCCCCACACACACACACTCCTCCCAGTGCAGGAGTAGGAGCAGCAGACCCCTAGCCTGGCAAGCCAGACTAAATAAATGTATTATTTACTTTGCAAAGCAAGAATTTGGTCTAGTTCACTAGGCTAGCAGACCCCCACTTGCACCTCACTTTTTCTTTCTTTTGTAGAGTTTGAGGCTAGTTAAGCGACATAAGCGACGGTTGTTTAGGAATGGCCACATCAAAGCTGACTTCTTTTAGTGAGGTGTAATTTTCCTGAGTAGCATAGGAAGAAAGCTTAGCAGGATTTTTAGACTGGTGCTTTTTTGTTGGCTTTCATTCAGTGTATTATTTTTTTTTTACAAAAGCTTTAGCAGATTGGTTTATTCAGAAGCAGCTACAGAACATGCTCAGCATTGTCTGAAAGATAAATGTTCCACACAAGGACACTTCCTTTCCTTTAGCGTAGTTTGTTTTTTACTTCAGTTTTCACTTTCCCTGATCGGAGGTCTTCAGGCGATCTCACGCTCTGCTCACCACAGTTTGTAGTGTGTTCTGTAATTGCTGTCTAGTAACACTTTTTTCCATTTAGACCTCCTCTGAATTACAGTGTTGACAACCAGCTGGACTGATTATAGCGTCAGTCATTTTTGTTACATCTGGCAACTTACCCGTTCAGTCTGAAACGGTTTATTTTCCCTGAAGATCTCCCACATATGACATGTTTCATTCAGAAGGAAACCTGGATTGTGTTTTTGAAATTCTGTTATTTTTTTGGAATTAAAGTTCAGCCTTCATGTGGGAAACATGCAGAAAATGTGGGATTAGTCATCAGATGCTAACCCCACCTTATTTTCATTTTCTTCTTCACAAAAGTGCCAAAAAAAATCAGATCTAGATTAATGAGGATAACTGTAGCCAGCGTGTAGTGTAACCCACATCACTGATACTTCCGAGTCTGATGACAACCAGTCATTTGGAGCAGTTTTCCTGAACAACACAGACACTTGGATCTGTCTCCAATTTAAAGCACTAATGACTCATCTTGGAGGAGAGTCACGCAGTGATTTGACAGCTTAGTGTCCCTACAGTATGATGAGGATCCAGACTCCAGAAGTGCAACTCAACACTTATCTCTCGTTTATCCGTCAGAATCAAGTCAGGGAGCGGCCATCGTCAGAGCTCACCTCTTCAGAATGTCTCTAAGGAGAAATAAAACACCTGTTGAATATAATTCATGTTAATCTAGTGCAGCATTTAATATAATACATTATTTTAATTAACTTAAGAGTGAGTTTTTATGCTTTGTGTATGAAATAGATTAGCAAGAATACCAACTGTTACACGGAATAGTTTTAATTTACTCAAGCAGCCAGGATGCTTGAATGCAGATCATTATTGCAGCTTGAAACATGGAAGATGAATAATGATAGAAAGGCTTGCCCACGCATCGGTTTACTCCGATTAAACTCCAGTTGTGACCATTCTGCCCCTGGTTGCCTCTCTTGTTTATTTCAATAAAATTATGTAGTTAACATCAACTCTTGAGTCTTCCACCTGAAGATGTGAAATGGTGTGAGTGAGGGCTGGAGGTGGGGGGGTGGGGGGGGGGGGGGTGAGTGGAAATTTGGAAAGGGTTAGATGAGGTAGGGAGTTGGGGGAGGAGAGCTTAGGCGAACACACAATCTCCATGGCAACAGTTTGATCTCTCTCTCTGTGGCTGTCAGGCTTGCAGTGCACACGGTGACAGAGTGGACAGGTTGTGCTGATGGCCAGAGGTGGTGGTGGGAAGAGGGGGGAGGGGGGGGTATTCTTGGATCAGAGATGGTGGTTGGTGCCTCTTTTCTCTGTCAAACACCCTCCCGCCCCCCAACTCTGCCATCTGCAGACCCCAAGAGCTGCTTTGATTGGATTAGCCATGAATTAATGAGACAGCCTTGAAGAACAGCCTCTGTGGTGGAAATCTCTCATCAGATCTTCATTTGCTCTTTGTGTGAACATGTGTCGCTGTGTGATCTCATCGCTCACCAAAACCACAGATTCAGGTTTCCTTAAATAAAAAAATGACTTGTTCAAACGTTTTACTGTTTATTAAGTAAAACTGAGAATCCCGACCACACCTGTTGCTGTTTTCTTTTTTTTAGTATAGATATGAGTGAAAGACTGAGGATTACACCTTAGCACGAAGCACGTGTCCTGTTGGGTTAGCAGCAACATGTGTCACCTTCAGGCTTTATTATTCAAAATCTCACTGAGCTAGAGAAATCTGCCAGCAACTCTGGAGCGATTAGATTGTTGATTTTTAAACAGAATTAAAATAAGGAGGCCATAAAGATATCCAGTCATGTTTTTGACAACTTAAACTTTCTTTTCTCTTATGAACGACACAAAAACAGACCAATTTATCCACACATGGTCAATGTGGCCACAGCCAGTAGAATGTCTGTACATTTCTTTATTCTAAGACAGCACCCCCCCCCCCACCACCACCACCACACACTCACACCCCCACACCCGTGCCTGAAATTAATAGCTTACATAGCATTTGTTGTTGTAAGTTTCTACTTAGCGTGAGATAGGGGAATCAGGTGGGGGGTGGGGGACATTGTTTGGTTTTGGAAGTATTCTGTTGGTTGCATAGCAACAGGCTCCTGGAAACAGGAGTGGACGGTGTTGCCACTGGCAACCGTTGTTGCTCTGCAAACAATGTGGGCCAGTGCAAACACGAGTCAAGACTGTGGGCTCCTGCTTTTAATTGAACATCTGCACTTGTTTTTCTCTGATTGAGTCGTGTCTCGGTTCGATAAGTCCGTGTCAGATGTTTAAATTTAGTCTCTAGTGTTGACGTGATCCAGTGTGGCGATAAGCAACAGCCCGTGGGGCTCTGAGGTTGTTGGAAAGTTTTATGTTTTTTTATGAGGCTTGTGAAACTCCGGTATTTCTTGTTAAGTGCTCATCTGGGATTTGCTTGGATCCAACTCTGCTATTAGATTTGGCATGAAAAAGGCGTTTGTATGAAGTTGTCTTTCTGTTGGAGGCAAAAGGCGGTGGGCCCGAGCAGCAGACCGTCCTGGGTATTGGGTCTGCAGCAGTGTGCTGCACCTCATGCTGAGCTCTACCTTTGTGCTAATCTGAGCTGCTGGTGGGGACTTTTAACCTTCCACCAACACAAAGTAGAAAGACTCTTCTAGCCCTCATTCCCTTTCTTCCTTTCTTTCTCCTCCAAGTCAATGATTTGGCACACTTCCCTCTACGTATTAGAGCCAGTGCTTAATGGATGAGAACATACAGGTCAGTGCTGTTTTTGATCCCATCTCACTAATGTCACCCGAACAAGCCCCCAGACTTGTCTTTGCTTAGAATGACAGAGAAAAAGTAAAATGATGGGGTGATTCATAACAAAAGTCTTTTGACTGATGCTTGAAGACTTCAGCAGCCTTTCTCTCGTCTTCTCCGTTGTTCTGATAATAGACTGTCAGTATCGGGCTGACACGGGCAACACAAATGGGAAGAAACATTTTGATGGGACTCGAGAGGATTTCCATCTGTTATTGTGCTCTGAGCTGTTGGTTGGGAAACATCTTGGCGTTCTGTCAGAAGAAAACTCGATATGTGCTTATTGGATCATGTTTAAAGGCACATCAGGACTTCCTCCACAATATCATGGTAATCTCAGCTGGGTTGACCCACCTTGATTTCATTTACCACTTATTAATGACCCTAAACTGTTACTGTTCTAAACCCTTAGAAAATAGTTTAGTTCTGAGAAGTTTTATTTGCAGTAAAACATGGTCATCACTGTCTCTGAGGTATTTTTCATGTTCAAGACCGATTCCAGGACCTCGGCTGTTTGCCGTGTTGGGAACAGAACTTAAATGTGTTGGACGCGCTGACTTCTGTTTAAGCTATATGTTGCTCATCTGTTCATTCCACCCCCAACTTTGCCGTATCTCCTTCTCCCTTATTCTCATTCTCCTCCCCCTCTTTGCTCCAGAGTTCCTGTGCAAAAGCTTTATAAAATAAAAGGGGGGGGGGGGTGTCATTGTGGTTGTCATGGATTCCTCACCATGGCAACCGACAAACGTTTACAAAGCATTGAGGAATTTCCTCATATCAGCTGGATTATTGAAGCCCTCAGAGACCAGCTCTGATTTGAAACGTACGCTGGATCTCATCAAGATCTTAGCGGGGGCTGAAACCCTGCTGCCATTACCCCCCCCATCATCTTCTGGTAAAGTGGGGAAGTTAAGAAGGTTTATTTTTTTTGGGCCTTGCAGTTCAATTCTTCTCTTGTCCACAGCTTTCTCCTGCTCTATCTTCTTTAGTCTCTAAAAAGAGCCTTTGTGTGGCTCAATTTTTAGCTCCCCTTTGCTATGCTGAGCACAGTCAGCCAGACGAAAGCCGGGTGGCGTTAGTGGCTTTGGAAGTCGTCCTGATGTCTCCGTGCAAACCAAGTCTCTGGTTAAAGCCAAAGGTGCCTCCTCTTGACACAAAGCCCCTGGCAGGTGCTATAATGCTCATGTTGACCCATAAAGGAGGCAAAGCATTGTTTACCACAGTTAGCTGTTTGTTTCTTTTTAAATGCTTCAGATTTTTTTCCATGTTATTTTTCTTAACAACACAATATAGGTACACATTCTTCTGTGTGTCTCATTCCCGTAGCTTTTCCAGAATGCAGAACTCCGAGGGAGGGTCAGACACCACAGCTGGTGTGGCGGCTCTGCGGACATCGTCATCAGCCCAGGCTCCTGTGGTCCAGCCGGTACCGGCCTCTCAGCAGGTAGAGTAACACCTCATGTGACAAGAGAAAGGCTTCACCCTTCCATCCAGTAGCTTTCAACGTGTACTTAAAAACCCAGAAGGTTTGTTATTTAGTAATTTATTTAATGGGAAATCAGGAGCTTGTCACACCCAGGCTTGCACTCCCTTTCTTCAGTTCGGTATTTCCAGTTGCACCATCAGATGGGTCTGCAGCTTCCACCTTCAGCTCTGCAGGGAGATTCTTTTAGTTTCTGTTAAACACTTGAAGCAGTTAAATGATAGGTAACAGGTTGGTGTGCATCCCACGTTATCTGATCTCTCACATTCCTGTTATGTCTCTGCTGCAAAAAAATAACTCAGAGCTCCAACATCAGAATCTTTAGAAGGCAGTCAAAACATCTGGTTTCATGATCTGGTATTCTTCTTCGTATGTCATCATGACTGTATGAATAAAATGTATTTGTTGAATCATAATTAGGTTTTCCCTGATCAACCAATCATTCTTGTGTGTGTGCTCATGTAGTTTAGACTAGCGTGTTTGTGTGTGACTGAACATGTAATTGAGTTATGTCTTGTATCCACACAGAGGGTGCTGGTTCAAGCCACAGGCTCAGCTCAGAAAGGAGGACAAGTACAGCAGCTTTCAGTATCCAGGGCCCAACAGGCCCCTCAGCAGGTACACAGTACTGTGCCTACCTGTTCACTTAAACAGACCAACACTCTCTACAGGCTTCTTATAAATACTCTCTAAACTATCAGAATGTAGCCAGAGATGTATACAGGGTTTCATTAGAAAACTGCATTCATGAGCTCAGCCGAAAACAAAGTCAGGAATGACTGGTTAAACTGAGAGGTTAAAGGTCATGTAGGGCTGGGATGATAATCCGTTTCCTGATCAGAAAAGCCCTTCGCTGCCAGCGATTCTCACCATTTTTACTGTTTTTCTAAGTGTGACAGAACGTTGCGCACTGTGATGATGTCGACGCCAAAACAACCAAAACAAAGCGGAGACTCACCTCTTTTTATCAGGAAGAAGCCGTGCGTTTCGAGCTTTATCCGTTCTTCCATAATCCGTTGTTGAATTGTGATCCGCAGAAGCTTTTCCGGTTCACGCCTCACTTTTTTTACAGTAGCGGCCCAAAACGATCTCCTAACACATGGATTTTCTGCTTCCTGATCATGTGACATGTAACTTATGCGGATGAAGTTCAGCTCCAGAGCTGAGATGTCTGTTCTCACAGTGTGGGGGCTCGTTCCGATGCCCACACAGTAAAAAAAAATTGCAAATGACGATTTTAGTCGTCATTGGCAGTGAACGGTTGGATTTAAAATGACGACTTTAGTCGTCAATGGCAGTGAATGAGTTAATCTTACGATAGATGAAAATGAAGTCAACGATTTTTCCAGCCTCAGTATATCAGTCTCTGTCAGACACATGACCTGCATGTCAACCGCACCCCCTTAGCGCCATTTTAGGTGTATGACTCGCGTTGCTAGGGGAAGCTGCAGCTGAAGTTGAAGCAGAACAAGAGTCAAAAGGATGGATAAAAGAACACGGATGAACAGATCCCTTACAGGAATAAACTCGTGAAGGAGGATAGGATCGGTATTTTCAGAAATGATAATCAGTAAAGTAGATCTCTACGACCTCAAAGGAAACAAACGGAGCTCAGACGCTTCATTACTGCCGATAATATATCACTTAAGTAAGTTAAATAAAGGCTTAATTGTTGCATTTAAAAGGGTGTTCTTGCATTATTATGATATATTAGCATTTCATAAGTGGTTGTTTTGGTCTCGATAATGTCGACAGTATCGTTTATCGACAATAATTTGTTGGACAATAATATCGTCCAGCAAAATTTGTTATCGTCCCAGGCCTAAGGTCATGCATTTATTGCTCTCTAGACCTAAACTCAGATTTTGTTTTTGTTTCTCATTAAATTAGACTTTCTTTTGTTCCCTTAAAGATTTAGGCAAAAACAAATTACAAAGAACTCTTTCAAAATTAGACCGTTTTCCAACCAGCGCTGGAGCCTCCGATTCTCAGATGTCAGAGGAGGGTTGCTAGTTAGATTCTCCTCCTCAGGAAAAGCTTCTGCAGTAGCTGATTCTGGTCTTCATCTCTTTGTCAGAACCCTTTTTTAATATTAAGAATGATTCTTCTTTTCAGAAACATTAGGGTTAGGGTTATCTGCAGCTAAAGGCAGATGGGTCAACTGGACAGAAATATGGGAAAAGTTCAGGTTGCACCAGACCATGGGGAAGTGAGCAGCAGCTCTTCCTTTGAACAGCTGAAAAGGTTAAATGTCTATTAGGATGTTTGAAGGTGTGAGATGATGAGGTTTCTGGGGTGTCCTGGAAATTCCAAAGTGGTGTTCCTGAGGGCTTGAACCAAATCCCAACAGTTCATGCGCTTTTTCCCATTTAGTAGTTCATTCTTCACCAGTTGTCTGTTTACAGTGATGAGCCAGACGTCTGTTTGAGTTCACATCAGAACCAACTTAGTCATAGTTGTACTGACTTTAGTCAAACATACGCTTTAATCATGTTTCCATCTAGTTTTGTTCCACATTGTTGCTTTTTACATCTTTTTGGAATGAAAAATGCTTTTTTCTCCCGACTTGCATTAGTTTTCTCTTCATGCATGTTAACATCTGCATGTTTGCATGTTTTCCTCATTCTCAGGTGGGTTTAACATTGAGCACGCCTTTATTTGTACTGTTGATTCTTTGTGTATGCAGCAGGTGCAACATGTCTACCCATCCCAAGTCCAGTATGTAGGAGAAAGTGGAGATGCTGTTTATACCAACGGAACGATGTAAGCACGGCTATGACATTTCACACAACTAAATGTTTCACACAGATAAAATACATTAACGGATAAATAAGCACACCAGCAGACTGTTGTGGTAAGCTGTTTCATTTCTAAATGAGGAGAAAAAAGAATCCACTTCCTGCAAAATGTAAAAACCTGTTTGACCTTTAAACGACAGAACTGCTCCTCATGTTTGGCTCTGCTGTAATAGCAAGGTCAGTAATTACAGTATGAAAAAACCAATCATTCTCACCATTTATAACGTGTCAGCCAACTGTGTTTAAAGCGGCTGTAATCACAGCACCATTAGAGCTAATTCAGATTTTCCCCTCCTAGTTTAAACATTTGGTTTAGTTCCAGCATGAATCGATATTGGTATGACAACAGTCACATTGTTGTATCAGATTAAAGCTGTTGTATTTGTGTAGCTTTAGCTTGATGCTAACGACAGCGATCTCTCCCCAGCCGAACAGCCTACTCCTATAACCCTGAGAGTCAGCTGTATGGGCAGAACAGTGGGGGGACCTACTTTGACTCTCAGGCCGGTGGAACTCATGTCACCACGGTGGTTTCCTCTGCCAGTAGTGGCGTGCCCCCCCATGGCATGGTTGGCATTGCCATGGACGTGGGCAGCACCTACCTGATCCATAGTGGAAGCATGGAGGGAAACCGCAACCACATATCGCACTCGTCACGCTCCTCCTCGGCTATGGTGAGCAACGTGCATCCTGCTGTTACTGTGGTAGGAAGAGTAGAGGGTTAAACTCCAACCACTGCTACCGTCAGCCTTAACAACTCTTACAGATGTTTTTTTTGCTCCAGCAAAAATATTGTCTGAACTCTAGTAGGGAGTTCAGACAATATATTTTTATGGTAGCGGTTGATGTACCTGCCCTCCCGACTGACGACCGGTTTCCCAGGAACCTGCAACCTGAGTTGGGGCGTTGTACCTTTGTATGAGCACCCACAGAGGCCATGAAGCCCGCAGAACTGGGACTTTCTTAAATTATTCAACACTGCCTTGTTTCGGAGGTTTTCACAGGCACTTGAGCGCCCTATGAAACAAACAAACCCCTGGGGCTCATTACCATTTGGCCGAGAGCCCTCTGGAGCCTTCGTAAGGCTTGGAACTCTGCCTGTTTCTTTTTCCTTTTCTTCTCTGGCGTTTGGCAGCAGAGCCACATGTCTTTTCCTTTTTTGACTTGATTTTCTTCCACAGCTCCAGAGAAAATCCATGCTTCTATCATTCACTTCAGTGACTAGTTAAACTTCGTCATTTATTTAATTTTTTTTTGTAATCAAATCATAGAATATGTCTGAATATTCATCTTATTACCAACTTACTTTCTAATGTTTTTGGACGTTTGGTCGAGTTTGGGATGATTGACCTTCTGTCCCAAATCTGGAGGTGACCCGTGCCCCTGTCTGTTGTTTCTATTTGCATACTTTAGAGTGTCTGACCTCAGGCCTTTAGAGAGCAGCTTAACCCTATGAGTCCCTTGATTTGCATGCTTTTGTCAGCCAATAATAGATTTGGCTGCAACACTGACTGATTTTAATGGAAATGCAGAGATGTGGCTGCTCGCTAACAGTCTTATTTCCTTTATCCTTTTTTCCCCTGTGTTCTTGTTCTTTGTCCTTATATCCCTGCTTATTTCTGTCCCCTTCCCCTTTTCTGTTTCTCCTGCCTCCTCCCCCTTCTATATCCTCTGTTTTCTTTTTCTGTCTGCATGGTTCTTCTCTCTTTAGCTTGAAATGGCGATTGAAAACCTCCAAAAGTCTGACGGAATTGCGAGTCACAAAAGCAGCCTGCTCAACAGTCATGTAAGTCAACAAGGAACTTTCTTTGGAGAGGAAAGGGAACGCTGTGGCTGAACCGAGCCCCCACACTGCGGGTCTGAAAGTGAGGCCAATGCGGAAATGAAATAAATTGCAGTTCCACCCTCATCCACTGGGGGCTGGTGTCAGAAGCGAGCAAGTCCTCATTGACTCCCATGTTAAAAATACCAATTTCACAGCAGAAATAAACATGTTTACAGCCTGGTACCAAAACATGTTTTTGGTTTAAATGATCTAGTTTACACTCATGACATCTCTGAGGGGGGTGAATTTTTTTCTCACTCTTCTGTTTAAGTGTATTAAAAGCCTAACATTCTGTATAATTAATGAGCATCTGACCCACGTGACCGCAGAGCTAGCTCCGTAGAAAGGCCTCAGTAGCCTCAGTCTGAGCCTCGGCCTCGCCTGAAAACTGTTCCGCGATTTTTAGTCTCTCAACTTAAACCATTAGTGGTAGCATTTCTGTATTCTTTTTTTGGATACTATTTGTGCAATTGTTGGACAAAATGACTTGCTGTGGTATTAATTGCACTAATAGAGCATCCAAGGAGTCTCCACTTCATTTATTTGGGTCAGTAAAATTATATTTATGTATTTTAGGTCACTGCCGCTTTTGCACTAGCTGAGCTTAGATTTTAACATGTACTGTTTAACCATGAAATTTAAATTTATTAGGGTAAAACCCAGTGCATTTAACATACTGCTGCACTTTAGAAAATGAGTTGAAATATAACTTGTTGGTGGAGCTGGGTTCCGACTATCGGTATGGTCCCCTCCCCGCAGCTTGGCGCATCTCTGATCGCAGCGGCGCTTGTCTGCTGCGCGGCTGCCGGCTTGCGAAGCTCTCGGGAGACCTCTGTGTTCCACCCGGTTTTACGCAGCGGTCAGCCCGGCGTACCTCTGACTCAGATGCTCCGGTGTTGTGCACAGTTAACTTCGGTTGTAGCAGGGTTGCTACCTCCGTTAGCTTAGCTCCCACCTCCACGTTAGCTTTGGGTTAGCTTGTAGCTACATCGCTTCAGTTCGACGGGTGTCATCATTTGATCCCAGCCTTACAGCCCCGCCCTCAGCTCCACCTATTTTCCCTTTTGTGGAATTGCCTGGGCTTGACGGAACCTGTGACACGTTCAAAATGGTGGTGGTGGCCACCTCCCATTTTAACTCAAAAACGTGTTATTGGAGCCTATGGAAACCAGTTGTCCATATATATGTATGCCGATGGGCTGAACCGGTGGGCTCCATGTTGTTTGTGCTCCGCTCTGTTGAATACACTGCTAGCTTTAGCTCTGTCCCCCTCACATGATGATGCTTTCTTTTTGGTACCTGTGTTCACACTCACTTTGTCCTAAAAACACATCTTACATGTTTACTTTGAGAAGCTGCATGAACTCGTGCTTCTTGATCTCTGTTATCTAAGGCGACATCTTTAGCCCCATTTTTCACAAATGTCTGTAAAATATTTAAAATGTTTTAGTGACTGAGATCAGACGAGCACTTAACAGTTTTAATCTGAAGTACGGTATTTATATTCCCTCCCTCCCTAGATAGTTGGTGATAATCTGTTAGCTTCAGTCCCATCATGAGGCTTAAGCATATCTCTGCAGATACAGATGTAAAGTTAAAGTCCCATTAGTCATCATCGCACACTGGTGATATTACATCTCTGCATCTGACCCAACCCCGTGGGATAGGTGAGCTGCAGCTGTGGCCACACTCGGGAACTATTTGGTGGTTTAACCCCCAATCCAACCCCTTAAGCTGAGCGTCAAGCAGGGAGGCATTGGGTCCCTTTTTTTTTTAAAGGTCTTTGGTATGACCCGGCCGGGATTTGAACCGGGATCTCCAGTTGATCTCCCAGTCCCAGGGCGGACAAACAAAAAAAAGTTTTAAAATGTTGATTGAATGGACATAAAAAGTAAGTGAAAGCAGTTTGATTGAAACTTGCACTTAAAAAATAAATAAATAAATAAATAAATATGAGGTGGTAGGATTTCTGACAAAGTATTCTCCTGCAAAGTTTGGAACTGCTGATTTATATGGAAGCCCATTTCTGCTAGACTAGTAAGTCATCCTATATATGTAAGAACTCGGTCATGGTGTGGAGTCTACGGTTGTCTTTCAAACTGTCTCTGCACACAGTTGGATAGAGCTAGGACCAGTCAGAGCAACAAAGTGACACAATCATCACTATGGAAATTTGTCCTGATTCCCCGTCAATACATCAACAAAGTACCTCTATCTGCCCATGCATTTAAGTAAAGCCCAAGTCAAAATCATCCAAAGACGCCATCTTTGTAGTTTTTCTCAGTCGCTTTTGTGCTAAGTTGGTAGAACGCTGTGATTGGCTTGACACAAAACTGTTCAAGCCAATGGTAGACCTGCTGAGACTCCAATGGAGCAAGACACCGACCTGCAGAGAACAATCCTTCTTACTTCTATGGTTCTAAATGTCTTTTCTACGATTCCATTAAAATAAGAACTCTTGTGTCTCATAGTTATGACTTAGCTATCTTATTATCAGATAGCGACGACATAATTATGAAATAGATACATTTTTAACCAGTGGCGGGAATGGGCTTCCACACATTGGGGTACATCCATGATTAACCTAAATATTTGCTCTCAAGTACAGAAAACGTCAATTTTTCTTATGACCCTTTTTTAATGAAGCATTTTCACTTGTACACACTTAAGACATTACCTGGTTTGACTTTATTGTATATTTAAGAGACTCACTCAATTGTAATGAGATAAAAAAAAACATTTTTAAAATTTTCAGATTTTTATTCACGCAGAAAAACATGCAGAGAGGATTCTTCCCCTCCACGTTAACCTCTGTTGTCTGGTATTTTAAACCTCCTCTAGGCGATGCCAAGTCTTTGGGACTGTGCTGGTACACAGAGCATGTTGTTACAGTCTGCATCTGCATTTATGAGAACTTTATTCTTACAAAAGTAATGAGTTTTACAGATGTTTGAACATCTGCTTTAGTCAGGCGTTTCTAATCCTGCAGTCTCTAAATAGCCTAAGACCCAAACTCAGACGCAGCATGATTCAGGAGGTTGTGTGAGGTGTGTGATCTGTGTGTTTGATATCTTCTCCCTTGTTGCCCAGGCGACTGACACAGACATGAGTTGAGACTGACTGATGGTGCAACTGTATTTTTATGTATATTTTTAGCTGCAGTGGCTGCTGGACAACTACGAGACGGCGGAGGGGGTGAGCCTGCCCCGCTGCTCGCTGTATAACCATTACTTGAGGCACTGTCAGGAACAGAAACTGGATCCGGTCAATGCTGCCTCCTTCGGGAAGCTCATCCGCTCTGTCTTTATGGGCCTGAGGACGCGCCGCCTTGGAACCAGGTAGGAAGAGGCTGCTGCAGATGCTGATTACTGTGACCCTGTTACTGATGTAGATGTGACACGTATGACCATGCTTACAGACACCAGAGATGTGCTGGTAGAGGAGAGTAATAATAGTGATTACTTTGGTGGTGGTGAGGAAAACTGGTTTTCAGGCTTTTCTCTCACTGTGTCCGTCAGAGGCAACTCAAAGTATCATTACTATGGCATCCGGGTGAAGCCGGACTCGCCCCTCAACCGGCTGCAGGAGGACACCCAGTACATGGCCATGAGACAGCAGCCGGTGCACCAGAAGCAGAGGTCAGAACTTGATGTTTTAAAGATCTCAGTCCTCCTCTTTTACTTTTTTTGTTATTTTCAGCAGTTGTCAGAAAATTTGGGCGAGATTTAGCATTTTGTTGTTCTTGATCTTTATTTGTAAACAGAATATTTTTTCTTAATTAAAAAAGAGGTCATTCACTCATATTTTTAATACATTAGTAGTGGTCTCTAGTAGGAATGAATGCTGTATAAGTCATACTCTGGGAGGGGATTAAATAGAGGTGCTGAAAAAAATCGATTCAAGTCTGAATCGGGATTCTTATTTATAAAAATTCAGAATCGATTCCAAGAACTCAAATATTTGGCACGTTACAGGTTTGAGATGCACTTTTTTTGATCTTTGTTAGGAGAGTCAGTACTCAGCTTACTTTTGTGGTCCCATAAACTGAGATGATTTATGTTTGACTCTGCTGATAAGAGGGCACTTGAATGTAATTTTATCCATACTCAGAAATTTGAGATATTCTCATATTTATTTTCCAAGTTGATAAATGAGTACTCAGGATTACTCACGTAACTTGTTTCTACACATACTTGAAAATTATTTGACCGTATTACTTTCAAAGCTACTGTTAGGTAACTACAGATTTGTTATATTTTACAAGATAAGCCAAAATAAATGTTGCCTTTTGGTCAAAAGATTGCTTCTGTTTACAGTTTTAGAATCACTTTATTTTACATTGTAAATTTGCATTTTTGGAGCATGACCAGTTTAAAGTCAAATAAAAATGTCCCATAGCTTTAACTAACTTGTACAACAAAGTAGTTCATCCTGGAGCTGACACTCTTTGTTAATACTGATTGTGAATCGATTTAAATTGACAATCGAGAATCGATTCTGAATCGAATTGGCACCCCAAGAATCGGAATCGAATCAAATCGTGAGTTGCTCTAAGATCCACATCCCTAGGATTAAAGCTCAGAAGCGCCTGTTTCAGCATGGAGGAGAAAGTAGCTTCAGACGACAGGATTTAGGGTCTTATTTCCTGATATTTGGACATCTCACCTCTGACTGGCTAACAGCAGCTCTAATCTACCAATGACTGTTTGGACTGCAACATTGATGTTTTATCTCCACTAATAACACAAGCCTGAAGGAGTTCTGCTGTGTGGCAGAGTTGCTAATGCTAACAGTTAGTTTCTACCAATCAAGACGTTCTCTGCTGTTTCCTGGGCGTTAAAACAACAACAGCCTTTCCCGTTATGAGTTAAGATGGGTGAGTCCATGAGTGTTAAGTGACAGTGTGACGTAGATCTGTCAGGCTTTTCTAATCCTAGAGTTTCACTGTCTATTTTCTATCAGAAGCTAACGCAGGAGATAGGTGTAGGAGACCATTTTCATGTTCAGCCTGCATGTTAAACTCAAAGTGACCAATAATAATCATTAAAAATGGTTTCTCAGTGAAGGGCCTTTTTAATACTCTTTAAATCAATTTTTAATGTTTATTTTATCTTATTATTTTTTAACTGGCTCCTTTTCCATTTTAATTTCTTATTCCTCTGATCCAATCAAATGTTGGCGTATGTTTAGAGTAAAAAGCAGTACAGTAGCAGAATCTTCAGACCTTTAAATGGTAAATGGCCTGTATTTGATATAGCGCCTTCTAGAGTCCTGGAACGCCCCAAGGCGCTTTACAACACAATCCGTCATTCACCCATTCACACACACATTCACACACTGGTGGGGATGAGCTACAATGTAGCCACAGCTGCCCTGGGGCGCACTGACAGAGGCGAGGCTGCCGAGCACTGGCGCCACCAGTCCCTCCGACCACCACCAGCAGGCAACGTGGGTTAAGTGTCTTGCCCAAGGACACAACGACAGCGACAGACTGAGTGGGACTCGAACCTGCAACCTTCCGATTACGGAACCAACATGCACAGCTCACCCTAATTCCTCTGCACAGGTTCAAGCCTCTGCAGAAGGTGGATGGCATGTCTGACAGCCTGTGTGGGAGCTCTCAGCACTGCAGCAGCACTCCGGAGCAGTCCATAGCAGCTCAGAGCCAACACCACCAGCAGTACATCGGTAAAGACAGGAACTGGCATCCCTACTTCCCAGTTTTTTACAACTGCCTTTGAAATTTTTACCCTGTTCATCCAAATACCCTGATTCCATCACATTTGAAACATTAATAACAAATGCCAGACGGGTTCAGAAATATGTTTATCAGATTTTTTGTAACAAACACAACAGGAGCTAACATTAAAGCTAATGCAGTTCCTTTTAGATCCTGTCCTGTACCTGTTTGAAGATGTGCCGGTAACATCTATCTACATTTATTTATGCAGATACGTCTCACTCCTTGCCTCCGTTTCCCTCTCCCGACCTGGGCTCCCTGTCTCTGCCTGAGCGCATCAGCATGAGGGATATCAAGAAACTGCAAACACTCTACAGAGGCCACTGCGAGGTTAGTTCCATTTCACAACACGTTTCTTTATTAACGTGTGCATGTGAGTTAGAGTTCATGTTTCAGGTTCGTTATTAGTTGTTTTCAGAGCTGCATTATTCCCAGGATTCATCCAGTTCATCACAGAAATTAAGAGGGAATATATAAACTCAGTTACATGTTGACTGGTACAAAAAAATCTTGTGCATTTTTGCAGTTTGTAAAGATAAATTGTATAATTCAATGTCAAAATTCAAGATAAATAAATATTAAAGGTCTCATTCACCTTTTTCCCAATAAATTTGCTGTGGTCTCTAGTATGAATGAATGTGTCGAGTCATTTTCAGTGGAAAAAAGCTCTGGCGCTCCTGTTTCAGAAGGTATAAGTTTGTCAGATGGTGAGAGAAAACAGGATTTGGAGTCTTGCTCATTAATATTCATGTTAGGGTTGGGTATCGAGCATCGATTGGAACCGGGACCAACTGTTAGTTTTTTCCGGAATCGTTCAAAGTTTTTTTATTTCGATTCCTAGAATGCCGACCAGAAGAGGAATCCGTGGCCAATATCCATGAAAAATAAACGCGATCTGCAAATTGTGATCAACGCTTTTCAGAGCTGATCACACCAGCTGTCTGTGTGCAGCATGAGTACCCCCCTCCCCCCCACACACACCCAGCGGCCAAATATAAACAAACGCGTCTGCCGAACTTTTACTCCGTAATGTAAACTTAAACTCCTGCAGCGTAGAGGAAACTTGTTAAATACGTAAACATGGTGGATTTAATAGAAGCTTCAAAGAACAAACTCTGGACGGTGTGAGGTGAGTTTGTCTCACTGCAGAAATAAAAACACACACGGAGCGTCAGCAGTCGGACGTAGCCGCTCACCAACACTCGTGTGTGTGTGTGTGTGTGTGTGTGTGTGTGTGTGTGTGTGTGAGCGTCAGAAGGCTGTACAATAACCTGTAGAATAATTTGTCATCATGCTAGAGAAGCTTCTCTGTGGTGGACCACACCAGCTTCTGCCACAATAAATTCAGTTCATTTTATTTCAAACATATACATTCACCAACATTTCATAAAATCATTCCATGCAGTTGTTTGAAAAGGAGTAGGGAGAAGTATATACTTATTTAGCCCTACCCCCTCAGGTTTACATCCTCATCATCTCAATTTGAACAACAAAAACATTTACAATGCCTTAAAAAAATAATTCTCATAAATAATTATTAATAATAATAATAAATCACACACAACGTTGTGAACATTTTAGTTTCCTTTCTGAACTATTTCTGTTGAGAGTTTTAATGTTTAAAATCTGTTAGATTGTTACTGACAGCAGCTACATTTAAGTTTCACTTCCTGTTCTGACTGAATGCTGCTGCAGCATGGAGGTGTAGTTCTCAGTCATCCTGGACGTGATCATTCTGAGAGTTTTAGCTGAAAACAGCTGGGCGTGTCTGGATATGCTGGAGACATTTAGCCTCTCATCCCAGAGGCTTCTTCCAGACTTTGGTTGTGGTCAGTGTAGCGTGAGGAAGTACATCAGAAACAAACACACGGGCTGTGCTGCAAGTCGTCTTCTTTTTTTCTCCAAAACATGTTTTTGTCTAAATGAAGGTGATGTTGTTGTTCATAGAATTAAAATTCATGTGGTTAGCTGGCTCATTTAAAACATGTAATGTCTTGAAAGAATCGGAATTGGGAGTTGATAGGAACCAGAATTGAAATGAGGAATTGGAATCTGAATGTTCAAATTCAAACGATGCACAACCCTATTCATGATATACAAACATCTGCCCTCTGATTGGCCAACAGTAACGTGACTCTTCCAATGCCTCTCTTTGCTCTTCTTTTTTGGGTAAAAAATGCAACGTTGATGGTTTATCTCCACAAATAAAGGCCTGAAGGAGTTTTGCCTTGTTGTGGAGATGCTAATGTTAGCTTCTACTAGCCGAGACGTGCTCTGCTCGCTCTTGGACGCTAAATCAGAACAGCATTCTGCGGTTGTGAGCAAAGGTGGGCGGAGCCGTGAATGCCAAATTTTCTGGCTCTTTCTGGCCCAATTGTTTTCCCGTCAACAGCTACCGCAGAAAAGCTTCACCTTCGGCATGAATGCAACTCAGAGTCACTGCCTGCATTTCAGAAAGAACAAGTTTGACACGGTTTCTCAGTGAACAAGACCTTTAAGCAACATTAATGTGTCTAAAACCAAACAGTTGACCAATTCCATCTTTGTGTAATGCGAGAAATGCAGCAGCAGCAGCTGGAAATTCCAGTGTAATCCCATAATGATGATGACCTTATCTTAAAATGATTGAGAAACCAAGCAGCAGCAGTGGACAGGTGTCCTGTTTCTAAACAGAATCTATGATGTAAGGAGAACAAGTTCTGGGGAAGGGCTGTATTTCACAACAGTATCTGTAGAGCACAACTCCTTCTCTAAAAAGTGCGGTAAATCGGAGCGCTGGCAGCATGAGGAGAAGAAACAATACGGAACATGAATTTGGGAAAGAATCTGCGATAAAAACAGTAAAGCTGTGGATTTATCATATTATCCCTGCCCTCCCCTTATCCAGCTTCTACACACTCCCTTTGTTCCAGTCGTCTTTTCATCTCCGTGCAGCTTTCAAGACATGCCAATTAACCTTTCAGCACGCTGTGTGGACATCTCGGTGTCTTTGTGGCGGGCTCCCCTCAAGCCTTTGTGTTGTCTTGTCTGAGGACAGGCACATGGGCTCCTGTCTTTGTCTGCCAACACATTTCTGTCACTTTCACAGCTCTCACTGCCTCAGCGTGTTTAACCATTATGCACTTTACTGTTTTCATCAGCGCTGACCTGCTGGGATGTTAGCCAGGAGTTTTTAGATGAAACAAGACACAGGAACATTTGTTTATTTCATTGAACTTCCATGTCGTTTAGTTCTGAGCGGTGTTGTGTTGTCCCCACTATTGGAGCGTGTATTTACTGATGTCATGGTAACAGCTGATGTCAGGACAGATGTTCAAGCCTCATTAAAGTCATTTAAGAAATGATTAGATGTTTAATGAAACGTGGGGGGGGGGGGGGGGGGGTTGTCATAAATCACTGCAAACCACCGGAGCTGTCGTGAGAGCGCACGGGAGTTTTAGATGGGGAAGCTCTGCCGCGGGCTGCTGATCCGTCTGACTCTGCGTGTTAGCACACGTCGTCTCTCTTCCACATTACTGTTAGTTATATTTTTTATTATTATTTTTTTTAACCGCGTTGTTTTTTGTGGGTGGGCCTAAAAAACGGCAGAGGGAAAAATGTGCTTCTTCAGAGGACACGGGTAATTCTTCCTTTTGTTTTGGAGCTCTCTGTTTGACCTGTTGCCGGGGGCAACTGTAAACACGGTTACCATGGTGACGGCCAAAGAGGAAGCAAAAACACAACACGTGATTGAAGTATACGCTGAAGTGTAACAAGACCCAGCAGAAAGTGGTTGTCCTGGCAGACAGAAAGAGGAGAAACTGTGGCAATAAGAGTAAATTAGAGATTTACTGAAGTGTTTAATCCAAGAGAAACAGAATTAGGATGAAATCATTTAATCTTTTTGAATTTGCTTATTATAGATCACTGCTTCCTTTTATACAAAATACTGTTTTACACAAACAGGAAAGAAGTCTGGGTTAACTTAGGCCACTGAAAGTAGGCAAAGCCCTGAGATACTGGTCAGCTCTACAAAAGTGATTGAAATGAGCAGAAGCATGAGAGTGGCCCACAGGATTCTCCCAGTGATAAATGTGGAAGGAGGTGTGTGTATGTGTGTGTAAAAAAGCCGGATCATTGTCTCACCAGGAGGAGAGGACCCAGGGTGAGCCAGAGGCGACCTGCCTGCCTGTAGAAACTTTGTGTGTCTGGTTGCCATGGTTCCACTCTGTGTGTTTTGACTCCCCTTCTCCTTATTTCCCTCCCTCGCTCCTCTCCTGCAGGCCACTTTGGACGTGGTGATGAATCTCCATTTTCACTATATTGAGAATCTCTGGCAAACCTTTTGGAATTCAACACCGCCACCTAGTGATGGGAGCACAACCATCCCCAGCAGGTCAGGTCCCACAGACAGGACGAGTCTTCTGTGTTAACTGCAACAGTTGTGATGTCACACCTGAACACCAACTGTGGTTTCTCCTGAGATTCTGATGTTTTTCTTCTCTCACTGTAGTGACGATGACCTCGAACGTGTGATTCCCAATGAGAAGCTGATTGCTCTGTGTAAATATGAACCTGTCCGACTATGGATGAGGAGCTGTGACCACATCCTGTATCAGGCCCTGGTGGAGATCCTCATCCCTGATGTGCTGCGTCCGGTTCCCAGTCCGTCAGAAATCAGTGCTAGATAACATCTTCTCACCTCTAAGCTGTCACATTCATGTTTTATAATATAATCTATGATTTCTCTGTGTAATCCAGGCACTCTCACTCAGGCCATCCGAAACTTTGCCAAGAGTCTGGAAGGCTGGCTCACAAACGCCATGAGCAGCTTCCCACAGGAGATTGTTCGCACCAAGGTTAATAAAAAAAAAGGCCCAGAAAAATTAAAATAGTTGTGTGTGTTTACTTTAATTATTTCTGGGTGGCTTTTCCCTGACGTAGGGGGCGGTAGTCAGCGCATTTGCTCAGACTTTAAGACGATACACCAGTCTGAACCACCTGGCCCAGGCAGCTCGAGCCGTCCTCCAGAACACGTCCCAGATAAACCAGATGCTCTCGGACCTCAACAGGGTGGACTTTGCCAACGTCCAGGTGAGCTTTCACAAAAAAAAAAAACTGTAACACGATGTTCAAAAGACAGATGAGCCAAGTGTGTCAGCCAGTGTCTGTTGTGGTTTGTCTCTGGCTGAGCCTGGGGGTGTTTGTTGTGTCCAACAGGAGCAGGCTTCCTGGGTGTGTCAGTGTGACGAGAGTGTGGTTCAGCGTCTGGAGCAGGACTTTAAGGTCACCCTGCAGCAGCAGAGCTCTCTGGACCAATGGGCCACCTGGCTGGATAACGTCGTCTCTCAAGTTCTGAAACCTCACCAGGGCAGCCCCAGTTTCCCCAAAGCTGCTCGCCAGTTCCTGCTGAAGTGGTCATTTTACAGGTATGAGCTGGGGGGGGGGGGGGGGGCACACACACACACACAAGAGTTAACACCAATGTTCATAGATGCTTATTGTGGACACGTCTCTCTCCTGTAGCTCTATGGTGATCAGAGATCTGACCCTGCGCAGTGCTGCTAGTTTTGGCTCCTTTCACCTGATTCGCCTGCTGTATGACGAGTACATGTTCTACCTGGTGGAACACCGCGTGGCTCAGGCCACTGGAGAAACTCCCATTGCAGTCATGGGAGAGGTGAGAGCTTTGTTCTGATAAGGAAACATACATCACACTCAGGCCTCCTAAACATGAGGATTAATTCTCTCTGAATTCTTCCAGTTCAGTGACCTGAGCTCCATGATGCCATCACTCATGGAGAAGGGTAAGCTCCTCCCACTACTCTAGTCATCTCCAAGTTTTACAAACATGCAGAAATGTGTTGATTTCGCAATCCTCGCTTTAAGAAGACACCATGCCAGCATGGCGATGCGCAAATTTTGCGGCATTCGTTCCGCCTCGCTTGGTAGTAATATTGCGGTAACTGTCCATCTTATAAACGGTGATGGCGCCTTGGTGCAACAGAGGGAGGTATCATGATCACGTGGGGAGTTACTTCCGAGCTCCGGCCATTAACTACTATGAAAATGTACAATAAGTTTCACCTTCGTAAGCAGAAGCAGCTGAAATGATAAACTGAAGCGCTGCAACGCTCCTTGAGCTTCTCTCCGTTAGAGCTGGAGCTCATATCAGAGACCACAAGGGGATGGAGAGGAACAGACTCCTTTAGGAGCGGCTTGTCAAAGAAACTTAACAATTGTGGTTTCAGTCGCAGTAAAAATCAAGTTATGTCCAAGATAAACTGAGGTCCGCAGCAGCGCTGAGAGCGCCGCCATTGCCCAATCTTTCGTAAAAAGGACACGATTGCGCCACATTACCACCACGGTCTGACGACTTCTAAACAACCTAAGCTTCTCTGATGCCGCCACGGCGTTGCGACAAATTGATGGCATTATTTTATAAAAATGACGTACAGTCAGAATGAGCAGAGATAAACATATTTTTCCCTTTTAACAATTTTCCAGCTGTAATGTTTAATCAGCTTTTGACGTAAAAACAGTTCTGAGAAACCCTGTGCTTGTTCTTTTTGAAATATGATTGGTCACTCAGTTTCACATGCAGGCTGAATATGAAAATAGTCTTCTACCCCTGTTTTCTGCATTAGCCGCTAATAGGAAATTGATGGGGAAACGCTCGGTTCTGCTAGCCAGAGCTACGTCACATTGCTAAATTAGCATTTATGGACTCATCCATCAAGGCTTACGGGGAAGGTTGTAGTTGGTTTATTGTTCAGGAAACAGCAGATAACGTCCTTGCTAGTAGAAGCTAACCATTAGCGTTAGCAACTTCACCACACAGCAGAACTCTCTCAGGCCTGTGTTATTTGTAGAGATAAAATATCAACACTGCAAAACAAGAGCCAGTGGTAGTCGCATTGCTGTTAGCCAATCAGAGATAGGATGTCTAAATATCAGGAAATAGGACATCTTTTGCGCCCCTTAGAACAGGCTCACTTCTGGTTCCTGAAACAGGAGCGCCAGAGCTTTCCCCCCCACACAGATCGACTTACACAAAAGACCACTGCAGATGTGTTGGAAAAACGAGTGAACTTGGTCTTTAATGTTTAGAAACGTATTCTGACAGTGATATTGTTCGTTTCTGTGCCACCAGATACATCATTCTCAGACGATCTGAGTAACCTGGGCAGCGAGGCAGATACATCCAGAGGTCCCGCTGAGCCGGCTGTAAAGAGGGAAAGGATTGAGATGAGCCACCCTCTGCAGGAGATGTGAGACCAGTCTGACCAGTGTCTTCGTCAGGAGGGGTTCCTTCTCCAGCAGAGTCGTGTAAATAGAGAAGAGTGTTGTAGCAGCAGCAGCATCATGATCATCATCATCATCATCATCATCATCCCTCCCTTCTGGAGTTTATATAGATGCTTTTTTTCCCCTTTTAAAGACTCACAGGGTAACATGGATCTGATTCTTCTGTTTTTGTTGGAATTGTTAATTTCCTTTGTACAGTAACTTTTTATCAGACAGATAATTGGAGTGGTGGTGTGTGTTGTACGTGATTCATCTTTTTTGTTTTTAGCTGTGCCATGGTGTCCTTTTGAGTGCCTTAGATTTTTAACTCCTGAACCACCACTACAGTGTGTGTGTCTGCCCTTCAGCTGTGCCTCTACCGCAGTATGAATGTATCGTCTTCAAACCTCCAAAGCACCTTTAACATCGATGGGGTGTTGGTGCGGTCTCCTGGTTGCCTCTTCAGCTCGTAGCAAACGTGTGGGAAAAGGTAAAAGAGAACAGGAACACGCAGCCTACAAACCCAAAGGACTTTTCCCTTTTGTCCTTCTCACCAGCTCAGCTGAGTTTCCTCTGCGTCTGGCTGCAGGACCTCACCATGTGGCAGGAAGCCGGGTAACTCGACTGTTAGATGTTTGTTTACCTCAATATTTCTGCTCTGATGACAGGAGGCAGGAACATTTTATAAAAAGCCACGGCTCTTTTCCATGTCCCTCCTGATCTGGTGTCAGCTGGTGGAGGATCTGTGAGCTGCTTTACTGGAGCAACCCCAGACTAATCACCGTAATGGAGACGAGATCCTAAATACCTGTTAGAGCTTTAGACCCGTGAAGCCAAAACCCTCCAACTAAAAGAGAATCTGACCTTTGACCTCATGCTGTTACTCAGATAAAGTCTTATATTCTGTGTAAATCAAATAGAAAATTCTGTGTCATTTGGGAAATTTGTGGATAATAAATTATATATACATATATCTTTATATGGTGTAGAGAGTGTGTGCTTTGTGGCCTTTCCCGAATCCTCTGATGCTGTACTTGTCAAAATAAACACTTTGATTTGTAACCAATTCAATTTGTTTCCAATCTGAACTGTTAAATGTGGAAAATTTAGTTGTTACAGTTGACGTCGCTGCCTTCAGAAAGCTAAACAGTCACAATAAAAGTCCTATTTATAGCGACTAATCTGATTTGACGATGTCATTTGTTTGGTTGTTATTTTTTTTTCACCCTCTGATTTTGCTGTAGCAATGATTTATTTAAGGCTTTGTGTAACTTGTGCCTGTCACAGTAATTTGCCTTAAAAGTGCTTTGAAAAAAGTTATTTGTAATGTTTCGTAAGGCCGTTTTAGACTTTGGCGGAGGAATATTTTTATTGAACTAGGCTCTTACAAGTATACTGAACCATTATATGTGTGTATTTCTAAACCTGTTCTCGACTACACTAACTGGCCTAAGGACAGATGATGGTCTGTAATAAACTACATAGTTCAGCTGTATTTTGTATTTGGTCACAATGTGTAATAAACTGTTGTAAACTCAAAGGTTTGAACACATTTAATCTTTTATTTGAACAGAATCTCCATTTGGACCAAACTATTTTTATATTCCTACACATTGGTAGAGGTTCTTCAAACACGCTTCATTAATCAGGCTGTAATAAAGATACAGTATTTACATCATTTAAATAACCTGGTTTCCATGGCAACCCAGCTTTGGACTATAATGAGTCATAATTACAATGTATAATTGACAAAAATGTAATTTAGCTTGATACAAAAACAACAGACCCGACTCAACAGAAATGAGGTTTCCTACTGAAAAAAGTGAACAATGATACACACACACACACACACACACCTTAAATTAAAGGAGTAGAAGAATGATGTTGGTCCAAAAGCAGCAGGACTTTGTCAGTAGTAAGTGCACGTTGTCCTCCACAGCTGAGCTGATGTTGGGAGTCGAGGAGCGCCGTCTCACCGGGAAGTAGCTCTTGGCTCAGACACATAAAAGTGCAAAGTTCTCTGAATCGGCAGCGACGCGTCTTTCTGATGGTCCTCATGACGATTCACAAAGAGCAACCTGCGATGTACTTCCCTGTCAAAGAAATAAACACAACATGTTATAAAAAGGGAAGTGCCCAAAGGTAGAACCAACCGTAGAGTCAATGGAACCAAAACTACTTCATGTTTCAATACAAAGGTTTATGTTCCAGCTGCTGACCGTTTCCTGGCAACATTCACTGAAGCCACAAGACCGCAGCTTCTCCTGCGTCCAGCTAAGATTTTCCTTTGTAACGAGGTAAAATAAATTTAGTAATGAGTGCAGATAAGACAATGGTGCTAATTCAACTCTGAGCAAAGGAAACAAAACAAACTAGGACAATAATTTGCAAAGAGCAGCCCGCTATTTAATTCCTTGTCAAATTAGGAAAATAATCCATGTAAAAACAAAGATGTGATGCAAACAGAGAACTTCAACAGCTTTAATTTACTTTTTTCAATCATTAAAAACTATTTTAATCAAAGTTTGCTGCTGTAAATGCCAACCTTTTATCAGTGATTCTAAACTAAATGAAACTATTATAGAATGTTTGAAGCTCTGAGAACACAACAGTTAAGAATAAACTCAGGGAGCTTTTATTCCTTCTGACTTCTAGGTCATCTACATGTCTGTTTCTCTTTAATGCGACTTTATGGTAACAACCCTAAAAACAACAATGCAGGAACAAAACCTGGTTTCTCTGTTTGAGTTTATCACCTGTGGCGAATCTCTTCTTGACCAGCGACATGCGGTAGCGGCTGCCCACCAGCTCCACGTCCACGCCCGACAGTGAGGCCCCGGAGCCCACAAACTGAACAGCCAGGCTGGGTGGCGGGCCGCAGGGGGCCTCCAGGCACTGCCAGCTGGCACACAGAGTCCCCGAGCCTGACACAAATACAGAACTGGTTCTAAAACCATGGCCCCGTAAACCAGAACGTACATCTACATTTCTGCGTTCATCCTTCCCTACATCACCATCACAAATAAATCATTTTATTTTGTCAATTTACAAAAGATTTGAACTTTACATAAAAGGAAAAGTGAAGGTAGCAGGTGAAGGTATTCATAAGCTTTAAATATTTCACTTTCCTTCAACTTACTAGAGAAAATAAGTTTCTGCTATTAAACATTCTAGAGAGATGGAGTTTATAAAATACAAGCAGCATTAAATCGGTCTAAATGAAGTCTGATTTCATTTATTCTACTCTTATTTGCTCTGCATGAGGCCGACTGGAGCAGCTGCTGTTCATAACAACAAAACACCTTCAGCTTCCTAAAACGCAAAAACCGAGGTGAGCAGAAAATTTGACATGACTCTGATTCATTGTGCATTTTCATTCTCACACAACTTGGACTGAAAAATAAGCAGTGAAGCGGAAAAACAATGCAGATTTAGATGATCTGGTTTTTTAACCCATCAAACCAAAGGGTTCAAAATAAAGTCGAGCAGCTGACCTTTGCTGTGGTTGGTCGGGGAAAGGTTGGAGAGTTTCCACAGAAGCCGACGTTCCTCAGAATTCCTGCACAAGCAGAAAGGAAGTTAGTACAGACTGACCTGACTTATCTCCATGGACGTAATTTTGAGGGGGGACAGGGGGGACATGTCCCCCCCACTTTTTCCAAAGTCAAGTTTTGACCCCTGCACTTTTTACCATCCAAAAACAATATTACGCTATATTAAATTGACACTGGTTGAGCTCTAGGACCAAGCGGAAAACAACCGTTTGTGTTGAAGCCTGTTTCCCATTAGAACATACTGTAAAGACCCCCCCCCCGTGTCCCCCCCACTTCTAAAGTGAAAATTACGTCCATGCTTATCTCCACCATGTTTGTAGTCCCAGAACTTGATTCCACCGTCAGAAATGTTCGACCCAACTCCATCATTCCATTGTTTTTGTCAGTAAATAACAGTCTAACGGTTCCTGGTTCTGCTTATACAAATATAAACACATTCTCAGCTGATGTTTAATTTATGCTTCGGTTACATTTATTTGGTAAACAACAGCTCGGTCTCAAGAACACCCAGTCATCCTGCCTCCATCGCTGCTCACCAGGAGGCGGGCGGCTGGCACTGCAGGTCGGTGGCGTTGTGATCCAGAGGCAGCAGCACCTGGACAGCGGTGAGCTGGGTGGAGGGCGCGGTGGCGGGGCAGCAGTGATAATCCAGGGACACACGGGTGACCATGCCGCTCTGCTGACACTCAGCTGACAGCAGGAGAGGAGCCCGACCAGGATCCTGGGACGACACCTGAACAAACAATCAGCTGAGGGTCAGAAAGGGTTTTACTAACAAAAGTATTTACCTGATAACTACACTTAAATTTAAAGGTATTCCTTTCAATTTGAAGTTTTCCAGATTAAACAGTTATACAAAAATTTAAAATCATAAAGCAGCAGAACTCTCCTAAATCCTGACCTGATACTTGAGCAGACCGACGTTGTAGTAGGAAGCCTGAGGGTTAAGCTCCGCCTCTTTCTGAAGGTACAGCTGCAGAGCCTGCATGTTGAACCAGAAGTCTCTGGTGTCCGGGTCGCTCTGGGATGGATCACTGAGTGGACAGGGACACAACCAAAGCATGACAAATTGATAGCAGAGAGAATGGATCTGTGATGTGAAGAGCAGCAGACAGCTCACCTGTATAGCAGCTTCTGATTGGGCAGGAAGTGATTGATCCTGGAGATGTTGACCAGCCTGAAACTGAGAACAGGAGCGTTGGGATTGGCAGTAAAAATCCGGGTGATTCCTGCAGGGAAGGACATCGTTAGGTCGCCGATGATCTTCACAAGACATCTGAGGGAAGAAAGACACGACACATGAGATAAATGTTTCTTTGGATCTATTAATAATCTTTCATTAAACAGCATAAAGCTGTCGGCTTCGCAGAGACCTGTTGTGCTGTCCTCCTTTAAAGAAGGCATTGATATATTCCGTTATTGCAGCTGCTACAGGCCACGCCTCCTGCGTGCTGAGGGAAATGGGACTGGGCCCTCTGGATAGATGCACTGAGCACATTTAAAACACAATGAAGCATCGTAACAAACAGTCTGGCTGTGATGAAATCGTTGCTTCTCGTGTGGCTTACATGTTCTCTGTTGGTGGTCCTGGTGCTGGTAGGGCAGCGGCGAGGCTGGACCCACTCGGGCAGGGCTGGGTGCTCGGTTCTGCACCCCCCACTCACCCTCTCTGGCCTGAGGCCACTCGCTGGGACTGGAGGAGGAAGAGGAGGTGAGAGAAGGGCTGGGCTCCGGCAGCGGAGAGGAACACAGAGACCTCGACTGAAACACAAGAGTGGGACAATATGAAGACGGACGTCCCGAAGACGAGTCTTTAATCAGAGGTTAAAAAATGGAGCAACAGGGGACTCACTCGCTCACAGCTGCTGATATGGCCCGAGGTCCGCTTGGTCCGGGTCGCTCTGTGAGGAGCAGCAGCCATGACCTCAGATATGTCCGGTCTGTAGTTGTGTTTGGAGCCTTAGAGACACAAACAAAACTAATCCACACAGATCCCAAACTACAACTCAGACGACAGAAGTTACAATCAGAGAGGAGAACAGGGAGCTGGCAGAGCTGACTAGCACCAAACGTGACGATGCTTTACGTGTGCGGATTCAGCCGCTGCTGTCCTAATATCTCCAAAGGTTTTCCTCTCTAGTGAAGCAGAACTAGACCAATCCTAGACAGTCTGCCTCACCGCACCAGAGCCAGAGCAGAAAATGTACCTAATAGACTTAAACAATATAATAATGGCAGCTTTGGATAGATTTAAAGGCTCTGTAAAGCATCAATGTGAAGCTAGAGAGTGTGAAAGTGGTCAGGGGTTATTTTACATCTGTGTTAGAAAGCAGCAAAAGACCAGAGGAGATGACTTGGTACCCCTGTGAGAGCTGATACTGCAGGTGACCGGAGTGTTCAGATCCAGACAATCTTCGTCTTTATCTGTGGAGAAGCACAGATCTTCCTGAGGACCCGAATGCCTGGTGAGGGGAGGGGCGTTCCTACGCGGCTCGCTCTCTGATGAGCGGTGTTTCCTCCTCTCGCCGCCTTCCTGTGATTTGGAGCCGCTGGCCTCATTAAAGGGGTTGTGAACAGAGTTCCAGGTCATCAGCTCCTTCTTTGGCTGAGCTGATGGTAAAGGAGCTGAAGCTGCATCCAGTCCCAGTCTGTTGCTGGAGCCGCCATGCGAAGATGGCATCGTCCCAGCTGCTGCAGCCAGTGACGACTGGTGTGTTGGACTGCCAATCATCGTGATGGCGAACGGGTCGTCAGACGTAACTGGAGGAGGGAGGCTGCAGTCTCGTTTCCGCTCTCGTTTGTTCTCCTTCTCTTTGCGAGTGGAGCAAGAGGAGGAGGAGGAGGAGGAGGAAGGGGCGGGGAGTGTCTTTGTGTCAGCAAGAGGGATGGAAAACGGGTCCCTGCGAACTTCCTTCCCTCTGACCTCCTGGGACTGGCGAGCAGGCAGGTGCGTCCAAGCGTCAGACAGGTTTAACGTCTCCGGGGTGACAGTCCTGTCAAAAGCAGCGAAGAAGGGGTCCTCAGGTGGAATGTGTTTGCAGTTCCACACTGACGACTCCACCTCGGGTGGGGGGAGAGACTGAGGGAAAGCCGGGAACCGAACAGACGAAGGATCCACATCTAGGGGGGCGCGTGATGGATGGGACAAAGCTGCAGGCCATACGGTGGAGGAGTCAGCGTGAGGGTTAGAGCACGGCTCATGGAAGGCAGAAAGGAAAGGGTCCACGGGTCGGCCCAGAGTTTGTGTCTGCTCTTTGCTCTGAGACACCGGGGGCCAAGCGGCCCAACCCGTCAGCTCAGGGGACAGCCCAAGAGGCTGATGGGAGGGCGAGTCGAGACCAGAGTCCTCAACGTTATCCGGTGAGGAAGAATCGGAGGAGAAGGCAGCATCTGGACAAAATAGCAGAAGACGAAATCAGCTGTGATGTCTAAACCAAAAACAAACACAACATTAGACGTTATACTGATGATTTTAGGCTGTTCTCTAGGAGACATCTCCACTCATCTGTGACTATAATAACAATAATAATAATAATAATAATAATAATAATAATAATAAAGGCTCAGAGAGAAAATATCTGTATTTGGTGATTTGCTGAAAGAAGGGAATCAAATACGCCCGAATCAATGCCAAACAGATTATACATCCAATTTATTTATTAAAACGCAAAAATCAGCAGCTCCTTCTTTACATTGCAACCTTTTTAGGACAAAATTTAATCTAAAAATAAACTATTAGTGCTTTTTTATAGCTTTTAAAGACAGAATGAAAGTGTTTAGGCAATCGATTTTAATTATTAACTAAAGTTTGACATGTGCAGAGTCTGCCCTTTGATGACAAATTAAAGACTATTAAATAACATTTATGTTGATATTAAATATTTTTCTTTATTATAATTTAAGCAACACAAACTTTCTCTCAGGTCTCATGATTCAAGTGTTTTTATGAAGTCTCTAAAGTAATAGCGGAGTGTCTTTTAACAACAGTTTGTTTCTGTCGTGCTGATCCATCGTCATGGCTTCTTGGGATTTACGATGAACTGTAATCATTTTCCAGCTGTGCCCGATTTCACTTCCATGACAAGTAAAAATGTCCACCGTAAAAAACATTCATTAAGTTCTTCTATTTGTGTCAAAATAACCTAAAAAAAGAAGCTAAAAATGACTGAATCTAAACTTTTCTTACATTCAGAAGCACCAAACGTGTTCTGCTCTCGGAGCTGTTCGCGGCTGTCGAAGCTTTTGGACTTGAAGGCCAACTCCAGCGGAGGTCCAAACAGACTGTCAGAGCCAGACGCTGCTGAACTCAACCTGAAGGAGAAAACAGTCATGACCGAGCGATGAGAAGAGGGGCGTCAGGGTTGAGGAAACACAAAATTTCACATTATTATCATTATGAAGAGCAAGAAAGTAATCGTGTGTCTCAGCGGGGTCTTTACTTAACATTTTAATAATGCAAAACAATTATTATATTTAAAACAGCATCAGAAAAGAATACTTTTATTTGCAAGATTTAGTTTAAAGTCTAACTAAAATATTTGGTTTTCTCATCTAAAAAGAAACAGAAAGAGGAAAGTGTGTAAAAAAAAAAAAACCCTCATAAAGATCAGGCTGAAAGATGCTGGCGGCTGAAAGCCTGAGGGGAAAATCCGACCATTCCACCTCCAAATCTGCATTTGTTCACCTTTAAGAGGTGGAGGAAGTGATGAAGCAGAGGGCAGAAACATCTCACCTGCTGTGATCGGGGCTGGACGTGGACCTGCGCATGCTCTCCTGCTCTCCATCTGCAAACAGACAGCACATCATGAGAGAGAAAGGGCCTCGGAGCGGACGACGCTGCCTAATCAGAACTAATCAGCAACGCAGCGTCGTTTGTCACAGAGGTGGGGACAGGCTAGACGAGGTGAGACAAGACGACACCAGGGAAAAACCATCTTCCTGTGATAAATACGAGCCGTTAACCTGGTCTCACTGCTGCTTATGTTGAGAAAGGGCATTAATCAGATGCTGCTCATTAATCCTGCTACCTCTGGATTGACGAAGGAGAGACTTCCTCCCGCTCCACTTTAACCTGCTGACAGCTAACGACCCCGCGGGTGATAAAAGGAGGATCTGGAGCGTGAGGAGAGTTGCCTGAGACTAATGGAGAGGAGCAGCTTGTGTTAAGTTAGCCAGGGGAGAGATTTGTTGTTTGCAGGGAGCCGAGCGAGCCGGAGGCTATGAGATCCTCCATGAGGGTCAAGTTAAGGCCATAAAAGTGAGCGGTAAATGAACATAATTTCAGTGACGGGGATTGTAAATCCTCATCGCAGCTTTTAATTGGACCGATGACTCACCCCTGTGAGAGGAAGCCTCACTCTCCTCTAATCGGACTCCTGCTGCACTCGAGTTTCCTGCAGAGACAAAAACAGCAACTTGACTATCAGAAATAAAAGATGCAACAGATCGTGTTCCACATAATTCCCTTTATGAGTGAAAAGTTAAGCTAAACATGAACAGAAACACATGCAGAACTCACTGGGGAGATGCCGCTTCACTGGATTCTGGAAATCAAGAGAATGAGACATAAAAGAGAAGTTATTCAACATTTTTATTAAAAATGTAAATATTACCCAGCTTTTTCTGTCTGTGAGAATCGTCCTTTCAGTTTGTTTTTATGATGTTTACTAAAAGCGTTGGGCCAAAGAGCGACGACCCACCTGCTGTTGTGCTCTTCTGTTGGGCGGCAGAGTGAGCGCCCAGACGGTGGCCTTCAGCTCCTTCTCCGTGGCCACAGAGCTGCTGCTGGCCTCCGGTCTGATCTGGACGTGGAACTTCTTGGGCTCCTCATCATCGAAGTCTGAGTCGCTGGAGTAGAAGTTGTTCTCTTTTTCATCAGAGCAGCGTTCAGGAGGAAACGAGTCAAGAATAAAAATAACGGTTTTGGTGACGAAAAGAAAAAAGGCCATTAAAAGTTTAATTTGAACTATAAATCTTCTACATTTAGAAATACAGACGTGGACAAAATAGTTGGTGCCCTTCGGTCAACGACACAAAAACCCACAATGGTCAGAGAAATAACTTGAATCTGACAAAAGTAATAATAAATAAAAATTCTATGAATGTTAACCAGTGAAAGTCAGACATTGATTTTCAACCACGCTTCAATGGAATTACTGAAAAAATAAACTTATAGACCAGGCCTGGACATAAATGACAGTACCCCTAACTTAATATGTTGTTACACAACATTTTAAGGCAATCGCTGCAATCAGACGATTTCTGTAACTGTCAGAGACTTCTGCAGCAGGTATTTTGGCCCACTCCTCATGAGAAAACAGCTCCAGGTGTCTCAGGTTTGAAGAGCGCCTTTTCCAGAAGGCACGTTCCAACTCCTTCCAAAGATGCTCAACAGGATTGAGGTCAGGGCTCATAGAAGGCCACTTTAGAATAGTCCAGTGTTTTCCTCTTAGCCATTTCTGGGTGTTTTTCACTGCATGTTTTGGGTCATTGTCTTGTTGCAAGACACTTGACCTGCCACTGAGACCAAGCTTTCTGACACTGGCCAGCACATTTCTCTCCACAGTCCCTTGATAGTCTTGAGATTTCATGTACCCTGCACAGATTAAAGACACCCTGTCCCAGATGCAGCAAAGCAGCCCCAGAACCTGTATGGTCGTTAAATCAAACATCTATGCGTACCCGCCATTGGATGTTGGTTGTTGTGTGAAGACACAGATGTGAGCATGCCATACTGTACTGATTACAAATTCCACCAACTTGTTGTGTGGTCATTAATAAAGGAATCTGAATCTGAATTACTTGTGTCCTACCAAAACACAAATTAGAGCTTTATAATTCTTCACATAAAAAAACCACAAATGTAGAAAATTGTGCAGAAAAATGGAGAAAACTCTCTAATCCCCTGATGCATTAAAACACTGTTTGGAGGAATTTAGAGTCTGTTCATCAAAATCCCAAGAATAAATGTGTTGCAGACGGAGTTTAACACACGACTAAGGATAGTTTCAAACTGCAGGCAAAAGTGCATGAAATCTGATTTATTTCCCCACATGTGACCCATATCTGAACAGCACAGATCCCATTTTTTCAAATCTGACCAAGGTCACTTTCGTATGTGGTACTGATTCCAGTGCATATCTGATGTCTTTGAAAGTGACTGCAGTGATCATGTCGAATTAAAACCGTGTCCTATGTCACCGAGTCAGCTGAGGTGAGCAGGTGTGTTGATGCTCTCGAGGAGAAGCGCTGACAGAAGGACTTCAGGAGGGGCTTCTCCATGAATGAACGTAATTTCGGAACATTTTCGGTGAATTATAATTCGAGAAGACGGCGGGAAAAAGGAGTAAAATAGTTTACCTCTTCACATCACAACTCCGCCCCTCACTGGAGAGAGCTTGATGTCGCACTTCAGTCATAATGTCAACAGCCACACGAAAAAATCTGGTTTACTCAAAAAATCAGAATTGAGCAACAGGGCCTGCAGTGTGAATGAAACCCAAGTCTAGATTATAACATATTTATGAGTCTAAAGTCTTTGAATAATCCAGCAGAAGAGAGGATGACTTAAACACGGATGCTTTTAAGTAGTGTTTGGCTATTTTTTTCCCTAAATATCCAGATGCATCAAGCAGGAGCAGAAAAAGGATATCATTGTGAGTGCTGTCAGCTCTGATGACAAATCCCTCATCATCCATTTCCAGCGGTGAATTCTGTAGTAAACAGAGCAGAGGGAGGCAGACAGCAGCCGAGTCAGCAGAAACAAACGGTGCATTTCTGACACCCAGAAGCATTAACACACCATCTTTCAGAGCTCTAACAGAGCGTTCTCTAAGCGTAGCTGATTGAGTAAATCGACCTTACAGACGATGCAACACTGATGACACAAGTGTGGGTTTAGTTATTCCTACAAGTACAACCACTGTCCTTGTCAATAGATGTAAGACAGAAACTGAATTAAAGGTCAACCCAATTGTTTGGGTGAAAATTTTGTTTTTTATTAGTGAATACGTCATGTAGAAAATGTTTTTTTTTTTTATAAAACCCTCCCTCGGCTAAGCAGTTGCCTCTGTCGAGTGTTTTCAGAAACATGAAACTTGTGAAAGTATAAAATTTCGGCATCAGTGGCTCTGTGATGCTCTGTTTTATGCTCTGACTTCTCATTAGCCTGTTAGACGGCTGTTTGGCAGTGTTTAAGTCCTTTTACACACACACACACACACACACACACACACACACACACACACACACACACACACAAGCATGTACAGATACACACATGGCTATGTGCTGTCCATGTGCTTGGAAGATAACCTCCCAAATGTCTTCTGGGAAGTACAGGAATAAAAATGGGAAACCCCACACCATCCATGACCCTAACCCATCACACACTCATGACTCTTCCCAACACCACCTCGCACAACAACACACCGTTTTTACAGATTTTACGCCTTCAGAATACACACACGCACAAACGAGCCGTCTGCTATTTAGGGCAAAGATTGACAAACGAGCTTTACGCAGATGAGTGTGAATTACGTCAATTACTTACCAACGTGTCCATGACAGCCGAGTCCCTACGAACCCAGAAAAAAAAAACCACAGGAGTTTATTAAACTTTTCAACAACAGCTCAAAGCAAAGCTCTATTTTTTGATTGAGCAAAACTTTAAACTGAAATCAGACATGACCAAAAGTCCTAAAATGGTGATTCAAATGTTTGTTTTTTCCATCCATCGATCTAGGCTGTTATCAGATGCTGAATGTGAATTTGACTCAAAAATCAACACTGTGAGAATTAAAAGTTGCAAAAAAATTATATAAAATCATTCTGACAAAAATCTCGTCACACAGCAGTAGGATCAAGACAGGAATATCGCAGGAAGTTCAAACATTCCTGCACCGCCAAAATACACACATTATGATTTTACATAATGAAATTCCAAAGGAGTGCATTAACCTAATAGTTAATAAACTAGAAATTATGTTATGTAAATCAATAAATAAACAAGAAATCTCATTAAATACCTTACATAAATGAAAGAGAATATTTTATCTTTGTTTGAACTGAAATCAGCTGTTTGACACCAAACTGCAACCACATATAAAGAAGACATGATCCGTCCTGCACTTAAATGTTCCTGTTGTTTTACAAACCTACAGACTCATTCTTGTTACGCTGTTTTTGACATCAACTGCAAGGTGTCAAACATACAAAACTGTTGTTAATTAAACACTAGAGTTACTGAATTTACATCAGATTCTAACAAGTTGAATCGCTTTATTCAGTCTTCAGTTAAACTGGTGCACAGGCTGTCAATCATGTCCTTGCTGTTCAACAATATTCACTCTGACTGAAATATAGTGTTCAGACATGATTTTGACATCTAGAATTTCATCATGATGAGTCAAGAAAACGAAAACTTCAGTGAATTTATTCCAATTTCCTTTCTATAAACCACTCGGTTAAAATACTGATTTAACCAGGTAAACACGGAGGGCTTTAGGTGTGTGTGTGTGTGTGTGTGTGTACTACACTCACGTAGAGTCTGGCTCCTTGTCCCTCTTGCCGAGGCCAGGGATCCTGAAAGTTTTAGCTCGAGTCTTTTTCCCACCCTCAGGAGTCAGAGCTGTCATGTACTCCTCAAACCCAACCAGAGCTGCAGACAGCAACACAAACATTATCTAAATGATGTTTGGAGTGTGAGTGTGTGTGTGTGTGTGTGTGTGTGTGTGTGTGTGTGTATGTATACCTGGTTTGTCTTTGCCCGTGCCTTTCTGCTCAACAAATTTCTGAATGAGTATATCGATGCCGATGTTTTCCACATTCTGTTTGAATTCCTCGTGAACCTGAAGTTTATTTTTAAATAAAGTACAATTTATAAGAAAGTTTTTAGTTTTCACTGCCAGAATAAATATTGAAGTCACTGAGAAAAAAAAAACTTTCCTTAAGTGCTCCATGATAAGAGCAGATCGGCTCCAACCTACCTGTCCCACCTGGACATGGGTGTCCTCTATAGAGTGAGAGTAACTTTTGATCAGCTGTCTCATCTGACGCAGATGAGCTTCCTCAATCTCCTGAAACCTCTACACACACGCGCACGCGCACACACACACACACACACACACACACACACACACACACACACACACACACACACACACACACACACAGGAGAGTAACATGAAAAAAGCAGAAAATTTTCATATAGAAAATCTACCCAAATATGTTTTATAGACAATAAAATGTGTAGCCTTTATAGACTTCATTTGTGTAGTTAGATACCTTTAAACACTATAAATGGCATGAATGCAACTGCTTAAAGCAAATTATGTCCATCCATCCATTTTCTGAACCCGCTTTGTCCAAGCAGGGTCGTGGGGGTGGGTGGGTGGGGGGGGGGGGGGGGGGGGGGGGCTGGTGCCCACCTCCAGTGGTCAATGGCCAATCAGGCGGGGTACACCCTGGACAGAGAGCCAGTCCATCTCAGGGCAACACAGAGACACACAGGACAATCAATCATGAACACACACACACACTTAAGGACAATTTAGACAGACCAATCAACCTAACAGTCATGTTTTTGGACTGTGGGAAGAAGCCAGAGTACCCAGAGAGAACCCACGCATGCACAGGGAGAACACGCAAACTCCATGCAGAAAAATCCCAGGCTGGGAAGCGAACCCAGGACGTTCTTGCTACAAGGCAACAGCTCTAACCACTGTGCAGCGCAAATTATGTCCAATTATTAAATTATTCACAATTTAAGCTCTCTCTTCTTAAGAGAGAGCTGAGCCGGAAGGCAAAGCTCTCGATTTACCGGTCGATCTATGTTCCCACCCTCACCTATGGTCACAAGCTTTGGGTAGTAACCAAAAAGAACAAGATCTCGAATACAAGCGGCCAAAATGAATTTTCTCCACAGGTTGTCTGGGCTCTCCCTTAGAGATAGGGTGAGAAGCTCAGTCATCCGGGAGGGGCATGGAGTAGTCCCGCTGCTCCTCCACGTCGAGAGGCGCCAGTTGAGGTGGCTCGGGCATCTGGTCAGGATGCCTCCTGGATGCCTCTATGGTGAGGTTTTTAGGGCATGTCTAATTGGGAGGAGATCCAAGGGAAGACCCAGGACACGCTGGAGGGACCATGTCTCTTGGCTGGCCAGGGAACGCCTTGGGATTCCCCTGGTAGAGCTGGCCCAAGAAGCTGGGAGAGGGAAGTCTGGGCGTCTCAGCTTAGGCTGCTGCCCCAACGACTCGACTCCGGATAAGCGGCAGAAAAATGGATGGATGGATGGATGGTTGGATAGACAATTGATGAATTTAGAATATTCAGATTATCCTTAAACAAAGACGCCATTTAGAAGAAATAATAATAAAAAAAGCTTCAGGGATGCAGTGGGTCATCAGGAGGACTGCTGGAGTTTAGCTTTTAATTTGGTTGCATCATTTGTCACCGCCTGCTTTAGGCAGACTTGATGAGGTGATTCTAGGCTTTGCTGAGGACATAAGCCTGTGAGTAGATTTTTCTTTGTGTGCATGTTCTTGTTTCTTTGAGCCAATTATTATACATTTTTATGAGGTGTACGAGTGTGTGTGGGGGTTTCCCAAACACCTCAGTGCAGCCTGGTGAACAGACACCGAGAGAAAAAGACCAGCACAGCTTTCGTCTACATGAATTAGTTTAATCGTGCTCTCAGATCAGTTTCTCTTCTCCTTTTATTTAGTCTGGTTATTGGGAGCAAACATGGCACGCTGTTATTTAGTCTGTTTCTACCTGTTTCTATCTGTTCCTCTTTTTCATCTGCTCGTGTCTTGATGAGGAAACCGCATTTAGTTTCAGTAAGGATTCAAAGATGAATTCAGACTGATTTTATCTGACACAAGAAACTCTGGTTTCAGCTTGTTTTCAGACTAGCTCATTTGGTAACCGGGACATAACAGGATTTCCTCTAAACTCTCAGCTCATTACGACAAAACTCTTTAGAAAATAAAGAAGCTTGTAGATTTTTTTTCCTGTTTGCAGTAGATCAGAGGCAGGGTTTTGGTACTGGAGGTTTCTCTAATATTTCAGAAGCGTCTGGTTACCTGCGGGAAAAGATGCCTTGTTGAAGATAAAATGAGCTAAATTAGCTTAACTCACTCAAAGATGATAAAAAATATATTCATTGATAATTTATATTTGGTTTGTTTCTTAAAAACTCACCCAAACACCAAATTGTGTATTAACCTTATTTTATGACCAGTAATTATAATTCTTCACAAGTGTGTGACACACATTTTTGAGCCTTTAATGAACACATAAACATAGTTTAAAAACATTTTTCTACACATTTTTAAAGTAGGTCAGACTGTCTATGCAGGGCTGTAGTCAGGGGCGGCGTTAGGCCCGGCTACTTGGGCTGAAGCCCCGGATGTTTCATGAAAAGCCCCGGATCTAAATCGCGGAAGTAACATGCAGTACCAAAGTCCAACAGAGAGGGAGCAGCTGGCAGTAGTTTGTATACAGCCTGCCTGAACCTCCACCACTGAAGAAGAAGCCCTTCAGCAGCCGGCTTCTTCTACACTCTCTGCCTGAAACGCATGAGTGAAGATTGACATAAGGACGTTTTTTTAGACACAAAGTACAACGACAGAACCCCAGCTTTGATGAGACTGGTGTTGACTCAGGTTTGAGTCTTATTTGAAAATATTTGTTGTGCTGCTGGTTTGCCTAAAGTTAGCTTATCAGGTAAAGTTGTTGGAGAAAGAAAGGGAATATGTACTATCATCTCACACTAAACACTAACAGGAACAATACTCTGCCCTGAAAATGCTTAATATGTAGCTTCAGATTAAAAATTATGTGTTACAAGACAAATATATATGATGTTGACTAGTGCGTGTCATGTGTGTGTGCGCGAGCGCGTGCGTGCGTGTGTGTGTTAAGCCCCGGATCTTCTTCAGTCCTAAATCCGCCCCTGGCTGTAGTTATAAACCACGGTTGCAACAAAAGGTAAAGTAAAAAAGTCAGTTTTTCTTTTGGTTTAACCGTCCGACCTCATTAAAACGTGTCACTAAAAACCAAAACAGGATGTGTTCTTTTACTCTCTCTTATTTCTGTGGTACCTGGGAGAACGCTTTACTCCCCCAGGTAACGCGCTCCTTCCTAATTAAGACCAGACCTCCCCCTTCAGAACCATTACAATAGGTAATTGGTCACAAGGATTCCATTTATCAGTTCAAATGTAAAAACACAGAGGCGCTCATTAGGATTTGTTAAATATTCCCATGGAAACAGCAGCCGTAGCCATGGAAGCATGGAGGCAGTGATTAAAGGTAATGAGCAGGTTGCAGCGTTTGTGAGGAGACGGGTGGGTGTTTTAAAGTCAGGGGTCGAGGTTTCCTTTTTAGGAATGACGTGATGTTAGACAACAAAAGAAGGGATAAGAAGGGGCTCTCTTGTGGTGGGGGTGGATTTGATAAGGAAGAAAGGGGTGGGAGATCAATGGCTGGAGTCACAGCTGACCTGGGCAGATTCACTCATCTTCTGCTCAAACTCTCCTCCCACACGGTTGTATTTCTCGATGCTCAACGCAAACGACTCTGCCGCTTTCTTAGACTTCAGCTCCGCCTAGTGAGGAGAAAAGGAAAATGATGCTAATGAACAAGACAATAAACCATATTTCAGTAGGAACTAATGCTGGCTTCAGTTAGTCAGGCTGTTGAATTAAAAGCATGTAAATAAAACATTCTTTTCTGCTGTGTGAATCACTCAGACTAGAGTAGCTCATTACAGACATAAACAATGATAACATGACTTAAGAAGTGCTCTTCAACATATGTTAAAGGCAGTTCTAATTGGTTTAAGCCATTTGTCGGCTTTACCACTTTAAATTTACAACTCTTAACGATTCACGCTTTTTTTTAACTGTTGTTTCTATTTACAGCTGTACAAACTTCCAAGGATAGCCCAAAGTGTGGAGCCTGACTCGCTGACATTGGGGGGAAAAGTATGTTGATAATTATAGAGCTTTATTGTTGTAGAACTCCCCACCACCTCCTTCAGCCCTTTCAGAAGGTCACTAATGCACTGCCAAGCCAGCGGACAGATATACGGAACTCTCCAGTAGGTTCCGAGTCATGTTCAAAGCCTTTTCCAGATGGACGTGTCACAACGCATCCCCCAAGACATCTGGTAGGCATTCTGACCGATGCTTTAACTACCTTAAATATATTTTTTTTGTAGTGAAAGAGCAAGTCTGAATGGTTCAGCTCTTCCATCATCTGAACGAAATTACTTTCAGCTACCCGTATTCACAATGTCAATAACTTAGGCCACTACCTGGAACTCACAACCACGAGATATAGTCACCTTTAGACTACGCCTCAGGAGCCCAGAAAACTTAAACTCCTGATTTCATGGATCAGCTCCTGGTCAGAATCAGGCTTTATGACACGGTCTTGAGTAACACTCACATTACACATTTAACCAGTGTACCCAGTCCAACTAAACCTCCCAGTCTCATAAATAATCAACATGCAACAAAGATAAAACTGCAAAAAAGGAAAGAGGAAGTTGAGTAGAACCTTCTCCAGTTCTTTTTGTGGCGCTCCCTCCTTCTTGAGCCGATCCAGCTCCAAACACTTGGTGTGGTAACCCTCCTTGCATTTCTGAAGGTGACCGCTCTGAACCTGCAGAGCCTGCACCGCCTCCACTGTCCCCACCATGTCCTCCTTTGTCTGGTGGACAAACACACAGAGAGCAATACATGGACATGCTGGCCCATTCAAGATGGACCTCAATAACTTCAAGGAACATGCAGCAAGTACCACGATGGAGAAGAGAGCTATTTGATTTCCTGTGAGATAAATTTGATCAGAACAAAATGTAAAAGAAAAAACAACAACAAAGGAAAGTTGGCGTTTTTATCCGGGGAAAGCTACCTTGCGATGAGTTTTGACCTGCTCGTCTCCATACTTGTTGATGTCTCGGATGAGGTCGTTCATCTTCTTCATCAACTCGAGGTGACAGAGAGCCAGTTTGTCTGAAGACACCCTGAACACGTCCCACATGGGTGCAAAAGTCCTAAATAACACCAGGCTCATTACACACACACACACAAGGCTACAAAAATATTTTGCATATCCAAAAGTCAAAAACAAGGACACATCCAGAACCTTTTTATGTTTTTATTTAGCTCAAGCTGAGACTTGTGACCTAAATACTGCTGAGGTTAAGGGTTGTTAAATATTTAAATACAAGAGGGCATGATGATAACACAGACAGCTTTAACTCACTCCTCTATTCATGTTCGTTTATGAATTTTTTTTACATCAGTTTTAGTGAAATAATTCAATTTAGAATTATTTTCAGTTTAATCTGACTTCTGGAGATCATCTAAAGACTTCAGACTTAACCGGCATCAGGTTGCCAACACTAACTTTGGATAGCGCTGTACAAAAGAAAAAACAAAAAGCTAATACCAAAAAAAATTCTTTTAACAAATTGTGGTTGTTTTTTAACTCTAGAAATTCCTAATCAATGCGGAAAATTATTTGAGAAAGTAAATTAAGAACAACTGACATTTTATACATGATTTTTTTTATTTGACAAAAAAAGAAAATAAGAAAAAAGCTGCTCATTAATTTATTTTTTGTATGAAATTGTTTTTCATTCAGATTTAATTAGCAAGAATCAAACAATCCACTAATCCTAATCAGGTTTTAATTATTGCAGCTAAAACTGAATAAATGCAATCATGAGACACGGTTTTCCAACTGAGGCTGATCAACTTTTAACATGAGCAAATTATAGATATGAACACGGACATGTCTAATTCACTGAACCTTCAAGATACGACAGAAGCTTTTGCAGACACAAGAAACACAAAATTATTTCTTTGTCCTCATTTGCAGAGAATATGTGATTCTGCATTTATGTTCTTGTTTTCAATCTTTATGTTTGCATAAATATTGTGTAAAAAATCCATAAACTGTACAGAAAACAGCAGACAAGGCATCATGTTATTCATAAATATGAACATTTGGTGATGCAGATGGTGCTCATACAAATGTCATATGTGAATATATGACCATTACACTGTATAAATACAGAAACAGCGCCACCTGGGGGAATAAATCCTACTGTAAGTGTAAGAGGAAGGATGATTAGATAAAGGCTGTAGGGGCTTTGTGTGTGTGTGTGTGTGTGTGTGTGTGTGTGTGTGTGTGTGTGTGTGTTTGTGTGTTTGTGTGTTTGTGTGTGTGTGTGTGTGTGTTAAACTCACCCCAGCTGGCTTCCATTGCTGGCTATTTTAGCAAGTTTGCACATCGACTTTGAGTAAGTCTCCTCGATGGCGGCCCTGCAAAGCACAAGACACACAAACTACTTCCATACAAGCAGGTCTAATGAAGAACTTTCAAAAAGTCTTGAGGAAATCTAGAATATATGGATGTAGCTAAAGTAACCCTTGATGGTGGTGGTGGTGGGTGGGGTAGGGGTTAGCATTCATGACATCACCCACTTTGACTCACGACCGCAGGAGGGTGTACTGATTTAGCATCCGGGAGAGAGCAGAACGCTTTTCAGCTAGCAGAAGCTAACCATTAGCTTTAGCAACTCCACAATATGACCAAACACATTTTGACTTGTGCTGTGTGGAGATAAAACATCAATGTTGCATTTTGTCTCCCAAGAAACAAAGGCAGTGGATGAGTCACATTGTTGATGGCTAATCAGAGGAGAGACGTTTGCATTTAACGAATATTAACGAGTAAGATTCGTATTTCTGTTGTTTTCTACCCACCACTTCTCCGACAAACATTTGCGCCTTGAAACAGGAGCTCAAAAGCATTTATTTACACATAAAATTATTCATAAGTCATTAATTCATGATAAAAACAAGTGAAAATCACTTTAAATTGAATATTTCTGCCCAAAACCGTAATCATATCTATCTTCAGATGAAAACTCTGCTCCACATTTATTTAGGCATTTATGTGGCTGATAGCTAAGCTGAAAAACGTTGTCAGCAAATTACTACGTGGGTGCACTGCACTGGTCTCCAGCTGTGGCAGCTGCATCTCCACCTGACTCAGCCACTCCCCTGCTGATATGACATGTTAGAGCTCAGAGCCGCTTGCCTCCTTGAAAAAAATGCCCTCTTCCCCTTTTCATCTAATGATAGTGATTAACAGGAAATTCTCCAGAATGCTGCAGAATCTGTGTCTGCTTTTCTCCTGAGCGGAAAGTCTACTGTGAGTGTGTGTTATTGCGCACTGTTTCCCTAACAGGAAGTGTGGACGAATTAAGTCTCCACTCATGCCTTGACTCTCACTTTAATGAGGCTTTAAAATACTAATTTTGTTGCAGAATGATGGCAGCTGAGGGCTAATAATGTCTGGTACTTCCAACAATATTCACACAACATAATCAGATCAATAGCGTCTTATTTAAAAGCATTCTTTATGTAGGACTACCCCAAACCACTCCAAGAAACACATAAATGCCAGAAATCAAAACAAGCATTCAGGACGTTGACAGCAAAAGAGGACATTTATCCAGTTTTCTTTCCTCCATCTTGCAGCCTCACACTCTAACTCACAGTGCTCCTGTATCATTTCCTGACGACTGATTTGTTTTCTGCTGCTGCACTAAGGTAGATAAGTGAAACCCCCCCCCCCCCCCCCCCCCCCCGTGAGGAATGTGCACAAGTGCCCTGAATCAATGTCACGATTATTCAGTGGTCTAATGGACAGCCTGCTCTTTAATTTCCAGCACCAACTCCAGTGGGAACCTCCAATCTAAGTCTTTAAATTAAACCCTTTACTTTGAAAGAGATTCAATATTTTATTGCCTGCAGAGGTTATAAATTGCAGGTGTTTTTGCAGGGCAGATACTGCATTTTTAGCTGTTAATAGAATTCAAGACAAAAAGAGAAATTGTATAATAAATGAAGGGGTTTTCCCTAATTTTAATGACCATTGCAAGCACATTGTATGCATCAGCCTAAAGGGGTTCACAATTGACAAGAAGGGTGTTTTCCTGTGCTTATGAATTTAAAGAGCAAGTCACCCCCTACCAGAGTCTCACTCCACTCCCACTTCCTGTTTGAAAAATGCCACAAATGTTGTTGCCTGGCAGACCGAGAGGGTGGAGCTGCTAACACACACACACACACACACACACACACACACACACACACACACACACACACACACACACACAACATTGTGACATCATACACACACACACACAGGCTCACAACAACATTGTGACATCATAATGTACCAACTAATATCATAGTGTACCTCTTAGCCAATAGTGAGGGCAGGTTTAAATTTAAATGTATTGCAGAGTTTTTACCTGAAGACTACACAACACAGACAGTTTTAGGCAGAATATTTAAATTTTAACTAAGATGCACTTAAGTGCCAAAGTTTTGACCACACATGTCTACAGCACAGTTAGACACTCCTATATATAGTTTATAAAATAAAAAAATAAAAAAGTTGATTTGAGGGTGACGTGCCCTTTAAATGTCATTAGATTTTGCCCATAAACTCAATTGAATAAAAACAAAAGTATATTCTGGCTCATTGGTTTAGAAGTAATTCAATGTTGTAAAAGTGGCAAAATAATGTGATCAGTTAACCCATCCATCCATTTTTGGCCACTTATCTGGGGTTGGGTCATGGAGGCAGTAACCTAAGCAGGTAGGCCCAGACAACAGTTAACTGCAGGGCCCAACTTTGAGTCAGTTTTCAATATTTAGGCAGCATGACTTAAGGGTGAGTGCCTTATTTTATTAAATCAACAGAGATCTATTAAAATGTGATCTTTGCAGTATCTGTGGCAGGCAGAAGACTGCAGGTAGAGCCCAACAGAGACAGACTTACGAAGGTGCTTCCTCTGCAGTCTGCTTTCTGCTGACAGGACTTTAAATCTTCACAAATTGCAAAGGCCTCACAGAATACAGCAAGGGATGAAACTCTAAACTGTTCATTTATAACCTCTGAGTGTTTCATCCAGCCTTGGCACAGACTCTCATCTCCTTTCCCGCAAAGTACAAAATCAGAAATGACGAATTTCTCCCCTCAAGCTCCCATCACCAATACCACCTTCACAGAGAAAATCACAAGTACACACAAACTTTACCTCTCTCGGACAAACTCTACCAGTTCTTTTGCTGCCAGCTGGCCATGCTTCATGTTGTGGTAAAGCACGTCAAAGCCGGCATTCTTCTCCCCCTGCAGAGGTACAAATAAAAAACACACCTTCTGTTAGCAGAAAGTCAAGAAACAGAAACTGACGTGATAATGTTAACCCTCTCAGGCTCAAAATAGGTTTTGATAAAACCAGGTAGGTAGGTTTTTAACGTTGCAATCTGCAATTCCTGCCTCCAGCGGGTTAAAGAGAATGATGTTACATGGTGCTCCTGTGTTACAGCTCAGCTGTGCAAAAATAAAGTAACTATATAAAAATAACTTTTTGAGCTTAATGAATTACTTGGAGCAAAATTTGTGAGTAACACATCCAAATGTGTTCATTACAAAGAAACACAACACCGAATAAGTTATTTAAACTGACAATAGTACTTCTCTTTTCTTCGGTTCTTAGGTGTGTGATACTTTCCTACATACTTTTGTGATTTACAAATGCAAAGATTTAATTAGTTATAAAAAACACTCGATCACAGCGCTACTAGCAGCATGCTTCACTTTGAGGCACTTCTATCTGGTGCTTTTTTCTCTAAGGTCTGATGTCTGATTGTTTTCCTGAGGATGTCCTAATGTACACCGTAGAGGATCTTGTTAGTTACCAATCGATCATGACTACGTCATCATCCCTGCTTCACAAAATCTTCAACATGTCAGTTTATGAGTAGAAATAATATCTCACCCAGTCTTCCCTCCCATTTCCTTGTGGTTAGTTCATTTTTAAACATCGTGTCTTGAGTTAATCTTGAGTAATAAACAGTTTACCTATATCTGAAATTATGTGATGGCTGAATGTTGGTGTTTGGGTTGAGGCCTTTGCGTAACTGATAAAAATGCTTGTAAGATAAATAAATTCACCCTTTTTAGCTTATCCCAAAGCACTTATTTTTACATTAGACAACTTTTGAAATAATTTGATGCAGAACATGAAACATGCTACAAGCAACATGCTCTAAGTGAGCACACAATTTTCAAAAACTTCCATTTCTACTTTCCAGCATGTGAGCTGATGCATTTTTACAACTTTCAACTAATATGCTAGATTTAAAATAATTTATGTCATTTCACACGTGGTAGTTGCAAGAATTACACAGGTCAAAGTGAGATGTTTCCCACCACCTCACAATCAGTGCAAATAGCCTTCATTATGTAGTGACTTAGGTCACCATTATCATAACAGTAAAATAAAAAATAAAAAAAGACTAAATAAAAAACAATAAGTTATTTAAACTTGATAGGCAGATAAGTGCTGTGGTCCAGTCTGGTTTTACGGCAACTGGCAAGGGTCAAACAATATCTACCTACAACTGTCTTTGAACATGTATTTATTTTAACATGCTGTTGCCAGATTTCTGTATGGAGCACGTAAGTGGGAGCATGTCACTCCCCTACTGACAGCTTTGGACTGGCTACTGGTGGAGTTGCATCTTGTTAAAAATTCTGGTCCTTGTTTTCCAATCCCTGTCTGGATCAGCGCCACCGTATTAAGGCTCCCTGACCCATTGCGTCCCTGCAAGATCTCTACATTCGGGTCAGAGTGACCTTTTGGTGGTACCGCGATCAAAGCATAAGTCTAGGGCATGGGCGGCGCCGGGAGGTAGCTAGGGGTTGCTAAAGCAACCACAAGATTGGGCCAAGCAACGGCTTAGCAACCCCAACTCTTTAACGTAGGGCTGGGCGATCATATGATCGCACTTTGAGATCACGATCATTTTCAGTTCGATTACGGTGATCAGCTGGGAGTCTCGATCAAAAATAACAGATGTGTGCAACCTCAGTAGGGGGCGCTAACACTCCATGCGCGTTGGTTGCCCACCCCCATTTAACAAAAAGAAGAAGCATTTGCAATTACACTTTTCCTGCTCCGCTACTTCGATGAAGAGGTTTAATAAGCAGAAAGGCCAAACGTGGAGCTGACGACAGCGAAGTAGATCCCAGTCATGACTCGGAGTTGTCTTCTGGAGATGAAGACATTGTTCAGAAGAAAAGTTACTCAACGTCAGTAGTGTGGCGGTGGTTCGGGTATCTCAAAAGTGACATTGAGCAAATCAAGCCGACATGCAAGGTATGTCGGCGAATGGTGCCTTCAAAAACTGGCAACACTACGAATCTATTTAATCATCTAAAGAAATATCACCCAAGTGATTATACAGAGAGCATGAAAATGCGAGCAGAGTCTGGACAACTTGTTAGCTTGTCTCAAAGTAGACTTAGCACTAGCGCGGCTGCTAGTAGTGGTCCAGCCGGCACTGGTGGTGCAGCTGCACATTTTCAGCTGTTGCACCGTATGAGCAGAACTCAAAGAGAAGCAAAACCATCACAAAAGCTATAACTTTTTGTATAGCAAAAGACATGATGCCTCTGAACACAGTAGAGAAAGAAGGATTTAAGCATTTAATCAAAGTGCTGGACCAGAGGTACGTAATACCCAGCTGAAAGTATTTTTCTCAAACTGCACTGCCACAGCTGTATGATGAATGCAGAGAAAAGCTAGAGATGGAGCTCAAAGACGTTTCATTCTTTGCAACTACCACTGACCTTTGGTTGAGTCATTCATCTGAGCCATTTTTGAGTCCAACAATACACTACATTGACAAGGAGTGGACTCTTCAAAGCACATGCCTGCAGACAGCATATTTTCCGGAGGACCACACAGCTGAAATCATCAGTCGGGGACTGGAGGATGCACTGGAATCATGGAACCTAAGCAAAGACCGCCAGGTGTGCATCACAACCATCGACATAAATATATGGACAATGGGTTTCATATATATATATATATATATATATATATATATATATATATATATATATATATATATATATATATATGAAAATAAAACCAGTTATTAATGATCCAACTCTACTTACCTAGCTAATTCGGTTTAAAACAGCGCCTCTAGCTGGAAACCGGAAGTGACGCACACGGAGGAAAACATTTGACTCTACTAAGCAATGGATTCACAGCAGCAGGACGAGGCGCCAGAATTCGAACACGAATTTACATTTACTTATAATACTGAAGGTGCACAGACATACAGCTTAGAGCCAGCAGCAAGAGTGAATAAGAACAGGCAAAACAGAAGTAATTTAAATGGTGAAAGAAGAGCTATAGAAACGGATGTAAGCCCCAATAAATAGCCCGGCATAAATCTCAAAATAACACCTGGAAACTACACTAAAGAAGGAGAGATATTCAAGTGTTTTCTAAAATACAAAAACAAACATTAGCGCTAGCCCCTCAAGAGAACACAGCTGTGTACAAAATCACGTTATGAACTGGTGAAGCAGGTGGTTGAAACCCGTCCCTGCAGGACACCATGTGTGAGGGAGGTGGTAGAGGATCGAAACTTGGAAACGGCCACAGAGAAGGAACGCTCAGACAGATAAGAGGAGAGCCACTCCAGTTACATAAACTTACGCCTGTTTTTACATAACTCACTAGAATCCAAGTAAGTACAGCTGACAAAGCAGTGCTGTTCCTAAGAGGGTGTGTCGGCACTTCAGCTTCACCACAATTTTCGGTGAACAGGTGACTGGGCTCCATGTTCAGACACAAACACAGCCAGCTGCCTGTCAGGACCTAAAAATACCCCATTTGAGGAGAAAAGACCCTCTTCCCAGGTACCAGGGAAATGGCTGAAATGCCCAAGAAAGATTGGTGCACACACGTATACTTACACACTGCCCCAAAAGTAAGCAAGCAAAGCAGAACTAGATATGCAGGCTGAGCACTTGCCCCTGCGTAGAATAGTGAAAACTCAGAGAAACCTCATAAATATTGAAGGATTCTAATGCTTCAACTCTGACAACCTTTTATACAGAATAATTTTATTCATACAATAAGAAAAGAAAAATATCTTGATGAATTGCATTTTAGGATGCATGAGAATATTGATGCAGGGAACTATTACAGTATTTAGTGCTGCAATACTGGATCATTATTTATAAGTAGTGTATTGATTTTTATTTTATCAGAATTTACATGCAAACATTTACAGTATTTGTTTTGTATGGTGCAATTAAAACTCCAACTGATTGTTAACAGCAATTTTTACTGCCTTCATTTTGACTTAATATCTTGAGAAAGCACCTGATGTTTCCTGTCTGGAGTTTTCCAATTAGGTTCGGTCTTAATAAATGTAAATATCGTCAGGATTTTAGTATCACAGTTAATCGTACCATTGTCATTGAACAGAAATCCACTAATAAAACTAAATTAATTTCAATGATATCTGCAATTAAAAACTCACTTTTCTCCACTAAACAGAATATATTTGAGTTTGTTTGAAATGTAAAGTTGGTTCTTTGAGCTTGTGGAAAGCAATTACAATTGTTTATTAATAATTAAAGCATGAATTTAAGTAAAGTATCCTACAGTTTAATCTTCTAAACTAGATTTCCATAAAAAAAAACATGATGCTTGGGTAAATACTTGCATATTTTGGAGAAAATTTGATTAGATGTTTAAAGGGAAAGTTCACCTAAAACATGAATATACGCAAGCCTTTATAAGGACATTTGACCTTTACAACCCCTTGGTCTAACCCTGACATAAATCTTGTCTGAGCCTGAAACTTTAAACCAAGTCTAAAGGCTCAAATGGACCTTTAGAAGTTTATTAAAGTCAGAGTAGAACAATATGACCTTTCAAAATGTATTAAAACTGTAACAAGTTTAAACTCTCCAATTATATTTAAAACTTTGTGCTAAGCCACAAGTAAATGTTTTTCCCCAGATACATTAAAGTTAAAATCTTTAAACAAAATGTGTGTGTGTGTGTGTGTGTGTGTGTGTGTGTGTGTGTGTGTGTGTGTGTGTGCAGGTCCCTCTCAAAAAATTTGCATATTGTGATAAAGTTCATTATTGTCTGTAATGTACTGATAAACATTAGACTTTAATATATATTAGATTCATTACACACAACTGAAGTAGTTCAAGCCTTTTATTGTTTCTAATGTTGATGATTTTGGCATACAGCTCATGAAAACCCAAAATTCCTATCTCAAAAAATTTGCATATCATGAAAAGGTTCTCTAAACGAGCTATTAGCCTAACCATCTGAATCAACTAATTAACTCTAAACACCTGCAAAAGATTCCTGAGGATTTTAAAACCTCCCAGCCTGGTTCATTACTCAAAACCGCAATCATGGGTAAGACTGCCGACCTGACTGCTGTCCAGAAGACCATCACTGACACCCTCAAGCAAGAGGGTAAGACACAGAAAGACATTTCTGAACGAATAAGCTGTTCCCAGAGTGCTGTATCATGGCACCTCAGTGGGAAGTCTGTGGGAAGGAAAAAATGTGGCAGAAAACGCTGCACAATGAGAAGATGTGACCGGACCTTGAGGAAGATTGTGGAGAAGGACCGATTCCAGACCTTGGGGGACCTGCGGAAGTAGTGGACCAAGTCTGGAGTAGAAACATCCAGAGCCACCGTGTACAGGCGTGTGCAGGAAATGGGCTACATGTGCCGCATTCCCCAGGCCAAGCCACTGTTGAACCAGAAACAGCGGCAGAAGCGCCTGACCTGGGTTACAGAGAAGCAGCACTGGACTGTTGCTCAGTGGTCCAAGGTACTTTTCTCAGATGAAAGCAAATTTTGCATGTCATTCGGAAATGAAGGTGCCAGAGTCTGGAGGAAGACTGGGCAGAGGGAAATGCCAAAATGCCTGAAGTCCAGTGTCAAATACTCACAGTCAGTGATGGTCTGGGGTGCCATGTCAGCTGCTGGTGTTGGTCCACTGTGTTTTATCAAGGGCAGGGTCAATGCAGCTAGCTATCAGGAGATTTTGGAGCACTTCATGCTTCCATCTGCTGAAAAGCTTTATGGAGCTGAAGATTTCATTTTTCAGCACGACCTGGCACCTGCTCACAGTGCCAAAACCACTGGTAAATGGTTCACTGACCATGGTATTACTGTGCTCAATTGGCCTGCCAACTCTCCTGACCTGAACCCCATTGAGAATCTGTGGGATATTGTGAAGAGAAAGTTGAGAGACGCAAGACCCAAAACTCTGGATGAGCTTAAGGCCGCTATCGAAGCATCCTGGCCTCCATAACACCTCAGCAGTGCCACAGGCTGATTGCCTCCATGCCACATCGCATTAAAGCAGTCACTTCCACGAAAGGATTCCCGACCAAGTATTGAGTGCATAACTGAACAGAATTATTTGAAGGTTGACTTTTTTTGTATTAAAAACACTTTTCTTTTATGGGTCGGATAAAATATGCTAATTTTTTTAGATAAGAATTTGGGGTTTTCATGAGCTGTACGCCAAAATCATCAATATTAGAAACAATAAAAGGCTTGAACTACTTCAGTTGTGTGGAATGAATCTAATATATATGAAAGTCTAATGTTTATCAGAACTTTACAGAAAATAATGAACTTTATCACAATAAGCTAATTCAGTGTTATAAATGCCATTTATAAACAGGTGCAGGGTCATGTCATTATCAAGAGTCTTCTATATTTGAAACGGCTGAACAATAACTCTCTCAAGGTTCTTTTTTCCTTTCAGATGGTTGATACCTTCAGTGGAAATTTAACCCTGCTAAAGAAAAGTGAGCCGTCAGGTTAAGCTTGTAACACCCCCCCCCCACCCCCCACCCCCCGCACACACACCTGCCCTTCCATAGAAAAACACAGCACCTGTCCACCATTGCTTGTCGTCTGCAGACAAAGACGGCCTTTCTGTTACAAAGCTCAAAGAGTTTTGCAGAGTGTCTGATTACTCGGTGTGAAGGTTTGAGAGCCATGTGAAAACTAAAAAACCCAAAAATTTCCACAAGAAATATCTGCAATTTTAATATAATAGCTTTTCTACAACTCCGCAAATTATTTTTTTAAATCCCAAATTTTTGTTGTGTGAGCATCTTAACAAGTTGCTAAAATAACTGCACCATAACGATAAAGAACAGTATCAAAATGCAGACATGCTACAATTGGTACAAATGGTCTGATCGAACTAAAGTATCATGGACATGTGAAAGAACAGCTTGAGGAATGAGTCAAGATTTTTAAGAAGTTTGTTCAGTAGAAGGAGTTACCGCTCATCTGGGTGAGGTGCTGGATCAAAAGTAGAATTCAAAAAGATCAGAATCCGCACACTTCAGTCTGCGATGTGAGAGCTGTATTTGTTGAGCTTGTGGTCAGAGACCTTCATTAGGAGTTGTCTGACCGAAAGTTCGACAAATAAAGCTCTCGCATCGCAGATTGAAGTGTGCAGATTCTGATCTTTAAGAAGTGTGTTCAGAAAAGTTTTTACACACCATTTTCAGTAAATCTAACAATCTGATCGTACATTACACAGGTACCAGAAATGACTGACTGCTCCCTGAGCTAAAGTTCTTTATGTCTGATATATGCAAACCCCCATACTTTCCCTTCAGCCTGATATCCTTTTCTATCAATTAGGTTGACCATTTTGGTCATGCAAGATTGAGTTCATTACCATGACAATGAGGCAAACAATGGGAGTGGAGAAACCAAGGAAAGTTGGGGGGGGGGTACGTGGAAGTGTAAAAACACTGGTGGACAAGTTTCTCACTAAAACTCAGAGTGGATGATTGAGATCAGTGTTGCCAACTGTTTTTGACTGAGTGACTGAGAGTAGCTGAAGTTCCCCCCAAAAGTAAATATATATATATATATATATATATATATATATATATATATATATATATATATATATATATATATTTAAACAAATATGGTCAGCAGTCACAACTCTGTGAGATACTGGGTTTAGTGTTTTTGTGGGATGTAACTAGTGACTATAGCCTGTGATAATTTGGCATCCAACCCGACAAGAGTATTGCCGACTTCTCTAAAAACTCTTCCTCCAACACAGGGAACTAATTTATTTATTTATTTTTTGAAAAATTGAGCCAAATATTTCATCCTGATGGCTTTCATGCAGAATTAAATCACAATAATTTTTTTATTGAGACACAAGAGGGCTACTCAAACCCACATTGCATTTGATCAGAATGCCAGATCATGTATTTGGCTGATATTCAGGCTGCTGTCAAAGGTAAGCTGTATATTTCCCAAACCTCAGCCTCAGACAGCATCATGAAGCCAAACTGTCTGCCAGAGCTGCTGTGAGTTTTGCTGACTCACACAAACTTTTTTTCCTGCTTACTGGGCAGGTTGTGTAGAATGAGCATCCCAAAGAAGAGCACAGTCAGTATTATAAGGATCAGGTAGCTTACATCCCTGCAGTGCAGATGGACAGATTGTTGAGCTCTATTAAAGTAGAAACTGACATATATTTCAAGTCTGAAATCTATTTCCATCTATAGTCTTGAATAAGAAAAAGAAAATAAACTGTACTTGTATAGACATAACTATTTTTGTAGTCCATAAACACAGCACATTAAAATTAAAATGAAGATTAAAGTACTGAATCTGATTTAACAGTGCAGGATGCAAAAATGAAGTAAGAATGATATCCTGTGGTGACTGCAGTCCTTTTTCGAAGCACACGAGTGACTTTGATGACTGTTGCGAGCAGTGTTGTTTTTGGTGGGAATCTTCATTTTAGTCTTAGTCAGTTCTATTTTTATTATTTTTTTCATTTAGTTTTACAAATAGTCTAACAAATTATTTTAGTTGTGAGACATGTACTCTGTGTAGGAGCCATCATATTTCTTGGGTGAGTTGATTACTGGGTTTCCATTCTTATCTCCCCTTTTGTTTTCATGGTGACGCAATAAGGGTCACATGGGTGTGGGCAGTCTGAATTAAAAGGAGCAGTCAATCTGTCACTGGGTGATTTTGACATTTAGATAAGGGATGAGCAGCTGTAGTTTTTGCTGACCGCAAATGTTCAGTTAATCACATCACAATTCACTTTGTTTTACTTCATTTATAGTCATGTTATGTTTAAGGATTTGACCAGAATTCAGAGTCACCTGTTGTTACGTCCCCTATTCAGTGGGGCCTGTAAGTGCTTGTGGTTATTATTGTATTTCATTTTTTTTATGGCATACTCCTTGTGGAGCGGCATAGCGGAAGAAACCTGTCGGCGCGTGAGAACCAGGAAGAGTGTCTCGTCTCCATGGCGACGTCGGGGATTCCCTCAAAATGAACTTGTGGCAGTGTCGTCATCCAGGAACCCTGGTCGAAGCGCGGAGAGTCCAGCTGCATGAGATGAGGACTGATTATGTCAGCTGTGCCGGAGAGGATAAAGATGACGCGGGATCAGCTGTTCGAGGAGCAACTCTTACCCATGGGTTGTCTCCCTGCTCCTCACTCCCGTTGAGTTCCGTGTCCGATTGTAATCGAATAGTGTGCGTGTTTTAGAGGTCCTACGCTAGACAGACGGTGGTTATAGTTTCGTTTATTTGATTTGTTTATCTAGATCCAGAGGTGTAGAACACCAGCCTTTAATTTGTAAAGTTTTAGAGGTTCCAGCTAAACCAGAAAGCTTGGTATATTTTGTTGTATTTTATTCCTGGGGCTGGTTCCCCAGCCCTTTTTCCCTTTGTGTAACTGGTATTATCCTGTGAGGCGGTTATAGTCCCTCCTTTTATGTTATTAAAAGATATTGTTATTTAACAGCCCTATGACTCCTCCCACTCCTTTTACCTTCATTTAATTACCTGTGCCCGGATCCTAAACTGGAGCCGTAACAAAGTGGGGGCTCGTCCTGATCTGTCGGTTACATATAACAGTTACCCTCAGTAACAAAGTGGGGTTTCGTTGTGGGGTTGTTTGTAATAATTTCTTTTTTGTGATCATGTCTAGCTTCGACGTGGAAACCTTCATGAGGGCGCCTTCACGTGGACAACTGGAAGAGTGTCGTAAGCAAGATTTATTAGAAGTAGCTGCTTACTTGGGTCTCACTGGGGTTCAGCACATGCTGAAGAACGCCCTGAAGGAGGAGGTTCTGTCTGTGATGGAGCGGAGGAAGCTGCTGTCACCCCTGAGTGATCTTGCTGTCTTGCCTTTTCAGAGTGAGGACCATGTTGAAGGTAAAGAGGAGGACATTGCTGAGGCGTGTGGTGCGACAGAGGATGCGGCCGACGGGATGAGGGCCCCTGAAAGGGGTGAGGACCGTCACTCTCCTCCACCAACTCTCCCACGATTTGACCCGGATTCTCCAGGTTCGAGGAGCGATTCTCTTGACCACGCCCGCTTTCAATATCGTTTGGCTCGCCTGAAGCAGGAGGCAGAGAATAAACAACGTGAAAGAGACTTCGAAATGAGGAAATTGGAACTTGAGGCAGACACCAGAATAAAGCTGAAACGACTGGAGCTGGAGGTTCAGGCGCAGCTGCCGAGCAGAAGAGCTGATCAGACGACTAAAGGGCTGACGACTGCTGCAGACCAGATTGACGTCGGGAAGTGCATGATGCTGATGCCACCTTTCCGTGAGGCCGAAGTGGACAGCTACTTCGCCGCGTTTGAGCGCATTGCTACTTCACTCAGTTGGCCGCAGGAAGTGTGGACTCTGCTGTTACAATGCAAACTGACAGGCAAGGCTCAAGAGGTAATGTCAGCTTTGTCTGTGCATGATTTTTCTGACTATGACCGTGTAAAAGAAGCAGTTTTGCAGGCATATGAGCTGGTTCCTGAAGCCTATCGGCAAAAGTTCAGATCTCTTAGGAAACGGGACGAGGAGCAGACATATGTAGAATTTTCCAGAGAGAAAAGCATTTTGTTTGATAAATGGGTTATGGCGTCAAAAGTGATTAGTCTGACTGAGTTACGAGAGCTTGTTTTACTGGAAGAGTTCAAAAGGTGTCTTCCAGAGAAGATTGTTCTGTATTTAAACGAACAAAAGGTACATACCTTATCTGCTGCTGCAGTTTTGGCAGATGAGTTTATGCTGACTCATCGTATAAAGATTGAGAACAGGCCTACCAATGTAAAACCCCAGGACGTCAGACAGAGGACGCCCGGAGTGAGCAGTGGAAATTCACAGCCACGATGTTTCTATTGTCATAAGTTGGGTCACATTGTGAAGAACTGTCTAATCTTAAAGAGTAAGAAAGATGTATCCCAGAGAGAAGTTGGTTTTATTGCAGAAACTGCATTCAAGGGGCATGTGCAAAGCAGAGATAGGGGATTTGATCCGTTTGTGTTCAAAGGCACAGTCCATGTGGGTGAGAATGACTCAGACTCAGTGCAAATTGAAATACTGAGGGACACAGGAGCCTCGCAGACACTGATTTTAGAGTCTGTGCTTCCTTTTAATGTTTCCAGTTGTACAAATGTTTCAGTACTTTTGAGAGGTTTGTCCTCTGATGTTATTTCGTGTCCTGTGCATGAGGTCAATTTGAAGAGTGAACTGGTCACAGGAAAGTTTAAAGTGGCTGTATGCAAGACGTTGCCTGTGGCCGGGGTCCACATGTTGCTAGGAAATGACATTGCAGGGGGCGCTGTAATTCCTGTCCCACAAGTCATAACCCAACCTCAGACCTTAACTTGTGTAAATCCACCCCCCGGTATCTCCCCCTCATGTGTTGTCACAAGAGCAGGGGCAGTTAAAAGCGGTGATGATCTCATGAATGTATCCTCTTTGTTTGAAGAAGCAGACTTCAGTTCTCCCCTACATGAACTGTCTGAAGAAAGCGGTTCAGTAGAAACCGAAGTACAAGACATTAAAGATAGTCCAACCAAACGTGTAGTTTCTCGCTCGACCTTGAGATTGGAGCAGAAAAATGACAAAACACTAAGCAAATGTTTTGAGGCTGTGGCTAACACAGATGACACGTCCTCTGGTTACTATGTGGAGAATGATCTCTTAATGAGACGGTGGGTAAATCCAAAACAGTTAACTTCCCCAAGTGTTAGTGTTAACCAGATTGTAATTCCGGAATGTTACAGACATCAAGTTCTTGCTCTAGCGCATGAAAGTCGTTGGTCGGGTCATTTGGGGATATGTAAAACTTATCAGGCTCTCCTTGATCACTTCTTTTGGCCTGGTATGAAGAAGGATGTTGCTCGATTTTGTATGACATGTCATACATGTCAAATGGTGGGAAAGCCAAACCAACCTTTAAAGCCAATCCCTTTAACTCCAATTCCCGTAATAGGGAACCCGTTTGACCACATAATAGTTGACTGTGTTGGTCCGTTGCCTCGTACCAAGTCTGGAAAAAAGTACTTGTTAACTATAATGTGTACCGCTAGCCGATTCCCTGAAGCAATACCGCTGGCCTCCATTACAACTAAATCAGTTATCAGAACTCTAACTAATTTCTTTTCACTCTTTGGCCTTCCGAGAGTGTTACAGACAGACCAAGGCTCTAACTTTAAATCTGAGCTATTTAAAAAGGTGACCCAAACATTAGGGATCCAGCATGTAATGTCTTCAGCCTACCATCCAGAGTCGCAGGGAGTGTTAGAAAGGTGGCACCAAACCTTAAAGAGCATGTTGCGAAAGTACTGTTACAGTTCAAAAGAACAGTGGGGTGAAGGTTTACCTTTCCTACTGTTTGCGTCAAGAGAAGCCTCACAAGAATCATTGGGATTCAGTCCGTCTCAGCTGGTTTTTGGTCACTCACCTAGAGGTCCGTTGCAAGCGTTGAAGGAAAATTTCTTGCAAACCGAGAGTGCAAAGAAGGTGAATGTCAACAAATATGTTAAGTCCTTCAGATCACGACTGCATTTGGCCAATGAAGTGGCTCGTAAACACTTGCAGGAGGCACAGGTAAACATGAAAGCTCACTTTGATAAAAAGGCAAGTTTGCGGGAGTTTCAACCAGGTGACCAGGTATTAATGTTAAAGCCTGTCACTGGAGACTCATTGTCGGTACGTTTTGACGGTCCATTTGTGGTTAGTGGTAAAGTAAGCGAGAACACTTACAAGATAAATACTCCTGGTAGAAAGCACTCTGTTAGGGTTTGTCATGGCAACCTCTTGAAACCTTATCTTTCTCCAACTCAGGAGGTGTCCGGAGAGTTACCAGTGTGCGCAGCTGTTTCCCCCCCGGCCATCGAACCTCAGGAAGAGTTAAGACAAAGTTCCATTGGGGTCGTGAGTCCCCGATTGAAGAACTCACAGGCGTTGCTTGCTCTAGATGATAAGTTATCGCATTTACCACCGGAACAGCGGGGTGATATACTAGCGTTAATAAATGCTAATTTGGATTTATTTTCGGACACTCCAACAGTAACTAATGTATGCCAACACGAAATTACACTATTAACGAACACCCCTATTAAACAGCATCCGTACAGGGCCAGTCCTGAGAAACGTGCCTTAATGAAACAAGAAACTGATTACCTGTTGCAAAATGAATTAGCTGTCCCCAGTTATAGTTCATGGAGTTCGCCTTGTTTGATTGAGAAAAAACCTGACGGCTCACCTAGACTTATTACAGATTACAGGAAAATAAATGCTGTAACAGTTGCCGATTCTTATCCGCTCCCACGTATTGATGACTGTATCGACAGAGTGGGTATGTCTAGTTTTGTGACCAAGATTAACCTGTTAAAAGGCTACTGGCAAGTCCCGTTAAGTAAAAGGGCTTCGGATGTCTCTGCGTTTGTTACCCCTGATGAGTTCCTCCAATACAATGTCATGCCATTTGGGATGAAGAATGCGCCTGCGACCTTCCAAAGGTTAATTAACATGATAACTTCTAACCTTGTGAACTGTAGTGCTTATTTGGATGACATTGTTGTCCATGCGGCATCATGGACTGAACATGTCACAACCCTTACAGAGTTGTTCAACCGCTTGAAAGCTGCACGTTTAACCATTAACCTTTCTAAATGTGAGTTTGTAAAGGCGACGATCTCATATTTAGGTAAAGAAGTCGGGCACGGTAGGGTTTGTATGCTGAAGGACAAAACCCAGGCTATCATGGATTTCCCTGACCCTAGAAACAGAAGAGAGTTGAGACGTTTTTTAGGAATGGCTGGTTATTACCGCTGTTTTTGTCAGAACTTTGCATCTGTGGTAGCCCCGTTAACAGATCTATTGAGTACCAAGGTCCCTTTTATGTGGAGCAAAGAGGCCCAGCATGCATTCACGTCCTGTAAGTCATTATTAACCAGTGCACCCATTCTAAAAGCTCCCGACTTGTCTAAACCTTTCTCTCTAGAAGTTGATGCCAGCCAGGTTGGAGCCGGAGCTGTTCTTCTCCAGGCTGATGATGACTTAATAGATCATCCAGTCGCCTATTTCTCAAAGAAGTTCAGTTCATGCCAAAGCCGTTATTCCACCATTGAAAAAGAAACCCTTGCTTTGATCATGGCATTGCGTCATTTTCATGTCTATGTTGGTTCCAGTGCAAAACTGTTAAGAGTTTATACTGATCATAACCCCTTGACGTTTTTAGATCGCATGTTTAACCAAAATCACAGGCTGATGAGATGGGCTTTGTTGTTGCAGGAGTTTAACCTAGAAATCAACCATAAGGTGGGCGCTGAGAACGTTATTGCTGACTGCTTATCTAGGAGTTGAACGTTCAACAGATAAGTGTGGATGGTGTGAGTAAGTTGTTCTAGGAACAACTTTGTTTGACAGGGGAAGTGTTACGTCCCCTATTCAGTGGGGCCTGTAAGTGCTTGTGGTTATTATTGTATTTCATTTTTTTTATGGCATACTCCTTGTGGAGCGGCATAGCGGAAGAAACCTGTCGGCGCGTGAGAACCAGGAAGAGCGTCTCGTCTCCATGGCGACGTCGGGGATTCCCTCAAAATGAACTTGTGGCAGTGTCGTCATCCAGGAACCCTGGTCGAAGCGCGGAGAGTCCAGCTGCATGAGATGAGGACTGATTATGTCAGCTGTGCCGGAGAGGATAAAGATGACGCGGGATCAGCTGTTCGGGGAGCAACTCTTACCCATGGGTTGTCTCCCTGCTCCTCACTCCCGTTGAGTTCCGTGTCCGATTGTAATCGAATAGTGTGCGTGTTTTAGAGGTCCTACGCTAGACAGACGGTGGTTATAGTTTCGTTTATTTGATTTGTTTATCTAGATCCAGAGGTGTAGAACACCAGCCTTTAATTTGTAAAGTTTTAGAGGTTCCAGCTAAACCAGAAAGCTTGGTATATTTTGTTGTATTTTATTCCTGGGGCTGGTTCCCCAGCCCTTTTTCCCTTTGTGTAACTGGTATTATCCTGTGAGGCGGTTATAGTCCCTCCTTTTATGTTATTAAAAGATATTGTTATTTAACAGCCCTATGACTCCTCCCACTCCTTTTACCTTCATTTAATTACCTGTGCCCGGATCCTAAACTGGAGCCGTAACACCTGTAACAATAAAGATGAACTCTAAACCAAAACGTAACAGCTTATCCAAATGCAAAAAGCTGTTTGTGAAAATGCTAGCAGTAGCTTTACCAACGTTAAGTTCAAGTTACCAAGTTTAAATAAACCAAAAACACCCAGCAAACAGACCAGCACAGAGGAGAGACTGCTACCACGAAAACAGCTCTCCTAATGTCTGAAAGAAGCTCCTTTATGATGGGAGAAACTCTACCGGTGATTTTCTACAGATTTTCTGCGGTAGAGACAAAGCAGCGCATTTGACCCCGGAAGTTTTTGTCCGTTGCCGGGAGACAAAGGCGGGCGAAACAGGAATCTAGTAGCGAATCTACAGGGAGTGCAGAATTATTAGGCAAGTTGTATTTTTGAGGAATAATTTTATTATTGAACAACAACCATGTTCTCAATGAACCCAAAAAACTAATTAATATCAAAGCTGAATGTTTTTGGAAGTAGTTTTTAGTTTTAGCTATTTTAGGGGGATATCTGTGTGTGCAGGTGACTATTACTGTGCATAATTATTAGGCAACTTAACAAAAAACAAATATATACCCATTTCAATTATTTATTTTTTACCAGTGAAACCAATATAACATCTCCACATTCCCAAATATACATTTCTGACATTCAAAAACAACACAAAAACAAATCAGCGACCAATATAGCCACCTTTCTTTGCAAGGACCCTCAAAAGCCTGCCATCCATGGATTCTGTCAGTGTTCTGATCTGTTCACCATCAACATTGCGTGCAGCAGCAACCACAGCCTCCCAGACACTGTTCAGAGAGGTGTACCGTTTTCCCTACTTGTAAATCTCACATTTGATGATGGACCACAGGTTCTCAATGGGGTTCAGATCAGGTGAACAAGGAGGCCATGTCATTAGTTTTTCTTCTTATATACCCTTTCTTGCCAGCCACGCTGTGGAGTACTTGGACGCGTGTGATGGAGCATTGTCCTGCATGAAAATCATGTTTTTCTTGAAGGATGCAGACTTCTTCCTGTACCACTGCTTGAAGAAGGTGTCTTCCAGAAACTGGCAGTAGGACTGGGAGTTGAGCTTGACTCCATCCTCAACCCGAAAAGGCCCCACAAGCTCATCTTTGATGATACCAGCCCAAACCAGTACTCCACCTCCACCTTGCTGGCGTCGGAGTCGGACTGGAGCTCTCTGCCCTTTACCAATCCAGCCACGGGCTCATCCATCTGGCCCATCAAGACTCACTCTCATTTCATCAGTCCATAAAACCTTAGAAAAATCAGTCTTGAGATATTTCTTGGCCCAGTCTTGACGTTTCAGCTTGTGTGTCTTGTTCAGTGGTGGTCGTCTTTCAGCCTTTCTTACCTTGGCCATGTCTCTGAGTATTGCACACCTTGTGCTTTTGGGCACTCCAGTGATGTTGCAGCTCTGAAATATGGCCAAACTGGTGGCAAGTGGCATCTTGGCAGCTGCACACTTGACTTTTCTCAGTTTATGGGCAGTTATTTTGCGCCTTGGTTTGTCCACACGCTTCTTGCGACCCTGTTGACTATTTTGAATGAAACGCTTGATTGTTCGATGATCACGCCTCAGAAGCTTTGCAATTTTAAGACTGCTGCATCCCTCTGCAAGATATCTCACGAATTTTGACTTTTCTGAGCCTGTCAAGTCCTTCTTTTGACCCATTTTGCAAAAGGAAAGGAAGTTGCCTAATAATTATGCACACCTGATATAGGGTGTTGATGTCATTAGACCACACCCCTTCTCATTACAGAGATGCACATCACCTAATATGCTTAATTGGTAGTAGGCTTTCCAGCCTATACAGCTTGGAGTAAGACAGCATGCATGAAGAGGATGATGTGGACAAAATACTCATTTGTCTAATAATTCTGCCCTCCCTGTAGTAGCAGACGGGCATTGTTCCGGGTCTTTGGTATTTGGCTGAGATGTTAGTGGAGGCAGAGAGCAGGGCGAACTAGAGAAAAAAACAGGCAGATTTCTCCTCTATTTACAAACTTCTGGGGATGTAACAAATGGGCGTGGTGCGTCAACTACCGGATCTTACATCAACACATTTTTAGAATCGAGCCGTTGATATCAACACTTTGCTACAGCTCTACTCTGAAGTGATGGAACACCTTTGGCGGCTGTTAGTTGTGGTGTTATCAGTTTAATTTTAAAGCATTTGAGAACGAGAGTGAAACGAGGTCATCTAGTGGGGACACTAGGTATTACAAGGCAAACCAGGAAGTTAGTCAAACGTGCTCTGGTCAAAGCCATACTGCCTTTCTTTTCAGTTAAGCGTAAAACAGCATCGTCTGTAAGTAGTATGCATTTCTTCTGTTTAATTATGTTAGTTTAAGACTGCATTCTACATTTTGTGTTGAATTTGTCATCTTTTAACTTCCTGTAAAGTGATTGGGCTTCTGTATTTTATGTTTTTCAGTTTTACACGTACCTCATTAAACCCTGCTAAAAGAAACTTTGGAGTGCTTCTTGCAGTCGAATGAAGGAGTGTTTAGCTACCCGCATAGCTGAGTTATTGTCAACTGAAACAGTGCTCAGCAAGTGCAACAGTGCTCCGCCCCCAAGCTTATCCTGCTACCCTGTGTCAGATAATTTTGCTCCTCCTCCCATACATACTGTGGAGAGGACAGAAGATAATGTTAAACAGTCTGTCTCCATGCCTAATCTGGTTAAAGAAGATGTTAAAAAGAGCCATTCTTCACCACTGAACCAAGCACAAACTTTACCTGTAAGCCCAGAAAACAACACAATGGATCTGGCAAGGTTTTTAGCTCGGAGCCAAGTCATAACTGCAGGTCTAACTAAATCTGATGATACTCCAGAACATTACCAAGCCTGGCGAGCTTCATTCATCAATGTTATGAATTCACTTAGACTGACACCTAGTGAGGAAATGGATCTGATGGTGAAGTGACTTGGTAGAGTCAAGAGAGCATGCAGTGAGGATAAGGGCAGTCAATGCACACCAGCCCATGATAGGGTTAAAAGCAATATGGTCAAGACTTGACAAAATGTACGGCTCCCTGAAGCAATTCAAAATGCCCTCTTCTCCAGAGTTGAAGCCTTTCCAAAATTCAGTCCAAGGACACTCACAAGCTTCAGGAGCTTGCCGATCTCCTTCAAGAGCTGGAGATAGCAAAACAGGATGATCGGTTACGCGGGTTGGCATATTTGGATACGTCAAGGGGCGTACAACCAATTGTGGAGAAGTTACCATACCAACTTCAGGAGCGTTGGATGTCCCAAGGCTCCAAATGTAAAACAGAGTATGAAGTGTTCTTTCTACCATTTTCCTTCTTCAAAGAGTTTGTACGCAGAGAAACTGAAATAAGGAACGATCCTAGTTTCAAACTTCTTCCACTAATGAGCACCACGCAGGGGAAAGAAAGGTCCGGAACACTCAGACAACCTGTCGCAGTCAATAAAACAAATTTTGAGCAGGGTAAAACAAGTGGGTTTCCCAAGAAAGAAAACACTGATGAATCCAGAAAAACAATGCCCCATCCATAACAAACCCCATCCTCGGAGTAAATGTAGAGGATTTGTGAAGATGACTCTTGATGATTGCAAAAACCTCCTAAAAGAACATATGATCTGCTATAGGTGTTGTCCTTCGATAAGCCACCAAGCAAAATACTGTCAAGCTCCAATAAAATGTGTGGAATGTGCAAGTAATAGACACATTAGCGCCATGCATCCGGATACCAGTAACTCAGCTCAAGTTTCATCTCAGTCTCCAGCGCACACAGAGGACGGCGGGGAGGGAGAGACAAAAGATGACGTTTCCTCCAACTGCACGAAAGTCTGTGGTTCAGACAGTAGCAGAAAATCATGCTCCAAAATTATTCTGGTTAACGTCTACCCTCATGGCGAGCGCAAAAGAGAATGTATGCTGTTTTAGATGACCAGAGCAATCGCTTTTTGGCCTGAAGCAAATTTTTTGAGATGTTTAATATCAAAGAGGCCACAGTTCCTTACAACATCAAAACTTGTATGGGTTCTACGACGGCATACGGAAGAAGAGTTCATGGTTATGTCATTGAGTCTTTGGACCAGGAAACTTGTTTACAGCTTCAAACGCTGATAGAATGTGACAATGTCCCCAACAACAGAACGGAAATTCCGACGCCAGAAGCTGCTCTTCACCACAGACATCTGAAGGGAATAGCGTCAGACATTCCCCCACTGGATCCTAAGGCAGAGATTCTCATTCTGATCGGAAGAGACCTAATCGCAGCGCACAAGGTGCACAAACAGAGAAATGGTCGGAATAATGAACCGTTTGCACAAAAACTCTACCTTGGTTGGGTAATTGTGGGGGAGGTGTGCGTCAATGGCATTCATGGACCTCCAACTGTGAGCAGCATGAAGACTTGTGTACTTGACTGTGGAAGACCAACTACATTCTCAGAATGTGAGAACAAAATCGGGACAATAATCCAGAGAATGAGGTGGTCGAATGGGAGTCCATATATTTGGAAACAGTCCGTCCCCAGCGATCGCAATTCATGGACTCAGAAGAGCAGTACAGGAGTTAGAGCTATTCTATGGCAGCAAAACAGCCAAACTCGTGGAGACATTTCTACATGGATGATGCTCTGCTGTCATTCACATCTGAAACAGAGGCTATTGAAACAGTCAAACAGCTCCAAGAAATGTTAGCCATTGGTAATCTACGTTTACATAAAATCGCATCTAACAGCGTGAGTGTACGCAATCACTCCCAGTGGAAGACAGAGCTAAGGACATTTAAGACTTGGACTTATTTTCAGATGAGCTACCTGTACAACGTAGTCTAGGGGTCTCATATACACTAATGTCCCGGCCTCGTAGTCAGCGAACTCTAATTTCCCTCTGGGATTAATAAAGTTTTGATTGATTGATTGATTGATTGGTTGATTGATTGATTGATTAGTGGTAAAGGCCAATTTCCACATTGGTTATTGGCCCCAGTCTTCTGGCCAAGTTGAAAGGATGAACCGAGTGGTTTGTCAGTATTTTAAAGAAATATGTGTCGTCTAATCACAGAGACTGGGATGTGAAGCTTCCGTTGGTCCCAATGGCCATACGGGACACTCCTCACGAGTCTACAGGTGTCTCCCTGTTTGAAATGATGAGGGGTAGACGGTTGACCCTGCTGCTTCACCTGCTAGATCAGTCAGTTGAGTCCAGTGCTACTCCGGCTTACACTAACGAGCAGTACTTACAAAACTTGAGGAACCATCTACCTGTAGAGTTTTCTTTTGCACCGATGAATTTGGGGAAATCAGCTGAAGGCAGGACGGCTTACTATGATAAGTTGGACAGGTGTACCCAAAAGTCGTATTCATTTTGAATCTGTCTAATTTATTGTTCTGATTTAAAAAGGATTGCTGCTTTAAGTTCCAGGCTTCAGCTTGTAATGTACTTGTCTTGCTTAACTGATTACTGGCAGCAACAATCATTGTCAACCAAGAAATCACAGTTATTATAATGTAAAAATGTTTGGTTTTAGTTCAACATACACCTGTCTACCTCAGGCCTTTTTAAAGTGAGAGAAGTAGGGCATACCTGAAATAGATGTAGCAGGTGTGTGGGGACAGAAAAGGCAATAGTAAAGACGTGATAAAAAAGTGAGCCGGAGAAAGAGGAGGAAACCCGAATAACCTGAGAAATTTACTACAAGATACACCGAAATTCTGCTTTAAATTATTCTAAGAAACAACATTCTAGTTTGCTTTTTCTTAGACATGTCAATGGAAATATACCAATACTGGCATTTTTATAATCAGAACATATAAAAAAGAACAACAATATCTTCTGACACCCAATAAATCTGTCCATGAAAACCTCAGTGATTCAGCCACTTTAAGATCTCTTACTGCTAGATGACGATTTCTTTAGGACACTCACCCAGAAGTTGCTCTGAAAGACGGCCATTTTCCCTCAAAGGCAGCCAGCTACCTGTGGACAAAGAAAAATGTTAAATACCAGATTGATGTCAAAACATTTATCTTTCCATCTGAACTCAATCTCTTCCAGTGATGGAGAGAATGACCTTTTGGACATCTACATAAGACTATAAAATAAGTTGTTCTACTGTCTGATTATAAATCTGTCTGAAAGTCTGAGCAAACTGCACTGAAATTCCTGTCTTCATAATAACATCTGAGACCGCTTTAGTGTAGGAAGGGATGTCCTGAGAGAGAAGACAACAGCCTAGCAAATGATTTCGGAGAAGGTAGCAGTGAGGAGGTGTGGCCGTAGGGATATGGGAGCAAACGGGAAAAGGCAAACTGATCAAAGAAACAATGCAGAAGAGACGAGTGTACCCATGGAGGAGAGGAGATAAATGTGAATCTCCAGTCTGATGCTGCATCATCTGCCTAAAACGTCACGTTAGGTAGCTGAAATAATGCAGTTTATCACCTTTCAGAATGAAGTAGGTAAAAGGGTTGTGTTTGTTTGATATGAATTAAAGCTCTTCTTAACAGCAAATCACTCAAATAATGTCCCCATAGACAATAGATGGATACGGTTCAACAGAAAATTGACTTTATGTAAGAATGTGTGTGTAACACTCTTTTCTCTAATGGTTTGGACTCAGCTCTGGCCAGGTGACCTGGCATTAGGCAGCGCGCGCACGCTCACACGCACGCACGCTCACACGCACGCGCGCACACACACACACACACACACACACACACACACACACACACACACACACACACACACACACACACACACTCTTGTATTTGTACCCATGTAAGGCCTTTGCATTGACTTCCATTCATTTTAGTGAGTCCACTATGCCTAACCCAAACCCTAACCAGTGTATTCTTAAAGTTATCAGTAACAATAACTCAATTCACATCTCATCTGTAAACCTCTCCTCTAGGGAGTACTCCGTATTAGGACTGGGTTTTGGTCCTAACAAGGACCATCGGTCGTAAGAAGGTTAGTAAATATATCAAATCCGGTCTTCACAAGGGTACAAATACAAGCACAAGCACACAACCACACACGCACACACACACACACACACACACCTCACACCTTGTTAATTAACTCAGCAGAGGCTCAGAAGACAAAAACTCGCTCGATGAAACCAAGATAGTCCACACAAAGAGGAATACAGAAATGATTCTACATGATAAGTAACTAGAAATGTACCTATATGGTAATATGATCATACCTATTAGTATTCTTTAAGCATTAAGCTGGAAACATATGATGGAAAATGTGAAAATGATTACTAAAAGGTGGGATTTTTATGTGTGAAGAAGCTTGTTGATTAGCCAAAAGTGATGATAGTAACACAAATTTCTGAGAGATGTTTTGCCATCAGCCTTTTCCACACAGTGTCCTCAGCGTGAGACTGTTGAGCCTCAGTGTTATGTTTAAAATGTACACAGCCAAAATATGGGGCTGTAATTTGGGATAGTAGAACAGGAAGTCGCAAAATAAAACTGACGCGCTCATGCGTAAGCACTCATATTCATGGTTTTTTGCAGATGTACATTACAAACCACTGACTTGTAACTGTTCCTATTGTTTGGTTGTCTGAAGAACCAACGATTGGTAAATTGGTATTCTGCGTTTCAGTGCTACAAATTAGATCAGTGGAAATGTCAGCGTGTTAATAATAAATTGCCTGCATCGAGGCTGAATGGTGACATTTACGTCACATGGACACCAGTAAACTCACAAGAGATATACTCCACACAGGCTCTGTAGACACACATTTGCAACATAAGAATACATTACAGGCTTGAACACAATACAAATCTGTACTGTAAAATCAGTTTGGTTAGTGTTGGCAATTAACGATGAGAAACAGCTACATAATAAAGATGCTTTAGCTCTGTTTTTAAAGAACTAAAAGAGAAACATCAGATCACTTTTTTCAAAATTTGATTTTATCAATGGTTATTAAAAACGTAATGTGGAGGAACGTGAAAAGCAGAAATCTAAGGTGCAGAAGTGCAGAACCCACATTGGTTATGCAGAGCAAATAAACTATAAACAATTTAAACAAGATTTTCTGTCTAACTAGCACTGCTTCTGTTTGGAAATAAAATATTTATTCTGAGGTATTTTAATACCGCACCAAATGTCCTAGACATTTTTTGATTTTTCAGAATAAGGGCAGTTGTTCATAATGTTTCAAAATAAGATGAAGTCCACAGATATATTTGAATGAAGGCTGTGATTTCACAACAGCAGTGTTTTTTAAACTTTAAGAATTGGTTATGAAAATGTAAAATTTGGGATATTATATTTTGCTTTGAAAGTACCAAACAGCCGCATGGCAGTGAGGGAAGCGACATGCAATCATTTTTTAATTACAAGCCTACATTTTCCCACCTTTAATACTATACAGCCTTACAACCAGATTATTCCACCTTAGCCTTTACTAATAATTTTTACATCACTATACTGCATTTACAAAAGGCCAAAAAAAAAAAAGTTTATAATTCATTTTCCTGGAAACTAAAGTTTCAGAAATTTTAAACAAATATTGGACCTACAGTATATTAGTATTTTCATAACATGCACAGTTTAAAAGGACACGACAGTATCTGTCATTTGAATTATCTTCATCCAAGACAACAGACATTTAAGAAAACTATGTCAAAATGGACTGTGGAGGCGATGGAGGCAGAGGAGTTGAGTGCTCACTGTAACCGGAGGGTTGAAGGTTTGAACCCCATCTGTTGCCGTCGTTGTATCCTTGGGCAAGACCCTTATCCCACGTTTTCTGCTGGTGGTGGTCAGAGGGGCCGGTGGCGCCTGTATTCAGCAGCCTCACTTCTGTCAGTGCACCACAGGGCAGCTGTGGCTACATTGTAGTTTATCATCACCAGCGTCTGAATGTGTGTATGTGTGCATGGGTGAATTACGATTGAGTTGTAAAGTCCCTTGGGGGGTTGTAGAACCCTAGAAGGTGTATATCAAATGCAAGCCATTTACCATCATGAAGACATGGTGATATATCTGTGTGCAGAGACTGAGAGGGTGAGGGAGACTAACAACAAAAACTCAAATTGTGCAGGTGAGAAACTATTCCTTAAATCTCAACACAGTAGAGCTTTGCTAGTTCATGCAACCATTAGTTTATTACCCATTTTGTGTGTTAATACCATACAGCACAATCCAGACAAAGACACAAGAGGTGTATACCAGAACCCCATGCGGATGCTCATCCTAGGATGTATAAAAAGCAGCTGACATCCAGCATTCTCCATCTGGTACCAACAACTACACATTCAGCTGAAATTTAGCTCTGAGGGAAGCAACATTTAGACAGAAAGTGGGGCACACAGCGACCTTAATTTCTCTTTCCTAGTGAGGTTAAACTCTGAAAATAACAGTCTGGACACAATTTGGCCTTGCTCAGCGTGCCACCAGAACAAACCTCGACAGGAAGGATCAACCGACTGGGTGTTTTATTCCTACATTATCTTCAATATTATCAAAGTGAGAACACCATGACCAGAAACAAAGACCATACCAAAGGCCAAAACCATTTCAGGGTTGGCATTTTTGAATAATATTTACAGCAAAAAGTTATCTGTTGTGGACTAAATATGCCTGTGCTTTTTGGTAAAACATGGTATGTGCAAAATAAATAAAGAAATAATAAATAAAAAAAATGTTAAACACTGTGCAAGCAATAAAACAAAAAAGACAAACCTTCTTAACAATAAATACAAAGCTTTCCTGAAAACTATCATTTCCGATGATTTAGCAGATAGCTAAAATATTATTCTCAAATTTATGTTGGCACTTTAACAAAAAAAAAGACATCTAAAAATATCTGCAAATATGACAGTAAATTTGAATAGACTGTAGGTCCAACACTAATCATTACACTTTTTTTTTACCACTGAGTGCACAGGTCCTTTCATTATGAAAAAAATTGAGTAAATCAAAACAGCCATGGTGTCTGAAAAATAAGTACAAGTGAAACCAATCTGAAAATCAGATCTGCATCTCTAATCATTTAAATCAAACTGAAGACATATAGGAAGCCCAAGTTTCCTCCCTTTCCGGTCGGCTCATGGGTCCCCGGAAGAACAAAAAATGAATGCAAGTCAACGGGGCTAAAAGAGCTTTGGAAGGATTTCCAAAGACTACAAAATTCAGCCCCCACCCCCAACAGCAAAATGGTAAATAATTTCAGTGAACTGAAAGATGAGGCTAAATTCACGAAGCAGGAATAGTCCTTTAGCTTTGCTGGACTGACCCATACATGCATCCAAAGGCATCAGTAAATACACTAATTTAACTCAACTACACTAATGCCCTTTAAAAAGAGAAGAAAAGGAGTCAAATGTTTCTCAAGGACTCTAATGCAAGCAAAGAGTAAAGGTGCATTGATTAAACCTTATTTGGGACCTTTTCAGCTTCAATACAAATGAGGGAAAAACATTTTAAAAATGCGTGAAAACTTAAGAACATCCTACATGATAATACTCAGTAGTAATGTGTTGTGTATGTTTAACAAGTTCATTCTGTAGCTTAAAACATACATTAAACCATCTAAAGTTAACATGTAAGTCCTGAAAGCTTCTAGAATAAACAAAGTTACTTTACCTGAAAACGTTTGTGAACAAACGCTGCAGATGGACATGAAGCTGCTGTAGCTCCTTAATATTCCTGCTTGATTTTCGTTAGCTTTAGCATTTTTCCTTTGCGTGTAGCTGCCGCCACAACTGTGACAGGACCTACGGGCCACCGCAGAGGTGATGGCTAGACTGTCCGAATTCAGAGCCGCTAGGTTCCGGTCTTAGCGGTCTGGCAAGGACATTGCTAGACCGGCGAGGACCCGTACTTGTAAGCATCCTGCCTGTGGATTCGGACATATGTACATATGTATTCGGATATATGTATGTCGATGATTCGGACACTGTTGTATACTCACTGTTTGTTAAATAAAGTAAAAAAAAAAAAAAAAAAAACACAAACAACCACGTTCGGCAGAACAACTTCCGGTTCAAAAGGCCAACGGATCCATCATCCAATCAGTGATGCCTGTTGTTGCAGCATTGGTACCTACCTTTTCCGGTTTGGGTTTTGTTTTTGTGGTTTTCAATTTGGTTTTGTGTTTAATGAATTTGTTGTTGTGCTTTTCAATTTGTTGTGCGTTTAGTGATTTGTTTTTGCGCCTAGTGATTTTTTGTTGCATTTAGTGAATTTGTTGTTGCGCTTTTCAATTTGTTGTGCGTTTAGTGATTTGTTTTTGCATTAAGTGAATTGTTGTTGCGTGTTTCAATTTGTTGTTGCGTTAAGTGATTTGTTTTTGTGGTTTGCACTTCAGGGCCACCGTAGAAAAAGTCTCTCACACCAACAAAACTACCCACAAACCATTTAACTCCTGCAGGAAAAGAGATGTATCGTCTCTCTGCCCATTCATATTTTTGTGCTTCCTTTTTTCAGGCTTTTACCAGAGACAGGTCAACTGGCAGATGTCTCTCTGAAGGAGGAAAGGAGGGTCAGCACAAACTCCTTCCTCCTCACAATCTCCACCTGCTTTCATCCCTCCACTGACTATCGGGAGAAATGAAAGATGTGCACTGCGCACACCCATACTGGTGCTGAAAGCAGCAGGTAAACAGATTTCATTTCTCCAATGGAAGATGAAAAATCTAATAAATCTGGGTCAAATGCATGGACAGACAAGTGTGGAGTAAATGCTTTGGTAACCTGCGAGCAGGAATATTTGTCATAAGCTCAGGGAGCAAAGCTAAGAGGAAAACTAAATGATGCACAGAAAGGGAAGAAAACATATAAAGGACAAATAGAGGTGAAAAACATATGTGAGAGGAAGTCAGGGTGAGTGAATTAAGAGATTCAAAGATGAAGAAAGCTTTTTACTGCAGAATCAGATATAGCAGCTAAACATTAGCCTCCATCCTGGAATATGTGCCAAAATACAAAATGACAATGCCAAGAGAAATTATTCATTATTCTACCCATCACAGCAGGAGGGGAGCTGCCTCCCTGTTTAAAGTTAAAGTCCCATTTGTCATCACACACCGGTTAAAAAGCAAGTAATGCCAATGTGGCTGGGACAACCATTACATTAACTGATGGGACCTGTAAATAAATAGTTTAGAAATAAATAGAAATAAGTTTCTCACGCCGATAAATCTGAATTAATCTCTCCGAGGACACGTTGCTAGTGTACACACTCATACAGCACCGCTTGACAGGACTTAAAATTATGCAACATTTCGTGACCATCACTAAAACTCATAAGTTTATATGTTTTTTTATTTATGTTATGAATGCCACTGTATAATTCAGTATTTGCAAGATATTGGTTGGATATTTGGGTCTGTATTGGTTAGGCTTAAATGAGTTAAACCTCAGCGCTTTGGGTCATAAACTATGAGCAAGCGTGTTAGCCTTTTTATACTAGGAATCAGGAGTTGTTTTTTGATTATCTTGTTGCTTTCTTTTTCTTTCTTTTTGCCCTGATTGTGCCCTGAGCAATGTTATGACTGAATAAATAAACAAACAAATAAAATCAACATTAATTGAAAAATCGTCTTAAATAATCAAGATCTCAATTTCAGTCACAGTAATTGTGATTATCATTTTTGCCATAATCGAGCAGCCCTAGTGAGGAATGTATAAAAGGCTTCATCAAGTGATATCACTCAAACAGAAAACAAAAGCCAGCAACAGTACGTATAGAAAACAAAAAACAGAATTTTTTTTATAAACCTTTGGTTGCATAAATGTAAACAGCTGAGGTTAGGGACATAAGGAAAAGCACACAATATTGTTCACTGACCAGCTGCTACAAGTTGAGTGTCTAAAGTTTCAATTTCACACACTGCAAAAATCCTCATGCAATATTGTGTGATCTAGCTTCAAATGCATGAAGAGGTTAGACATATTAAAATTCCCCGGTTCTGTTCTACCACTGGAAACTTGTGCATGACAAGTGTTGCACTGAGCCAAACTAGGGCTGCACAATATACTGCAAATATATCGTTATCGCGACATCAGCATGCACAATATGCATATCGCAAAGAACGAATAAATATCGCAAAGAATGGTCATCTCAAATGTTTGCTACACATAATGCATTCTGTCAATCAAATGGAAGCATGATGTTTTTTTAACAAATCAAATAGAGCTCTTCACCCATTTGGCCAATTGGGTGGGTTCTCATAGGTTAGGTGCCCGCCCCCGAGGCGGACGGCACTTAATTTTGATGGTTAGCTAACACCTGAGTTAGCTTTGTTCTGCTCTTTCTGTTTTTCCCGGGATCCACTGATTTCCTTTTCTTGTTCATTTTCTTTTTCCCTTTCCTCACAACTTTTGCTTTTCTTAGATATAGATAAAAATATATTTTTGTCATTTATTTCTTTGTTTTTGATTATTTTTGTTCCTGAGTTAAGTTTTTATTTATCGCAAGTAATATCGTCATCGCAATATTAATCACTGTTATCATATATCGCAGGTTTTCCTAATATCGTGCAGCCCTAAGCCATACTGTCTTTATCTGACTTTAACAAAAGAAACAGCCACATGGCCGACATTGTTCCTTGCTACTTTGTTAGCACACACTGTTCTGATCACGTGGACTTTGCATGCTGGATCTGGGCGCTGCTGGACAGAATTGCTGGAATGAAATTTAAAGCAGATTGTACTGCTAATATCGGAGATTTTTTATGCAGTCCGATATAATTTGATACAGTGTTTTTGGGCCGATGTCAATATCCAAACGGGATATCCCTAATGACCACGATCTCCCAGTCCCAAGGCAGACGCCACAGAGCTACGCCACACCCTCTTCTTTAGGTTTGTAAAGGAAAAGGTAATTTCTTAATCATAGTCCATGTCTACTAATTAATTCAAAAGATCACATTAAGAGAGTCTATTAATCAACATTTATCTCAGAATCAGACTTTACTTCTGCCTGTGATTTTTAGATTTCCCTGTGTCGTTTGAAAGCAGACTTGAGACAAACAGGACAAGAAATAAAAAACTGAATTCACAAAACACCTGGAGTCTGCTGCAGCAGATCAACTCCTCTGCCCTAATACTTTAGCTTTAAACCTGATTTGGCAAATAGTGGATGAGAGATCATTTAGTGTCCAATTTCCCCTTCAGTGCCACGAACACAGTTCTACTTTCCTCCACCACATCTGCTGGCCAGGGATGACTCATAGCTCTACCTTATAATTTAAAAAAGATTTCAGCACTCACATTGAGCAAATGACTTTCTTCGTTCAGTAATAGCCTATTTAGTACAGATTGTTAATCACTAAAGAGCTAAAGATGTTCACAACTGAGCTGGATGCAAGAACACAGTTCTTCCTGGTCTGTGGTTTATTATGTCAATTTAATTTTAATGGGGTAGGAAGTCAGCATTTTTATACAACATATCTAAATGTCAACAACTACAACACACACTAACAGAAACCACAATTAGCTGATAACTGTAAAGCTAAATGGCAGACACACATATTTATGGAGCAAGCAGCAGAAGGCAGACTGATGTTCCTGACGTGATAAACTGGCTGCCTGGTGACTGGGGCAGACTGGGAGACGATGAGACAAACACAAAAAAAACATGAGGAGGTTCAACATGAAAGAAAGTGAAAGCTGAGTGATAAACACAACCCAGCCTGTCAGCTCTCCATTGTGACCGACTGAATGTGCGTTTGCAGCAGCATACAGCTCCAGTGCCGGCCCATTTACAACGACGTACCAGGCAAGCATCCCTTCTGAGCTACAGCATGACCAGCTGTGTGAGAGCAGAAGGCACAAGCAGACGTCTATACACAGGAGGAGAAGAGCCTGTTTGGTTGTCACAGCTCTGCTGTCAGTTCCCTGTTTACAATTAAATCTTTGCCATGTTTACTAAAGGCTTCATCCCCATACTGTAGTTTACAAGGTAACAGCAACAGAAAATGCTCAAAAGAACACGTCACATCAACTCTTCTATAAATCAGAGGCCGTAAAGACCAGACTTTAAAATACTGGCCATGATAAAACATAAGCTGTCAAAACAAAATGCAAGAGAAACCTGAAACAGTCATTTTTGTTCAACAGCATGTGCAGAAACTGCTGCAGTTAGCATGAAGGCTACATCACATAAGTCATAAAAGGCACATAAGTGTGAGCAAAAAAAAGTCCATATTTAAAAATGATTTCTTGAATTCAGATGTTGTAATCAATAGTATATGTGTAACTTTAAATTGCACATCCAAATATGTTTAAGAAAACCAAACTAATCACATTTTTTTCACTGATTTCCAAAATCCTTTAGAGCACTGTATTAATATTGTGCTAAATATACTGCAAAGAAAATGTGGCGGCACATCAGAAAGAGAATAAATTACCTGTAAAGCCATAACAAACAATAATTAAAATAAATGAAAAAGCCTCTAAACAGGTCCAACATTAGTGCACATTATTTCTGTGCTTTGATAAATGATCTCAACACTTTTAACTATCTGATATAGGAACCACAGCTAATGAAATAAAGAAATACATTTCCATTACCGCTCATCCCTCCTTAGCATGCCCAGAAATGAAGCTAGCCCAGGCCAGATCTGCAGGCCCACTCCTTCGTGCTGCTCTAGGATTTTCCCATCTGCAGCATGTAGAGCTTGGCTGGACTCATCCACAGCCTCAGGAGCACCTCGCGGTTTTAAACAGAGGGCTTGGATGACATTTCCCAGCAGGCTGCCACCTGTTCTCATCTAAACTCATAATCACAATTGTATTGATACCAAACTTCCTGAACTTAAAAACCTCCTGGTTATGTTTTTATTGTGCAAGAAGTTACGACCCATTCCTGCCTTACATTTCCAGCCTCTGGGTGCTACCCTGCTTGGCAAATGCAAACGGATGCCTTGAAGCTCTTTAGCCTACATATTAGAGGCAACATATGCATAATTTATAGAAGTCATTGGCATCCAACAATGTGTTGTGAGAGAGCCGAAAGGAACAAAAAGGGACTAGAATTAATAACAACAACACATCTACGGGTCAAAAAGAGAAAAGAGAGTCATTGGCTAAGTGAAAAACTCCTGATGGCTGATTCAACTGTGTGCACATCACCAGTCTCAGCTTTTTGAATTACCAAGCAACACGACTATTCAGAGCTGTCGTGAACCATTAAACTCATATGAGACCTTTAGTCTATTCAGATCAAAATGCAAAGCAATGAGTGATATTCTTTCACTTGATCCTGTCGGTACCATCCCTTCCACCAGCTTCCACCAATAACGTCTATAAAGATAAAAATCTGAATTTACATGGATGATGAATGTTGTGGTTTAGTAATTGGCTACTTGCTGAAAAGCTGCAAGGAAATTGCCAGTCAGCAAAAACTCAGGACAACAGTAAATGTTTCAGGTACTTTCCCCCATGCTTGTTTCAGTCCAGGTGGGGAACCATCTCAGCTTCTACACACACACACACACACACACACACACACACACACACACACACACACACACACACACACACACACACACGCACGCACGCACGCACGCACGCACGCACGCACACAAAGACAAGTAAACATTTTCCCTCCTGAATGCTCAGACTATAAGTGAGTTAAATGAAAATAAACAGATGAAGAGAGGGTTTACAACCAACAAAGAAGAAATTGCACCAGAGTTGAGAAGAACGCTTTGTAGTTTTAGTTTACTGGCACAGTCCTGGCAAATTGCATTTAATTGCTGTTCATTCTCCACTAAGTGTATTATGTGCTTGTCAAGTGATGCCAGTCTAAAAATACACTTAGATCACAAGTTAAGTCTCAGTTTAAAGGAGAGTGTGTGTAATTTTGAATAAAAAAAAGCATTTTGGAATTAACTGGTAATGTTAGGTTCACCACTTGTCTTTACAAGTGGTGAAAGTTTATAAAGTTTGGATATTAAGAAGCACCTTTAGGTTGTCTCGTAAGGATGCATGTCCACCAGGTTAGTGAGAAATGCTTCACTATTGCTGAGTGGATGGATTATGAGACATACCCCATAGTTCTAAATAGATTTCAAGGCTCAGCATTGTTTGAAGTCGCTGCTGTAATAATCAGTAGTGATATTCAATACAAGTTATTAAAACAGAAATTATTGATGACTTAAAAAAAGAGTCTAAAGATATTTACGTTTTAACATTTGTTTGTGGGTATGCTAAAGTTTTTCACCAGTCTGTCATTGGGCTTGGGTAAAGACTCAGGAAGACTTTCAGAAAAGCAGACAAGTTTAGTGTCAGTCTTGTTTCGCTCCTCGTCATGTGATGAACTCTGATTATAATTGGACAATAAAGTTTAAAATTAAACACAGGCAAGTCCTTGGCTTTTGGTGTTCCTAGAGTAGGTGACAAAGTAGGAGCCTAACATTTCTATAGTCCTTTCTAAATAGGTGTACTGTTGTTGTTTTAATCAAAGTATAATGACACAAAAACCTTTAAAAGAACAATTGGATATCTCTACAATTACCTGATAGGGAGGGATGTAAGGAAGTATCAATACACTGAAAATCACAATATTTTGTATTTTGATACTGAATCATTATTTAAAAAGGATGTAAAAATATTTTTTTTGAGAATTTACAAGCAAACATTTGCTGCATTTCTTTTGTGTGATGCAATTCAAACTCATGACTACTAGGTGGCAACAGTGTTTTTACCGCCTTCCTTGTGCCGGAATACTTCCACCCTTGTGCCCTTCAATTGCACGTTCCAGTCACGGGATGGAAGTGAGTAGGTGGTGTCCCGCTCCTCAAGTGCAGAGGACCATGCCCCCGCATTGATGCAGACTTGGTCGAAGTGTATTACCCACAACCCATTGCTGTGTGGTAGGGCTGCTCAATTAATCGAATTTTAATCCCAATTACGATCTGAGTTTTTAACCATTATAAAAACAAAACAAGCCGATTATTTGCACCTCCCACTTGCGCTGCCCTGAGTTGCAAATGAAGCGCTCCTCCACAGTGTTGCCAACTTAGCAACTTTTACGCTATTTCTAACAGCTTTTCAGACCCACTTCTTGACTTTTTAAATCTTAAAAGTAACTAGCGAACACCTCAGAAACATCTCTGGTAACCCTTAGCCACTTTCTGGATAACTGTCGTTGACATTTCCTGCAGGTTAGCTAAACACTCCGCCAGCGCTCCGGACCGTTCTTCAGGACATTAGGAAAGGGAATGATGTAGTGATGTGTCAGTCGCTAAAGAAACGGCTCTCAGAGCCAGCTCCCTGTTGGATTAACCAGAGTGAGTGACACACACCATACCTGCGGACTCCTGAGCCGCTAAAAACGGCTAAATGTGCGTGTGCGGCGCGCTAAACACACGTGCAGCTTGCCACTGATTGCTGTGAGACCAGGTTGGGGGGTGGGGGGTGCAGCTGCGGTTGGGACAATTATTACATTAACTGCTGGACCTGTAAATAAATAGTTTATAAATAAGGTAGAAATAAGTTCCTCACGCTGATAACTAATAACTAACCTCTCTTGAGAACACGGTGCTAGTGCACTCTCCTACAGCACCTTGACACGACTAAATAAATGTTATGCAACATTTTGTGAACATCAATTTATTTGCATTTATTTGTTATAAATGCCACTGTATAATTCTTGCTGTCAGTATTTGCAAGATATTGGTGTTTGGGTCTGTACTGGTTAGACTTAAATGAGTTAAACCGAGGTCTGTAGCCCTTGGGTCATAGACTATGAGCTATAAGTATATTGGTCTTTTTATACTGGGAATCAGGAGTTATTTTAGTGATCATCCTGTTTCTTATTTATTTTTTTCCTGATTGTTCCCTGAGCAATTTTTGACTGAATAAAAGCAAATAAAATCAACATAAATTGAAAAATCGTCTTAAATAATCAAGATCTCAGTTTCAGTCACAATAATCGTGATCACTATTTTTGCCATAATTGAGCAGCCCTACTGTGTGGGAATTTTGAAAAGGCAGAACAATGGCTCAGGTGCGTTTTATGAAAATAGGGAGCTTAAGTCACGCCCATCTACTTCCGGACCATGGGTCCTCGGAAGAACGAAAAAATTAATGCAAGTCAATGGGGCTAAAAGTGCTATTTTCTAATTCTGTTTGTTTTGTGCCATGGATTTCACATATGATGTTTGTGAACTCAAGACGCATTTTGATACCAAGGAAGCGCTTATTTTTGAGCAGGGGGAAACGTTATTTATCTTTTGTGTGAAAATAATTTCAACTACAAATGCGCTTAACGAAATTGACGTCACCGTACCAGACATGGAGAAAAACGAATGGAAAATTGCTGTAACTTCAGCAAACCTCAAATCCTTCCTTCAGAAGGAAAGAACCACCATAAATCTGGCCATTTGGTAAGTAGCAGCTACGCTAGGGGAGAGGAGGTTCTGTGGAGACGTCATATATGCAACATGCCGATGTCTCATTTGTAGTCATGCTAATTACGAACTTTTACAAGCTGATAAATCTCAAAGTACGTGACTGACATGGTTGAAACATTCATCAAAAGTTTTCATTCAAATTGAAGTACAACATATGTGCGATCCAGGGCGTAAGCCAAAGCGGATTAGAAAATAGCTCTTTTAGTTCCATTGACTTGCATTCATTTTTTTCATTTTTCCAGGCACCCATGAGCCAACCAGTAGGGGAGGAGACTTGGGCTCCTTATATGTATATTCAAACGAAAGAAGTTCATTTTAAGATGATTAATATTTGCTCATGCTCTGAATGTTTTAGACAAAAATTCAATGTGGACAGCAATGAATTTTAATTTTATCAATTGTTTGTATGAAAGTTGTTGACAAAGATTTTTAAAATAAAGTAGCACAAACAGTGACCGGCATCCTGGCATGTGTCATGGTCAATGACGCAACGAGATCGTAGGTCACCGTGTGAGTATTGGGATTAGTCCAGGATGTGTCTTGGAAGCGTCTGGCCTGCGTCTTACTACTATGTTCAGTCTTAAAAATAACAAATATTATCTTGCTTTTAGCATCACAATATCGTATTGTCTCCCCTGTATTTTGATATTTGTCATATTTTCACACTCCTGTAAAACAACATTGCTGTTTATTCGCGCGTGCGTGCGTGCGTGTGTGTGTGTGTGTGTGCTCTGTCTTCTCGACCCCCAGTGAGTCGTGGAGGATGGCTGCTTATACTGAGCCAGGATTCTCTGGAGGTTTCTTCCTGTTAAAAGGGAGTTTTCCTCTCCACTGTCGCTTTATGCTTGCTTAGTATGAGGATTGCTGTAAAGTCACTGACACTAGTCAGTGACTTGATGCAATTTGCTGGGTTCCTTATATAGGAAACATTATTTCTGATTGGCTTAATGAACTGACCTGAATTGGAATGTTTATTATGTGAAGTGCCTTGAGACGACTCTTGTCGTGATTTGGCGCTATATAAATAAACTTGAATTGAATTGAAAATGTTTCTCCCTGGCAGAAGTCAAGGCACAAGGAGAGTGTTGTTTGGCCTTTTGGTATCAAGACACAGCAGATCTTAACTTGTGACATTTGCTTTAAGACACAGAGGGAGAAAAGCAGAAACAGCAGAAAAACAACTTCTGCTCAAGAAGGTAGCTGAGCACAGTGTCATTATGCAAACACTAGTTTATCCTATAGCTGTTGGAAAATTTACTTGTAAGTCATACTGAAAAATAAGCATCTAACAAACATTCAAAGGGAAACTCCCCACCAGTTTTTGTTTTTTTTTTTTGCAACCAGTGATTAACCTTGTTAAACTGATGAAAGAAACGTGATTCAAAAATAAAAATAAATCAGTAATTACAACAGTAAAATCAGCTAATGAGTAGTTTGGCACAAGCGTGATGGACAGACTTGATTTAAGAGTTGATGTTACTCTACTTTCAGACAGGAAAAAGTTTCAATTGAGCAATATGGAGGAGGTGTGTCAGTGTGAGATGAAATGATATGCAGGTAAATTTTTACTTTCATATAGAAAAAAATATTGTTTAAAATATTATTTCTTGTTCATATTTATTAAAAATTCTTGTAAAGTTTCATTTTTATGTTTCTGACAGAGTAGTTTAAAGGAACTTGACTGAGATTTATGACAAAAACTAATGAGGACACATTTAAAGCTGTGGCTGCCTTAGTAAACTAAAAGGAACAATAAACTGAAATTAAAAAGGTATTGAAATTTCAATTCTAGACGGTATGAACGTAAATAAGCTTTTGTTTAACCTGTACCACTCTGACCTTTCCTAAAAGTCTATTTTCTAGCATTTCGATATTAATTAATCTTATTAACATAAGCTTTCAAACACAGCGCGCTCATATTAAAAACACATAAATAACAATTATGTGAATTCAAAATAACTAACTTTCAACATTAGAAATAACTCATAAGTTATGTAAAAAGCTTGAAATATAAATATCTCACAATAAATAAAAGGAAAGCAGCGTCAGACAGTGGGACAACACATTCGTCATGCCGGTTGACAACAAAACTGAGAGCCACCTTGACCAAAATGATATTTTCACCCCACCAGACACACAGAAAATAAACGAGTCCGCTTTTATGCATCTCAAACCCATACATGACCATGTTAGTCTAGTTTTTGTTTTTCTTTTGTGGGTTAGCGAAATTTCCCTCCGTTCAAACGTCAAACAAGCGCGTGTACTAATGCTATTTTAAAAACCGTAGCGTAATTAGCGGGTACTTTCACGGACACTTCTCAATATTAGTCACTGTAAAGAGAACGGAACAAGACGAGGAACTCTTTCCTTACCTGGACAGAGTGTTCAGTTAGCGTAACGTTCATTTTCCATCCCGACTTTGGGCTGCTTCGGTCCAACACTCGACCTCTCTCAGTACGGTTTGATCATAGTAGTACAAATTCATGAGACAGTTGCCAGTGTGAGCGCGTGCGCCCGCCCAGCTCAATGCTGATTGGCTACCCAGCCTGTCAGTTATACAGAGACGCGTAGTAGACATAGCAACCACTCGAAGGCGGGCTGAAAATTGTATACTCGCATATGATTGGACAATGGTTACCACAGTTAGAAAATCAGCCAATGATACTTTTGGAACAAAAGTATGACACCAAGGATGTGAGTGGTAGTGTTATTTGTCAATAAATCACACATTTAAACTAAATATAACAGTTACTCGTCCATTTTAATTACAATTTTGAAATTTATTATAAATATTGAGGTGCTTGAAAAATAATCACACATTGTGAAGCTTAGCTCAATTCCCTGAAAATGTAATAAGAATGCATATATCTTATAATATTTTGAAGGATATTGTAAAACAGCTCAAATTGAAGATTCATTTTCAAACAGTGATGAATATCATAATTAGAAAGCTTTAATTTATTGAGAACACAATTAAATTTGAAGGCAATCAAATGGTCTATTTTGGGCATACAGATAAAGAACACATCTAAGAAAAAAGAAAAAGTAGATATAAATATAGCATACATATGCACTAATGATCCATGATGTTCAAAGAGATTTCTTGCAGCAACCGTTTATTTATTGTCCTTATTTTTGGGGGGAAAGAAGCTGTCTTGGAATGCTTTTGTTCAAAGGAAATGGGATGGAGGGCTAAACTAATTTTAAAATGTTCAGTTATTTTTATCATACATGTTTGTTTGCTTTCGTGTCATAAAATAATAGCAATAACGAAAGCATGGACAACAGCCACAAGTCAAGTGATTGTCCTTAACATTGTTACCACCTTAAAAATTCACAACTGGTATGTGTTAATGTCCTAATTTCAAAACACCGTCTACCACAGGGTTAAAACGTAAAAAATCACATGCATCACAGTCACACACATAAAGTTGCCTTTGTTGATCCAAAGTCATTGTCTCCATCACAGGAACCACCTCCTGTGCTGGTTCTTATTGAAGTGGGGAAGGAAAAGCCTTTAACTAAACAAGTATGGTGCCTAAACCAACATGTTGTGCAGAGGCGTTGTGCTGCTACTCATTATGTTGAGCAGCTTGTGCAATATTCTTCTTTTCACAACCACCTCCAAAGGCTCCAGAGCAGCCAGGTTCGGTTTCACTTTGCTCAGTTATTGCTCTGACGTTTGTTGCAACTGAAAATAGTTCAGAGGAAACTGAAACTTCCTTTAAAATTTGCAAAATTTGAGTATCTGCTAGAGAGTGCATCATTAAAACTGTTAATGCAAAAGCTCACAGATTAATTTCTATTAGACACCGTGAAATTCAAACAAAAATGCATTTTGTGTTTTGACACTAAATGAGCCTCATGACTTTACTTGTCCTCCCAGGTGCTATTAGCATATTGCACACATGAGAAGTGAGGGCGCTCTGTTGGAAGCACTCAATGCCTGATTTCCTCCTCAGTCGTGCAGCAGAAGAGTGTCAAAAGTGCCACTTTGCATGGTCGCTGTACATTTCCTGTTCAGTAATGGTGATGGTTAGATCTTCATCATCTCTTCTGGCTTCAGATTTGACAGGAATAAAAACATGACCACAGTTTCGTGAAAAAATAAGCTTTCAAATGTTAGAGTTAAAAAAATAATAGCTACATACAATAAACAAAAACATAATAAAACATCATGGAAAGTGTAAAAGGACCTAAAGAAGGCTGAAATGCATGTTTAGGGTTTTAGCTTTGCCAGCATTGGCTGCGTCTCTTCCCTCCATCTGCAAACACAAATTAAATGAGGGATAATTATTTGAGCCTTTAATCCTAAATGAAATCTCAAAAATGAAATGATGAGCTGTTGAATTTAATTACCCATCATTTGCTGCCACATGTTGGTGTTTCCTATTTAGCCTTCATCACTCTTGATAATCTCTCATTTGTCTCCCCCTTAAGGTTGTTTTTGATCATGTTCTCTTTTATTAGATGAATACCCAAAAATTATTTTGACAAGTGTTATATTACTTCAGCTCGTTTTCAAAAACAATGTTTTAATCACATTTAATTTAAACTTAAAACAACTGGAACATACTAGAGCTATGCTTATTCTCAGCTTCCTGCTTTGATTTCAACTTGAGGTTGCACATCTTTTGCAGGAAGCTGCTGCCCATTAAACATTTAGCCTCTTTTATTGGGGCTTACAGATCAGTTTAGTGTTTATTTGTACTGGCTGGTTAATTATAGGAGCCAACAAGACAAAAGATTCATCTCTGTGGCTTTCTGATAGTTTGGATCCAGAGAAGCTTGCCCACTTTCCCCCCTCAGAACTCCTCTAATCTTACTGAGGATCAAGTGTGCATGGCACCCATCTGTGATAATAAACGCCTCTTCTCTCTCATACCGCTGCCTTTCTCTGCACATCCTTCTGTTTCAGGTGTTTGTTTCTCAGTCAACTTGCAAGGAAATCAAGAAGTGAGCCAAGAAAATACAAAACAGTCTAAATCTTTGTCAAAATAAGGTGAAGCTTGAATTGGAGAAAAAAAAAGTCATCTAGTGTCCCCAAATATTGATTAAAAATAATAACCAAATGCTTAAAAAGGAATGGTAAAAAATATGTCTATAATAGTAATTCTAAAATATAAAAATAAAAGTAACTCTAGCACCAGTGCTAGGTCCTAATGAGAGTCCTTAAATAATTATAGCATCAGAATACACAAGAGCTTGAGGCAACAGTTTTTTCTCTTGCGGGCTCTAAATCATAAGATAATCTGTTAAATGCAGACTGTCAGGTGTGCAAAAGAGGTCATTGGTAATTTTGAGCGTGCATTTGAGCATACCTGCATGAATGTTCGGAAGACAATAACAGCCCATTTTACCCATCATCTGCCAGGGGTTTGCGGCAAATTTCTCAAATTTCAGATCATATTTAGCAACATCTCACGTATCTGCAAATCATTTAAGGAGAGAGTGAAAGGATGCACTTGCTGCTCAGAGATGAAAGTGAGGTAAAATGACAAAAATCAACATGAGAACGCATTGAGCTTTCAGAAAAGGGTTCGTGTCATTAGGAAAGGAAAGCTGCTCCCACGCTGCATCACCTTCGGTCACACCTTAATTAGATTATCCCTGTAATCAGTCACACTGATGCCTGTTTATTGCAGAGCAGCGCCGATTGCTGTGGACACAAGGAGGCGCACTGACACCAAAGACATTCAGAATTTTAAGGCTTGAGTTCTATTTTCAAACATAAGAAAAAAGCTTTTCATGCTTTAAAACTTAAAAAAGATTTTCCCTTCAAGCTGTTTTATCGATGCAGTCGTTTCAGCCAAACCCCGTTATCTTTATCGCTTTGACACTGACTGACACGTCTCCTCTAATTGGACCATGACACCAATCCCTTCGACAAAACGAGTACGACAACGGTGGATCATCTCACGGCCCAAATGTCAAAGGTCAGACCCCTCCCGTTGGGCTTTGTGGGTAAATCTGGATCAAAAGGACAGAAAAACACAGTTTACATCAGAAAGATGACCATTCACGTCTCCAAACCACGACTAATTACTAAAATAACATACAGGAACAATAAGATCAGCTCTTGGAAAATCACATTGTGAGGTCATGTTTTTATTACCATAGAAACTGTATTAGAATGGTACCATATTTCTAGCGTTTCCATTTATTTTGGGAGTGTCCACATATGATTCCAGCTGTTGTCTGATTTAAAAGATAAACTAATTGTTCATAAACCAAAAACAACACACATTGAGTAAATATTTACCCAGGACTCATGTGTTCTGTGGATTTTAGAATGAGCAGGAGTTGAGGATGTAAATAGATCATTCATATTTTAAAAGTCATGTAATTTCCCCATTTGTTGTCGAGTTATTTGACTTCCCACACACTGATTTGACAAACCTGAGCAGTCTGGAAGGATGAGAAAGTGTCCCGTTCTCTGACTAATGACTGAGCAGCAAACGCCCCGACTGCTCAGAAGTGTGTGAAGTCAGCCGTCTGCCTGGCACCGGTGTGTGTTGATGTGCTTCCAGCTGTTTGTGGCAAATCCTGAAGTCTGGACTGCAGGGCCCTCCCTACATCCAATGAGATCATCTCACTCCCAATTAGAAGAAGTCCACCGATTAACAGCAGGGTCAGGGTCTGTGACTTCTTTAAAAGCAGAGCGAGTGACGGATTCATCAGAGAGGAGCTCAGATCAGGTAGGTTCCTCTGTGTTTCCACCTGGTTTTCTTTCATGCACTGAATCAATCTTCTTGGTCTCTTTTGCTGTTTCTTACATCCAGGTTTACCACGCGATGGCTCGAAAACTGATTTGTGCTGTCGTTTTGCTGACTTGTGCTTTGAAATTTGGTTCCTCCCAGAGTAAGTTAATTTGTATTTCATCTAGAAATTGTTTAAACAAATCTTATTCTTGAACATTTCATAATTTTGTTTGCCACGAGTTGTTTTGTGGAATCTGTCAAATGTTTGTTGTTCTTCCCAGTGTTTGTTCTGTGAGTGATTATTCACCAGAGGGAAAACCTGTGTCGACATTTGTATTTGTCACTGCCCCAGAAATCGATGTCTGGTTCCCTTCAGCTGCCCGTGTTCTCGAGCAGAAACTGCTGACAGCAGTTATAATATTTCTGCATTTTTCTGTCACATTTTCCTTTTTTTTTTGCTTTTTCCTGCAGCAAGCTGCAGAGGACGATGTGGTGCCGAGTACTACAGAGGCCACATGTGTCAGTGTGACTACACCTGCTTGGCATATGATGAGTGCTGCAAAGACTATGAATCCCAGTGCACCACAAGTGAGGAGTTATCTATTATGCACAAGGCAGAAATGATATTTTATGTGATTAATTGCATTTTCTCCCTCTAAAATTCAAGTTGTTTTGATGGATTTTTGAGTGATTTCTGGTTAATTTTGTTTTCATTCAAAAAGTCTCGACATTAATAAGATTCGGGATCATTTAAATACTTCTCTAAATGCAAGAAAGCATTGTCAAATAGAACTTTTGAAGATGTTAACTTGTACTTAAGACAGTTTAGATGTATAAATGTAATCTAACTGTGCAGATCTGTCGTGCCAACAGAAAACTCATGTCAGGGCCGCTGTGGGGAAACCTTCAGGAGAGGCCGATCATGCAGCTGTGACTCTGAATGCGCAAATTTTAAACAATGCTGTCCAGATTACGCGGCTCATTGTGATGCGGACGGTAAGCCATGAGCAGTGTTGTTAGGAATGATGGGTCTTTTCTGCATGCTAACCCAGTCAGTGCAGCACCAGAAACTCAAAATCTGATGTTACTGAGAACTAAACCAAATCCCAAATGAATCAATAAATCCCAATTTGATACTAAAAGCCTGCATGTCTGCTAGAAGCATGTGCCTGATCATGGGGTGCATGCCCTAATCTGCAGTGATTCATTGATGATTTTTTTCTGTATCAGTAATTACTACAGAAGTCAGTGGAGCAGCCAGTGAGACAGCAACCGTGAAGATTAGTTCATGTGAAAATATACATAACAAACCCAAAGGTATCATTTCTGGAAAACAAAAGACTCATATCTTAATGCTTTTTGCATTTAGGGTTATTAAAACATGTGTAATTATACAATACAAACCAGCTAATATTTCATACTAAATTACCTGCAGAGTCAACTCTGACAGAAGCAACAGAAGAGCCTCTGTTCAGCGAGGGAAACGATGCAGGTGACTGATCTCTTTCTTTAAAAATTCCTTTATCCGCAATCACAATATGAGCTGAACTTGGTGGATTTAATCGGGTTTATGTCTTGTAAAGAGCAGAACGATGTAGAGGGGTGACTCCAAAGGCCACTGGCTGCTAGTTGGGGCCAAGTCTCAGCAGGACAAGCCAAGTGCATTAGTGTCAGAAGCCAGATGAAACACTAGGAAGCAGTGTTATGAGTGGAGTGTGTGTGGGAGGACTGTGATCACGCTCAGTCACAGAAAAGGAAACTGCATATGTGGTCGGAAAACGACAACACACATTTAAATAGCATTTAAGCATTTTGTTGTTTTAATTTAAGAGTAGAAGATGTTTCTAAACCTAACATTAGTTTAGACAAAATCCTGAAGTTTATTAGTGCTCACATCTTTTTATTTATCACAATTTTGCCGTATTTCCAGACAGCATCTTAAATCTTCCAGACATCCCAATGCCATCCCTACCAGATGATGCAAACGACGGTGAGCAAAAACGTTATTTTATTAAACTCTGCAGAAAAGTTTCCACAAACGTTACACTCAATGACAAAACATTCTTCTAATAGATGTGTTCGGCAAAGTCACTCCGGATGAGGATTTTTCCAATGATGGAGTGAAGGATCAGGAGATTAGTCCAGCCCCCGAATACAGCAGTGGTAATGGACCATCTACAGCTGACCTGCTGTTGGACGAAATTCCAACCACAGCCACTCTGGATGGAGACACTCCGGTGTTCACAACAGCGAGAGCTTTCTCTCAGACAGAGGTAGCTCCTTCAGGTGACCCCGTTACGCTTCATCCCACAGCTGGAGAAACAACAGCAGACCCAGGTGATGTCCAGAGATGACCCTTTCTGAGTTTTATATTATTTTCGTTTATTTTCCCAACCCAGTTAAACCAGTGTTACCCTCAAAGTGTCTGTGTATGAATCCTAAAGAGGACATGTGATACAAAACTCCCCTTTAGCATCCTTTTCGGTCCTTTGTGGGTCTCTACTACCTCTATAAACACTCCAGACATGAAAAACAAAGTCTATTTGTTTTCTGTCCGGGTTTAGTTTTAGGAATTATGTGCATACAACAAGTCATTCCAAAAAGTCCGTTTGTGATTTCACAGACTGGGAAACTTGAATAGAACCACCTCACATGTGGAAGAGAGATAGCTGCTGCTGGAGGAGCAGCTGCTCTGCTCAGAGCCCCTCCCAGATATCTGACCTTCTCAACCTGTAGCAGCCTGAGCGGTGGATGGGTGGGCGTGGCCAGCTCCAACTTGTTTTCTTAAAGTAACAGAGCACTGAAGCGGCTCAACCTGGAAGGGACTGAAACTGTCGAGATTAAAACGGCAGAAAATTCTTTATGTGAGAGGGCTTTTGTGTGGATGTAGACATGTTTTGCATTGACCACAGAACTATTATAATTCAAGAAAAAAAAGTCACAATATGTCCTGTCCCCTTTAAAATGTTGTGCCTAATCTCTGCTGGCTTGAATTTACTGTAATAGAAAGATCTGCTGCAGCTAAAAAAAACATGTCAAATATAAAATTTATCATGATTGTATTCCTCGAGATGCAGGAGATCCTACAAACTCTTCGGACGAATATCCTACTGTCCCTCAACCCACACCTACAGTTGGCCCAAACGACAAGCTGCCTACTTCCACCTCAGGACCACAAGCAGAACCTACAACTTCCTCTAGTGTCACAGAGACTAAAACCACAACTCCTCCTTTCGATCAGGACTCGACCACAGTCCTGGAAAACTCTCAGATCACCAGTGCAGCTCCAGAGGAACTCACCTCAATCCCCAACACACAAAACTACCCAGAAAACGTCACATCTTCTCTGGCAGACCCCAACGGCCCAGCCACGGTCTCTCCAACAGATGCAGAAACTCCTACATCAACAGCTCCGGTGCAAAATGAAAACACAGATTATGCCACACCAGAGAGAACTACAGCTGATCCGTCGTCCGTTACCTCAAAACCAACTGATCCTCAAACATCTGAACCCACCTCCAAACCTCAGGGTGAAGACGATTTGTCTAAACTAACACCCTCCTCTAAACCTGACCCCAAACCTCTGGATCCTCAAATGCTGACCATAGCTAATCCAGGAGATTACCAATCAGGTGGGACACGTTCTGATCGTGTTAATGTACACATTGTCCACAAGAGAGGACTATCAGATTTGTGCAGTCAGACATAATGCTGTTCTATATGAGATATCTTTGCACAAAATTACTCTTTTAGATAGATTTTTCCTTTATAAATGAAAAAAAAAAGCTATTAGTGATCAAATTTAGGACTAATTAACACGATTATGAAAGAAAAGGGAAATATCAGTACAAAACTGGGTTGAACCATCAGCCACTCTTGTCTGTAGCTTTATTTTAATGTGTAAAGATGATTTTATTTTTGTCTGCTTTTCTCCAGATGACAGAAACGATTTAAACCTGTGCAGCGGGCGTCCGGTCAGTGGGGTCACCACTCTGAGGAACGGCACTGTGGTGGTGTTCAGAGGTGGGTACCGAGGAGTTCACAAAAAACAATCAAATCTGAAGAATTAGGCATGGACCAAGATTATTCATCATAAAAACACCCAAGTCCCATTATTTTAGCATGAAATCAACGGTTGTTAAGGGACACTTCATTTGGGCTGTGGCTCAGACTGTCGAGAATCAAGCCGACGTGTTTTACAGGTCACTACTTCTGGTTTCTGGACCAACACCACGTGCCAAGTGCTCCCCGAGCCATCACCCAGACGTGGAGAGTTCCTTCCCCCATTGACACTGTGTTCACCCGCTGCAATTGCCAGGGGAAAACGTACATATTCAAGGTGAGCTGCCTCAAAAAGAAAACTAAATAAATCAGTGACTTCACTCATCTGCACCCAAACAAAACCACACTTCCTCTCCTTTACCGTTTTTGTTTGTTCTAAATGTTTTCCAGGGAGGTAAATACTGGAGATTTGAAAACGACGTTTTAGATGCTGGTTACCCCAAATTAGTGAAAACAGGTTTTGATGGGCTGCAGGGGCACATCACAGCAGCCCTGTCGGTTCCGGAGTATCGCAGCAGGAAGGAATCAGTTTACTTTTTCAAGAGAGGTGATGAAACTAATTTAATTTTGGATTTTAAGAGTTTGATGGTAACAATTAAGGGTCCCTTTAGTAATGTTCATTATTAGGCATTAACAGCTGGTTAACCATATTATGTAATGCATTACTAAGAATCCTAAACTTAAGGATAACTTATCAATACCAGGAATATTAATAAAGGGACCCTTAGTTTATTAATGCTTAAAAATGTGCTAAGTAGCATCAATAAACTGATTCTTATTGTAAACTGTTACCGATTTAATTTAGTTTGTTTGATTTTTCACCAAATTCCTGGTTTTTACAGGAGGGTTTGTTCAGAAATATTCCTACCAGTTTGGCACCAGTTCAACATGTGACAAAAAAGTCCACCAACCCATTTACACGGTCCGAGCCCGAAAGGTCAGACAAGCAGGTGAGCCAAGAATGAAACCATTTCAGGTTAACTTGTTTAAATCATAAATTCAAAGTAAAAATAGCCAGAGTAGTACAGCTTTTCACATTTCACCAGACATTTTAAATGCTGGATGCGCTTGAATGTTCTGTTAAACACCATCATCTGCTAAATAAAAGGTTCTGATGCTCCCTTTCATCCAAAAGGAATCATTTCATTTAATTTTTCTCCAGAATTGACCAGTTCACCGTTTTTCTCCCAGTTTCGGTTTTAGAACCAGCCATCAACATCCGTAAATCCTGGAGAGGATTCCCCCCCACCATCACCGCTGCTGTGTCTGTCCCAAGCATCAGAGAGCCAGAGGGGTACAAATACGTCGTCTTCTCACGATGTAAGTATTTCATTCACACCAGAAATCTTTCATTGAATAACTTTAAAAACCTTCCCATTTTATTTTTTATTAAGATTTAGCAGAAGAAATAAAAAAAAAAATGAAAATTCAAGAATCCAGTTTGATGTTAAATGTAAAGACATTTGAACAGCAGCTGTTAACGTTGCTCAGTTTCTACTTGTTTCTTTTATCTTAGTGCTTTTACTTGTTTTATGGTTAGATAACTTTTAATGTAATTTGATGCCTTGCTTTTGTGTTTTATGTTTTTAGCGTTATACTTTACTCCTATGCCATCTTTGTTGTTGTGTTTGAGTCTTTCGCTCTCCTGTATAGCATCTTGGTGAGATGCCACGCCAATTTTAAATGTGCTTCATAACTGTTACGGCATCCTCACAGACGTCTGCACAGTGCTGCAAACATCGTGTCTGGGGTGTGTAATGAGGGTTGCGTGGGTCTTTATAGGGAAAAATGATTAAAGCATGCTTTTATTCACCTAAGGCTTTTATTGTGTAGTAAAAAGTGTTGGATTTTAAATTATACAAAGATCTGAGTAGCTTCTGAGTAAAGTCAGCAGAACACAAGGATGTTTTCACCGTCTAGTCGTTGACATCATTCACAAAACACCACAGCTCTTAAAAATCAGACGAGCCACTCCAATGCTTTTTCCACAACCACACAGTCACAACTTCTGGAAAAACAAACTGATGGTTTTAGTTCCACTAGTTGGAAACTCCCAGCCACATTAAAACATCCTAAATGCATTAATATAAGCAGTTGTGTAGACTGGAGATGTCATTTCTTTTGCAGCAACAACGTACAACGTGAGGATGGATGGTGAACGACCCGTCGTCGCAGCTCCTCAACCAAACGGGACGCCTCAGACCAATGCCTTCTTCAAGTGTCCAAAAAGTGTTTAACTTCAAAGCAGCACCTATCAGGCAGCTTCCATCAGATCTGATTTTTATTTTCTTCTCAACGGCAACGTCAACACACAAAAACCGGCAATAAAACCAAAACCAGACGCCAGAACAAGAGAAAAACACCAAGAAACGAATCGAAACGTGTTTCTGATGGAATGGTGGATGTCGGTGATTCATCTCAGAAATCGTCTTCCAGGGACACCCCGGGACGGGAAGGCCTGACCTGTGGGAGAGGATGGGGGGGGGGGGGGGGGGGTCACTGGTGTCAAACCTTTATAGTAGCTCTACAAAATGCATTATTTACAGACCATTATACTTATGTTTATATATATATTTTTGTTTTCAACATCAATTCCAAAACTTTATTGAACAAACAGACATTATTTAGTGCTGCACATAAATTACTGGTGTTTCTATAAATATTAAAGGTAAGTTAATGAATAAGGGACTGTCTGTATAGTGTTTGTGAATCTAATCCATTATTATTCATTTAAATGAGCACATTAACATGAATCTTTACTAAAACTTTTACGTTTGAGGAAGGCAAAAATAAAGGATTTCATCGCACAAAAAATTTTGTATTTATAAACTGATGAAAATGCAAAATCTGTAAAGCAATTTTATAGTTTATAATAAAATGTATTTTTTATGTATACAATAAAATACTAACAAAAATACCATCTAGAGGAGCGTTTCTTATTGCAATCAGTCATAAAACATTGTTTTTGCTTGGACCTGCTCATCAGTGAAACACCATTAAACTAGTTATACAGGAACACATACATGAGCATCGGCAGTAAGGAGGGGAGTGGCGTTACCTCTGCGCTGCAGCTGTCTACTGGGTCCAGGCCGATAGAGTTTAGGGGGAGCGCTGCTTGTATCTGCAGACACGTGACTCGCTTAAATCAAACAGCAGAATTAAATTCAACCAAAACAGTAGTTTTTTTAAAAAATATCTACAGTTACAAAGGAAAATTTCAGACCAGACTCTACCTGCAGAGCTGGAAGAGGGCTCCTGGCTGGTGGAGGGAAGGTTGGACCTGTCAGATGGTTGACTCGGGTCTTCTGCGTCTCCCTGAGACACTACAGGATCCATGGACACCTCAACACTGGGTCTGTAAAAAATGAACAAGTGGATGAATGAACATGTGCACGCACACATGCACAGAAGGACTCAAATCATGCAAGTAACTATAAAGTTGGCATGGTGCTTACATCCAGAATTATATTTTATTCAGCTAATAAATGAAAGGATGGAGCCATTTCCCAGTTAGACTTGGACTTTGCTTAATAATAAACACTAAGGTTTTTCCAGCTGAAAGGCTTATTTAACTGTTGGGATAATCACCTATCAGTGTCTGGCTCCAGGAAAATGTCTCTCTCCTCCCCTGGACCGGCCGTTCCTGGTACAACTAGGCTGGGTGTAGATGTGCTCACCATGGGAACGGACTGGGAGGCGTGCTCCGTTGTGTCAGACTGTGCTACTTCTGAGAACACTACTAATGAAAGATAACACATAAAAATGAAAAAACACCCACACATTTTGTTTTTAAAAACTGGTGAATTTGTATTTTTTCCACTCAGTTTTCAAACTTCACAAAAACCAGTCAGAGGAATTCCTGAAACGGCCCTGGAAGTGGACAGCCTGATCTCGTATTACCTGGAGCAGTGACTTGTAACGGAGTGGTGGGAACGCTGCGTCCACCAGCTTCCTCTTCATGAGTTGCCAGGAACAGAGGACTTTCATACATCCCAAGACCTGAATCAGACCAGTCATTTGCATTTAAATCAAAACCTCACATCCAATGACCACATCCCTCCCAGACACATTTCCAACACGTGGTGTTGTGTGTTAGTGAACACGTGATAAAGCACCTCCTTGTGAAGCGAGCTGTCCCAGGTCAGAGTGTGAGGAGGAGCTGGTCTGTGGCAGATCTTCTGAAGGGCCAAACCTGAACCGAGGGACTCCTGCAACCTGGGGAGAACTGCAAAAAACAAAAAGGTGGAATGGTTTGTGCCACTTTGTTCTCATGATTAAAAACAAATGACTCGTCACACTTAGCATCTTGCAAAAATCAAAAGTATGCTTTTAGATTTTTTATTCTATCCAAACTTTCTGATGTCTGATCCAAGTGTTGATGCCTGACAGACTTACTGGATGGCCTGGTCAAAAGCATCAGACCGAGGAGGCACCAGAGTGGGAGTACTGGGAACCATTCTGTCATCTTCCTCATAGAAATGTTGCTGCTGCTGCAGATAGGAGAAGAAGAATCATCTCCAGCAATCATATAAATAACAATTATTATAAAATCTGATGGCGTTAATGTGACTCACAGCCGTGCTCGACATCCCAGGGGTGAGTCTACCTACTGACTGGCGTCGTACAGGAACGCGCTGAAAAAAAAAAAAAAAAAAAGTAATTAAATTTTAAGGACAGTTAAAAAATAATGTACTGCTGATGGGTTAGAATGACATCCATACAGGCGGTCCAAGTTCTGATGTCAGAGCGGGATGGATGTTCAGTCGAGGCGGCAGCTGATGCACAGGTCTCCGTGGTGACGGAGGCATACGTGTGCCAGAACTTGTGATTGGTTGGTCAGAGGAGACGGCCTCCATGGAGCTCCCCTCAACTACAAGAGACAAATGTTTGGATAAATGTAAAATCACGGATCTAAAAATGGCCCAGCAAATGCCAAGTCTCAAATATTATAAGAACAAAAGAAAATAGGAACATTTTTACGAAATTAAATTGATTAAAGACCAGGTTCACTTGGGTGACAGTGGCACAGGAGTGCTCGGCCCGTAATTGGAAGGTTGCAGGTTTGAACCCCGCTCAGTCTGTCGCTGACGTTGTGTCCTTGGGCAAGACACTTGACCCACCTTGCCTGTTGGAGGTGGTCGGAGGGAGCGGTGGCGCCTGTGCTCGGCTGCCTCGCCTCTGTCAGTGCGCCCCAGGGCAGCTGTGGCTACATCACCTCCATAGCTCATCACCACCAGTGTGTGAATGTGTGTGTGAATGGGTGAATGACTGTGTTGTAAAGCGCCTTGGGGGGTTTCAGAACTCTAGAAGGCGCTATATCAAATACAGGCCATTCACCATTTGTTTGTTTCAACGCATTTGCAGTGGTCTCTAGTATAAATGAATGCCTAGGGAGTTAATCTCTATGGGAAAAAAAGCTCTGGAGCTCTTGCTTCAGGAAGTAGAAGTTAGTTGGAGGAGAGAGGAACGCGACAGGATTTGGAGTCTTATTTCCTGATATTCCGACATCTCGCCTCTGATTGGCTAACAGCAGCTCGACTCTACCACTGACTGTTTGCTCTGCAATGGTGACGTTTTATTTCTACAAAAAACACAAGGCTGAGGGAGTTCTGCTGTGTGGAGGAGTTGGTAATGCTACTACAGCTTCTACTAGCCGAGACGTGCTCTGCTGTTTGCTGGATGAGTCCATAAATGTTCATTTACAGTGAGACATAGATCTGTTAGTCCCCCCCCCCCCCCGAGGGTTTCCCTGTCGGCGGCTAATGAAGGACATAGGGGTAGAAGACAATTTTCACATCTAGCCTGCGCATGAAACTGAGTGACTGATCATATTTAAACAAATAAGTAAGTGAACTTGGTCTTTAGGACATTTTACAAATTTTGAGATACTTCTAATGGAAAATACACATTTTCTGTAATTTTTTTTTTTTTGTTGAATATAAAAGAACTTGAATCACTGACCTATTTTGGTCAGTTTTGCTACCTCTCCTCTCAGACAACATTTCACATTCTTTTCAGTCATTGCAAATAGTCAGATAAATAATTGGATGGCGAGACAGTTTGTGAGCACATATGGAGAATCGACGCAGTACAAGACTTCAACAGGGTTTCCTGGATCTTACAGCTGGGAGTCTGGGAATCTGCAGGCCTCTGGGTGGAGTCGGACGCCCCCAGACTCTCCTCTGTCTCTGTGCCCGGGTCTGTGACATCAGCTCCCTGGAAAACAGGAGAAAAAAAGAAAAATCTTTAAAAGAAAAATGGCTGGGAAGAAAAGAAACGATGACTTGTAACTGTTGAATGAAGTTAAAGAAAATCAATGAAAACATGTACAGCAAAGATAATTAGGAAAAGGAAAACAGCATTTGCTTCCCTCTTACTTTACCAGAACATCCTGGCAGAGAACAAAATACAGATTAATGATTCATTTTGTCCCTGCTATGAACAAAGGCGGCTTTTAGAAAAAAGTTCTGGGAAGAAATCACTTACTAGGTTCAGTCAGAACTTTAACTGAACTGATTCAGGATTAAGAAATGAAATGTGTGCCTCATTAGAATTACCCCAGGTTTCCACGGGAGCCGCCAGCAGCACGTTACTGCAGCAGCACGTCTTGCTCGCGTAAGCTGCTGCTTGGCCCTTCCCACGAGACGCGAAGCAGCAGGGGAGCAGCTGTCACCGACCGGTGGGACCGGTGGCGCCAGTGCTCGGCAGCCTCGCCTCTGTCAGTGCGCCCCAGGGCAGCTGTGGCTACATTGTAGCTCATCCCCATCAGTGTGTGAATGTGTGTGTGAATGGGTGAATGACTGATTGTGTTGTAAAGCGCCTTGGGGGGTTTCAGGACTCTAGAAGGCGCTATATCAAATACAGGCCACTTACCACTTACCGAGCACAAAGTCACACGAGTGACTTCGTCAGTAAACACAACAACAAGCAGGAGAAAACTACAACATGGTTTGTGTTTTATGTTCTGTCCGTTTTATAATCGCCAATACGGACCTGAAAAACAAAGGAGACCACTAGCTAGGTGATAACTTCTCACGGGGACGCACAGTTAGAAACCTTTTTTAAAAGTAAAGCAACCGGAAGGCAGTACGTTCTTTATTCTGAAAATCTCGGGAGCTTCTCTCCATTTCCGCGTCAGATTTCCTGTCTTTCCTTCCCCAAAAATGTCGAACTTGACCCGTTTCAGAGGCGTTGCGCATAGAAAATAGAACCGGCGCGTAAAGGCCGCGACATGCTGCTCCTGAGACGCGGCCGACTCGCACTGCTGACGGCTCCGGTGGAAAAGGTTCTGTTGACCACAGCGGTTCCTATCAGCAGCTATGACGTGCTGCTGCAGTAACATGCTGCTGACGGCTCCTGTGGAAAGCCGGTGTAAGGCTTCAACCTGCATGAGGATCACTTGTCTTTAAAGGAGTCTGAAAACATCCCAAAAAGGAACAAACAGTTTAATGCCGTATTCAAATGACATTTAACCCAAAAACACACCTAGACACCGTTAAGACTTTAAATGCTGACTCAGCATAAACAAGAGCATCCAAGAAAGAGCTCAAGTAAATATGGGTGAAAATCCCATGCAGACAGGTTACAGCAGCAGGGTCGATCACATGTGACAGTGAGCTGAGGCGGTGGAGCAACTGAGCGGTGAGCAGGAAAAGAGAACAAACATCTGACTGGAAGTGAGCACGGTGATGCTCTAACCTCTGTGTCGTCCCCTTCATAGGCCTCATTGCCATCTCCACTCCCCTCATTACTGTCGTCTCCTTCCTCTGCCATCTCTCCATCGTCTTCCTCCTCTTCTTCATCTTCCTCCTCCTCCTCTTCTTCATCTTCTTCCTCCTCCTCCACATAATCCTACAGTCACCAGGAGGTCAATGCACCAATGAGCCTTACCCATATATTTCACAGAGACTTCAAAAGTGTTTCACACAAACTCACTACCTGCTCTTCCTCTTCTTCCTCGTCGTCGTCGTCTTGCTCATCTTCACTCTCAGAGTCAGTCAGGATGACAATGACCTCCTGCGGCAGAGGGTCTTGGGTCTCACTTTGGGTTGGGGTGACCCCGTGCTCCATGATGGACTGAGTAGCGACATCATCCTCCATTTCCTCCAGGTTAGAGAACTCCTCCGTCTGCATAGAGAAGAGCATGTAGGTCAAACACACGCAGCTTACAGCTCCCAGCAGAGGGAGAAGGTAGTGCCATACTCCACAAGATCCACGTCTGATTTGTTTGTGCAGCACATTCAAGACAACTGAGATCAACTTAATTACTTACAGGGACTATATTGTGCGAATGTACTTTTTGAGCTTTTGACAGTGTTGTCTTGTTATTTCCTAATCAAAAACACCCTAAGTGATTTTTGGCTGCTGGTCTGCCCAGCTATTGCAAACAGTTGGAAGTTGCAGGTGTGTATCAACCTGTCCTGCTCCAACCCTGTAAACAATCACGCCCACTCTCCGAGTTGCAAGTGGGTGATTTAATCTCCTCAGATGTACAAAAAGCTACTTATTTCTCATCTAGTCTGCACTCTAGAATGCAAAAACACATCTTTGGCTGTGAGAGGTACAGGACTTTGTTCGGTCTTCCCAAAGAAGATCTTACTCACTAGAAACGGTTGGATTTTATCTTCAGGAGCTCTCAAGACCAAGCCAGGTGACAGTGATTTCACAGACTGATTGTTAAACCTCCGCCAGTACCGGAGTGGATTTAAACACCAACTACTCCTTCAAACTGGCACCATTCAAACGTTAAAACCACCTGACGGAGAGGGATGAGCAAAACCGAAAGGTTAACCGCTAGTGGAATGGTTGCAAAGTTTGGTGGGTGTGCGTGTTGCCAAAGCTGCTTTCTTCTTCATGGTCCACGCTGCGTTGCTTGGGATCTAGGGATAGGTCATGAAATGGTTGGAAATCACACAGTTGGAGGTGCAATTTCATGGAATCCAAGCGTCTTCTACCCAGGCTGATAGAATATCTCAAGAAAATAATTATATTTCAGAACAAATTAAGTGTCCAAAGTGTCGTCTTCCTCCGCTTATCCGGGTCCGGGTCGCGGGGGCAGCATCCCAACTAGGGAGCTCCAGGCCGTCCTCTCCCCGGCCTTGTCCACCAGCTCCTCCGGCAGGACCCCAAGGCGTTCCCGGACCAGATTGGAGATGTAACCTCTCCAACGTGTCCTGGGTCGACCCGGGGGCCTTCTGCCGGCAGGACATGCCCGAAACACCTCCCCGGGGAGGCGTCCAGGAGGCATCCTGACCAGATGCCCAAACCACCTCAACTGGCTCCTTTCGATCCGGAGGAGCAGCGGTTCTACTCCGAGTCCCTCCCGAATGTCCGAGCTCCTCACCCTATCTCTAAGGCTGAGCCCGGCCACCCTACGGAGGAAACTCATTTCGGCCGCTTGTATCCGCGATCTCGTTCTTTCGGTCATTACCCAAAGCTCATGACCATAGGTGAGGACTGGGACGTAGATCGACCGGTAAATCGAGAGCCTGGCTTTCTGGCTCAGCTCCCTCTTCCCCACGACAGATCGGCTCAGCGTCCGCATCACTGCAGACGCTGAACCAATCCGCCTGTCGATCTCCCGATCCCTCCTACCCTCACTCGTGAACAAGACCCCGAGATACTTAAACTCCTCCACTTGAGGTAGGACCTCTCCCCCGACCCGGAGGTGGCAAGCCACCCTTTTCCGGTCGAGAACCATGGTCTCAGATTTGGAGGTGCTGATCCTCATCCCAGCCGCTTCACATTCGGCCGCGAACCTACCCAGCAAGAGCTGAAGGTCAGAGCTGGATGAAGCTAGGAGGACCACATCATCCGCAAAAAGCAGAGACGAGATTCTCCTGCCACCAAACTCGACACACTCCACACCACGGCTGCGTCTAGAAATTCTGTCCATAAAAGTGATGAACAGAACCGGTGACAAAGGGCAGCCCTGGCGGAGTCCAACCCTCACTGGGAACAGGTCCGACTTACTACCGGCTATGCGGACCAAACTCACGCTCCTCTGGTAAAGGGACTGAATGGCCAAAGTGCCAACGGTAATATTGTATCACATATGCGCCTACCCTTGCTCCGAAAGGTTTAAGTTAGCATGGTTGCATGTCTCTTCATGTTTATGCCAAATAAGATCCTAAAAATATTCAATGAATTCTACTTTTCTCCAAAGCATTATTGGGTGAAACAGAAGCTGTAAGAGAACTTCAAATAAGTGATGACATGTGACCTGGCTTGGCTCTGCACCATCCTGACTGTCCGATGGAACTACGCCTTCAGCTTCGCCACTCTCCTCAACCAGAACCTCCTCCTAGGAAGACCAGATGAAAATCAGCCATGGGAGCAGCTTTTATTTGAACAAGATCTGGTAAACACTGGTGTTTAGATCCTCACCTCTGGGCCCACTCTCTGGATCATGCGCAGCTTTTTGGCTATGGGAGTCCTGGAGGTGTCCTCCTGGGTTGTTTCGGTCTCAGCGGTCACGACGCTGCTTTCCTCCTCCTCACGAGGCCTCTTGGACAAAGCAGAAGTTCCCGGTGTCGCTGAAACTAGAGATGGACAATTATTAACCACCCCCTTCAATCTATTCTAAACTGTAGCACGAAAAGCAAAAATATACAACTTTGTGTGAGTCAGTGAGATCTTCCTTTGTCCATTTTTAAATGTAAAATAAAAATGAGCAAAATGCTTTTTAATATGATACACATTTCCTTAACTTGGACTTTCCCATTATTTAAAAAAGAAATGGTTAAAATTGTAAAAACATCTTCTTAGTAAATAACAAATCCTAATCCACATCAGATTATTATGAGGATTTCTCACCAGTGCCAAACACAGAGGAAGTGGAAGACGTTGATGGCCATTCCACCTGAGAACTGGGCGTTGCCTCGATCACAACTGGCAGAGGGTCCTGACTGGCCGGTTCTGAGTGGGTCACACTCTGTTGTTGCGTCGGCTGAACAAATGCCGTGGCCTGGGTCTGGGTCTGCTGCACGGTCAACATGGGACTAGCTAAAGTGGTCTGGACATTTGGGCTGGCGGAGCGCACAGAACCACTGGCACTGCCGTACACGGTCACGTGCTCCACCGGTGGGCTTTCAGTCGACTGCATGGCTGTTGAAGATCAGGGTTAACAGGAAATTACACTTTGTTCAGGACTTAGAAAAAATTCAGTAACATATTGGATTTGATTTGATTTGTACTTTGCAGCTACCTTCCTGGGTCTCCACCTGTGTGGTTGGCATGACTGTAGCAGTTGGTGTTGGTGTGGGCACGGGGGCCGGGGTAATCATGGGTCTGATGCTTGCTCGTGGAGTGGGTTTACTTCCCGGGTTGTTGGTCTGTTTGCTGGGTGTGGCGACTACAGGCGTTGGCTTAATGTTGGCAGTCGGAGGAGGGTCAGAAGTGCTGGCGCTGTCCATGAAAAACACTTGTTAAAAAAAACAAACGGATTCTATGGGATTTAACAAGAGCTACCAGAGATGTGCCAGTTGAGATCATCAATAACACTGGTCAGGGTCCTTTAAACCAACCAGCTCAGTGACCTAGTGGTAGTGTCTCCCCTGGGACTGGGGGATCGGAGTTCAAATCCCAGTCGGGTCATAGCAAAGACTTGAAAAATGGGACCTAATAGGGAGCCTAAATCTCCTCCTTTTCCGGTCGGCTCACGGGTTCCCGGAAGAATGAAAAAATTAATTCAAGTCAACGGGGCTAAAAACGCTATTTTCTAACCTGCTTTGCCTTACGCCCTGGATCGCACATATGTTGTACTATAATTTAAATGAAAAGTAATGAAGGGTGTTTCGGCCACGCCAGTCACGTACTTTGAGATTTATCAGCTTGTAAACGTTCGTAATTTGCATGACTACACACCAGAAATCGACACATTGCATAAGTGACGTCACCACACAATCTCCTCTCTTCTAGAGTGGCTGCCGCTCACCACATGACCAGACTTACGGTGGTTCTTTCCTCCTGTCGGAGACTTGCTGAACTTACAGCTGATAAGTTAGAATGACATCCATACAGGCGTTCCAAGTTCTGATGTCAGAGCGGGACGGATGTTCAGTCGAGGCGGCAGCTGATGGTCTCCGTGGTGAGGAGAAGGCCTCTGACCAACCAATCACAGACTTCCCTCAGTTCTCTTCCTGTCTGGTTCAATGATGCCACTTTCGTGAAGCGCATTTGTAGTCCTGGACTTATTTTCACACAAAACCTAAAATAGCGTGTCCACCTGTTCTAAAATGAGCGCGTTCTTGGTATCAGAAAGGTTCTTTAAAATCCACGGACATCAGATGTGAAATCCATGGCACAAAACAAGTTGAATTAGAAAAAAGCGTTTTTAGCCCCGTTGACTTGCATTCATTTTTTCGTTCTTCCGGGGACCCGTGGTCCGGAAGTAGATAGGCGTGACTTAGGCTCCCTGTGCCTCCCTGCTTGACGCTCAGCTTTAAAGGGGTTGGATTGGGGGGTTTAAACCACCAAATAGTTCCTGAGCGCAGCTGCAGCTCACCGCAGGAATGGGTTTAAATGCAGAAGACAAATGTAACCACACACCCGTGTGTGTGACAACTGATGGGACTTAATATTTTTAACCATTAAAGCTGATATGGAGGGTTTTACCCCTTTCAGGAATTACAGGCGCTGCTATCAGCTAATTTGATGCTTTTATTTTCTCATAGCAGTAAAAAAGATAATTTAAGATCTTTCACACTTCTACAGTTCTGCAACACAGTAAATTATTCTGTTCTTTTGAAAAGAGTAAACACGGTGCATTGATATTAAAACATTTTGATGCTATGAGCTTGCCATAATACCACACAACATATTTTTGTTTAGTGTGGAACTGTACCTGCTCCTGTCTGCAGATGAAGTAGTCTTCAGACTGATCTGCCTCTGTTCGGCACTCCTCTGCTGCTCTTGAATCTAAAATAAAGACAGAAAAATCTGTGAAAATGCTAAATGGAAAATACAGAATTCCCAAAACCAGCAACAATAACGGTTTCCACCAGAAGTGCTGTTGATCATTTATTCTGTTTATAATTTGTCGACGATGCAGTTAGATACAATTAAGATGATAACACACTTAAATGTTGTGTTCACTCATCATTTAATACACTTGCTGTGGTCTCTAGTATGAATGAATGACATGAAAGTTGTTGAAAAAAGCTCAGGCGCTCCTGTTTCGGTCAGCAGCCAGAGTGGTGAGCAGAAGACGGCAGGAGTTTTTCCTGATATTCAGCCTCTGATTGGTGTAATGGAAACTGGTTAACAGCAAAACGACTCCACTTTTGAGTTCTGCGTGTGGTGGAGTTGCTAATGCTAACAGTTAGCTTCTACTAGTTCAGACGTTCTCTGCTTTCTCCAGGACGTTAAATCAGCCTTCCCCGTCACGAGCAAAGATGGGTAAGTCCATGAATGTTAACTTAGCTGGGGGGGCACAATTAGATCTGTCAGGCTTTTTCTCCCCTGTCTATTTTCCATCTGTGGCAAATGCAGGAAATAGGGACGGAGAACTATTTTCTCGTTCAGCCTGTATGTGAAACTCAGAGTGACCGATCCTATAAAAAATTACGAGTAAAAGATGGTTACCTCGGTGAACTTGCTCTTTGACTATCTGTGTTTTAGGCAAACGTGAGGAAAGACTAAGGTATTTTGCTGACACAAATGTTCTAGAAGAAGCTCACCTTGCTGGGACCAGCCTCAGGCTGCTCATCTCTCTGATCTTGTCTCTCCTGTTGACTTCGCAGTTCTCGGAGTCCTCTCTCCTGTTTGCTAAGCCGACTCTCGTACTGAGACTTGAGAGCACTCACTCTCATCTCCAGTTCTTCCCGCTGCGTCTTCAATTCATCTCGCTGCTGCTTTAGTTCCTCGTTTTCCTTCTGCAGCTGATCTTTGGTACCTAGAAAAACAAAGAGGAGGAAACACCAAGGGTAAAAGATGAAGCAATTAGTTTTTGATGTGTTCAATTGTCATTATTGATTTGATTGTAATATGTTGTAAGAGGAGGAAATCGCATCACCAGTGAGATGGGTGATCCTCTGCTTGGCAATAACAAGAGCCTTCCTGGTCTTCTCCTCCTTCTCGGCCATCTGCTGTTTCAGAGAGTCCTCCTGAGAAGCTTTATCCTGCAGCTCCTGCCTCAGCCTGGTCAGCTCCGTCTGCAGCCTGGAACACTGTTCCTGGCTACTGCGTACTTCAGCCTCTCGCTCCACAGTCACCTGTGGCAAACATGAAGCCCTCTCAATAGACTGATGTAAAATAAACAAAAGGCTCCGTCAAATGATTTCAATAATTAACAAGAGACTTAACCATCTACTACCTTGTTGGTGTTCTCCAGCTGTCCTTCCAGCTCTTTGGTCCTGGTTTCAGCCTGGTTCAAAGAGTCTTTCACCCTCTGCAGTTCTTGAACCGAAGCTTGGCGTGCCTCCTCGTCTTGGGACGGGCCCGCTGCTGCCTCCGCCAACAGCTGCAGGATACAAACGACGAAACACCAAACATCAGCGATGCTGCTTATTATCCACTACAGACTTAAATTTAAAGGCTTAGATTGAAGTAAAGTGTGAAACCTTTACCCTATCATGCTCTGACTTCAGCTCGTCAAACTGAGTCTTGTAGCGGCGTCCGATCTTCTTAACCTGGTTAATAGTTCGCATCTTATCCAGAAGTTCTTCGTTTTTGGTCTCTATTTCCTTCTTCAGCGCGTTCCTCTCCTCGTTCACCTTACTCATATTGTCACGTAAGTTCTGCATTTGACTCTGAATGGCGGTTGTGAGATTATTTGATCTACAGAGATGAAACAGACATAAGTAAAAGGAAACACATAACTGATAAAGGGAACAATTGAGAGACAAACATCAATCCACACTAAGAAAACCCTCACTTGGTCAACTCTGCTTTGAGTCTAGCGTTGTCCTCGGTGAGCTGCTGGATGCGTTTCAGATGGCCCTCCCTCTCCGTATGTAGGCGCTTAAACTCGTCAGGATCCGAATCTTTCTGCTGACTCACCAAATGCTGAAAAAGGATGTTATAAACATAAAGAATTTCATAACCAGAACATTTCTGCTTTACTCTCTAGTCTCTCAACTGACCTGAGTTCGAGCCTTCCAGCGCTTGACTTCCTCCTCCAGCAGCACCTTCTCCGACTGCAGCATCCCGCTCTTCTCACTCAGCTCAGTGTTAACCTGCTGCAGCGGCAAGGCGTCCGACTCCAACGTCTGCACCTGAAATACACGGTAAAAACCACAATGAGGACAAGATAAGATCCCCATTAGAAATATGTTTAAAACCAATGGGGACACCTTCGCTTTAGCCTGCTGCAGTTCTTGCTCCAGCTTCTCTTTCTCCTCTCTCAACATCTTGTTGGTCTCCATTAGGATGTTCATCGTTTCAGTCTTCTTCATTAGCTCATCATGTTGAGCGAGCGTCTTTGCAGTGACCTGAGACACACAAGTGTTGAGAGTTTGTAAACAGATAGCCAAGTTAATTTACTGTACATTTCTGTCATTTTATGCATTTATTCACCCAGACCTCCTTAGAAGTAAACAAATAATGTTGTTGCATTAATCAACTACAAAGATAAAATATAAAACAAACTGTAAACTAAGATGTATCACAAAACAATACGATCATTTTAACTTTCACGGTAGAGAATTATGGGAACTCTAAATGAAAACTGACCTGCATCCTTTCTCTTGCAGCACTTAAGGTGTCCTGCACCTCTTTGAGCTCACGTTCCAGGTGCTCCACTCTCAGTCGGCAACGTAAACTCTCCCCCTGGGCGACCTCGAAACGGGATTCTGCTATCTCCTTTTCTCGACGCACAAACCTGCAACAGTTAAACAGTAAGCAAGATTTATATATAAATAAAAGAAACAAGTCTACATAGAGCTGTAACAGTGGTCAAAGCAAACCTCGTAAATTTTATAATCTGATGGACGAGAATCATAATGAAAAGCATCAGAGATAAACGAGTTACCGGAGGATCTCTAGAAGCTGTTCTTGAGATTTGCCCTCTTCAGTCAGAGACACGTTCAGTGAACTCTCACCGGCCACACTCTGTATGCTAGCAGCTAGCCTGCCGCTCATCGTCTGGACCTGCTCATGCAGGAGAGTGTTCTGCCTCTGCAGCTCCTCATAGCGGCTCTCCATTTTAGACATCTCTTCCTGTAACAAAAGGGACAATTTTGCAACTGTAATAATACATTTTCATGAAAAAGAAATTAATTAGTTTTAAAAGTTCTTTCCTTTCATGACTAACCTTGAGGATCTTCTCCTGCTCCTCCCAGGAGACTCTGGCCTCCAGTAACTCAGCACTGAGCCTCTGGACTTTCTCCTCCAGATGTTGTTTGAACTCAGTAGCCTGCTGAGCCTGGGCCTTGGCAGCCTGCAGAGCCTCCATATCAGCTGCGTGCAGCAACATCTCTTGCTCATATTTATCTTGAGCCTCAGCAACCCGCGTAGCCTTAGAGATGGTTTGATAACGAATTACTGTTAAAAAAACAATAAATTGCTTGAAAGTATGAAATTCTTGAATAAATATTTTTGTTTACCTGCTCCTGGCTGTCTTGCAGAGCCTGCTGCTGCTGAGTTTTACACACAGCCAGCTGCTCCTGCACAGCCTGGTAATCAGCCTGCACCTCGCTGAGGCTCCTCCTCAGGTCATTTATCTATAACAGGCATCCAATAGACCACATTAAGTTTAACATGTTTATTGCTGACTTTCATCTACATTAAGAGGCGATTTTCTACCTGCTCCTCAAGAGAAGCAACAGCTTTCCTCTTCTGCTCCTCAAAGTTCTGCTTTTCTTTCTCCGATTCCAGGAGCTTCGCCTCCAGCCCACGCCGCTGCTCCTCAGCCTCATTCAAATGGACCGCAATGGATGAGCGAGCCTGCTCTGTTACCTGCTCAGTAGACAATATTTACATGCAGAAATGCAAAAGTTATCAGTCTCCAGTGTGAGCCTCTGACTGGCAAAATGTTTTTGATTATTATTATTATTCTGAGCTACTACAGCAATCAGTTTCCCTCTGGGATTAATAAAGTATTTTTGAATTGAATTGAATTGAAAGCAAAACTCAAAAGTACACGTTTTACTACATGCAGCGTGCTGTATCAACCGACTGACCTAAAACTGAAAAACAATATTTATTTTCTTTACCACATAATCTGTTTAGATGATCTGGTCTGCGTCCAAAATGATATAAGTGCTCTCATGAAACTTGTTTTTACTCACTTTCTTTCATGCAGGGGTGGCTCCTTGTGGCGGAGCTTTACCTTTACTGACCGTCAGAGCGTTTTCTTCTTTAGATGTAACATTTAAATGTTTAATTGGGTTAACTTTTGTTAATAGCATGGCTACGCTAAAAAGCTCTCCTGTTTGTTCAGACCAGCTCTGCTCTGCTAACCACAAAACTATTATGGATTCGCCTTTCTTTTTCATCGTGTTTAAACTGTTAAATGTTTACGATCCGAGGAGCCCATAAACGGTTTGCGGGTCGCATCATAACTGTGTCCCGACTGACCTGTTTCTCTGTCTCCAGAGATTCCTCCAGGCTTTGAGCCATTGCTCTGTATTGCTCCATGCTGGAGGTAGCAGCCTTCAGGCTCTCCGTCAGCTCCTCCACCTGGGTTTCGGCCACCTGCAGGCGGCCCCGGAGCTCCTCCTGGTCCTGATCCAAACCCTGTTGACCTGTAAATTTTCAAACAGTTATTGGATTAAAACGGGAATAAAGCAATGTTGATGGAAATAACATTCTACTGTTAAATCCTTTGAGAAGTGTGGTCTACACATTTCACTGAGCTTTTTATTTATCGTCATCTAACAAAAGCTGGAGACAGCAGCATTCGAGCACGACCCAAAGAAAACAAATCTGGGTCAGACAAATAAAAATAGAAATGTGTGAGAGAAAAAAAACAACTCCTTGTGTTTTATCATGGTCCTCAACATGCACATTTAAATAGGTTTGATGATGCATAAAAATAATCTCTTCACTCAGGTTTAAATCACAACATCACACTGTGCAGATTTCACAGACCTCTTACATACTTCTGCTTGTTTTGATACAAACCTCTGATGACTGGTGTAGATGGGGAGCTCAGGGTGTAGCGGGTCTCAGCGCTGCCCTGCTGCATCTTCAGGGTGTTTAGCTCCAACTCTGCAGCAGTCAGCAGCTCCTTGGTTTTCTGATGTGAAGCAATCTGAGTCTCCAATTGCCTCTTCACCTCCATCAACTAGATGTTAGAAAAAAAGAAGTTAGTAAATGATCTGTATGTAGCCTTAAGGTTGGTTCATGCTTGACGCGTCAGCGAGGTCCGCACGGCTCCGCGTGGAAAAGTTGCGTCATTTTAACAACCACGCCCCTCCACCGCGCCTCCGCACGGCCCAAAATTTCCGCAACGCGCACCTAGGAAATTTTCTAACCACGCGGACGGTCGGAAGCGGAAAAACATGGTGGACCGGCAAGAACTAGTATGGCAGAGGTTCGTAAATACAGACATTTGTATGATTCAGCTCTCAGAGATCACAGCGATCAACATGTTGTTAATAATTATTGGAAATAGCTCGCACTGTCGGAAAAGACGAGGACGCTGTTAAAAATGCTGAAATGCCATGTTGTAAACAGTAATTTCTACTTCTACTATGGTGTAGTGTTGGATGCATGCCATAGAGCTCCATGCTGCCCCGTTCAGTTTGGGAGAATATTGGCTCACTGCAGAGACGAGCCGCATGAATCATAAACGCTGCAAGTTGTGAAGCGCGTCCCAGCCGCGAGCCGCATCACCAAGCGGAACGTGAATGCGTCAAGCATAAACCAAGCTTTACACCCATCTTCATTAATGTCTGAAAACACACACACACACACACACACACACACACACACACACACACACACACACACACACACACACACACACACACACACACACACACACACACACACACACACACTTTAATAGGACTCACCTCCTGATTTCTGCTGAACAGGTGGTGCTGTTCCACTTCTTCCTCGAGCTTTTTCTGCAGCTGGGAGATCAGCTGTTCCTGCTTTTCTATCTGGCTGCTGAGACACTGACGGGTTTCAGTCTCTGAACGCTCAAGAGTGGACTAACGAGGAGAAAAGTCACCATTTTCAGCTTTATTTGTGCAGGTTTGTGCCTGTGGGTCTAAAAAGTAACTCTTCTAGTACCTGAATAGTCTGAAGATTGCTCAGTAGCAGGTTCTGGTTCTGGTTTTGGCTCAGGATTGTCTCCTTCTCCTGCTTCAAGCGGGATTCCACCAGCTTTAGCATGTCTCTCTCCTTGCGAAGGTTCTCAGCATCGCCCTAAAATCCGAGATCAGTTAGATTATCAGGGTTTCACCAAAGTGTTGAGTTATTAAAAACTGAAGAATGGGTCAAAGTTAAACCTCAGCCATGGAGAGTTTCTCCTTGGCGGTTTTCAAATCTTCATTCAAAGTGTGAACGGCCTGCTCCAACTTCTGCATGGCGGCGATCGACTTCTGTTCTTTCTCTCTAAGCAAGGCAATCTCTTTCCTGTAGCCTTCAACGTTGTCCTGCAGCATCTCGTACCTGGAGGTGCAGAGATTACTCAGCATTCAGAGAAAAGACGAGTCTACAAACCAAATATTACCACCAGAGTAGGGCTGCACAATACGTCGCAAATGTATCGTCATCGCGATATAAGCATGTGCAATACGCATATCGCAAAGAACAGAAAAAAAAATCGCAATGAATGGTCAGCTCAAATGTTTGCTGCACATATCGATTCTATCAGTCAAACAGAAGCAGAAAGCTTTTGACAAATCAAATAGAGCTCCTCACCCAATTGGCCAATCGGGTTGGTTCTCAACGGTTAGACCCTCACCTCCAAGACGGGTGGCACTTAATTTAGAAGGCCAGCACAAAGCCTTTTGTCTCCACCCCCCCTCCCCCCCCCCCCCCCAAATCTCTTGATCACAATTTTAGCTTTTCCCATATTTTAGCCCTTTTTTAATTTCTATGTTTTTTTAATTTTTTGTTAGAGTTAAGTTGTTATTTATTGCAAGTCGTATCGTCGTCACAATATTAATCACCGTTATCGCACATTGCATGGTTTCCTAATATCATGCAGCCCTACACCTGGGTTTTGTTTAGTGCAGATTAAAACAGATTTGTAATTCACCTCTTGGAGGCAAACTCCAGCTGGGTTGATATCTTTGCATTCTGAGAGCGGAGGTCAGACAGCTGCTCCTGGAGCTTCTCGTTCTGCTGAGTCATCAACTTTTCACTCTCCAGCCGCTCCTTCTTGTAGGCAGAGAACATTTCCTGTAACTACACATGCAGAGATTTGTATTAAATGATGTTTGGAGAAATAAATATCTAACAAAACTTTGATAAAATAATGGAATTTTTTTCATGCAATGCTTTTATTAGAAACACTTTGAAATGGATTGTTTTATAGTAAATGTTTGCACCAATAAGTGTTATTCAAACGATTTTATTGTAAAATAAATATTTTCTCTACAAGGATTATAAAAAGTACTGTTGAATCAAAAAGCAGTGTTCGGGAAGAATGCTGCCATCTGGTGGTTGCCGCGAACAACAATGTAACTCATCATTCCCACAGGTCATCCAGACATTAATTACCCATGAACAGAAAAGGTTAGATTCTTTTAATCTTTTGTTTATGTTTATTTATTTATTTAGCAGACACTTTTATCCAAAGCGACTTACAATTTATAACCTATAGGGCATGTTGTGATCTGTGGGGGAAACCGGAGTACCCGGAGGAAACCCACGCATGCATGGGGAGAACACGCAACTCCACGCAGAAAGGCCGCAGCCGAGTTTTGAACCTGCAACCTTCGTGCTGCGAGGCAACAGTGCTAACCACTGCGCCACCATGCAGCCCTTTTGTTGGTGAGAAATGCAATAGAACATCAGAAAAGACAAGGAAATCAGGTCTGGGGAATGTTGATCATATCCCATCACTGCCAAAGAGTTTTGAAAGTAAAAATTCAAATAAAAAATAAATAAATATCAGATTTTGCAAATATCACCTGTCGCAGAGCAGCTTTGGCCTCAATGACCTCAGCGGACTCAGCAGCCATAGAGACGAGTGCGGTGGGAGTTCCTGTGGTGGGGGTGGCTGCTGGTGAACGTCGAGGGGTTGTCGTCAGAGAAAACTCATCAGGCGGTGTGCCTAGAAGCAATCACGTCAGTCAGATACACGCTTAAAAATGAATATTTGCCAGAAACTATTGAGACTTTTTTGATCTCTCTTCAAAGAAAGTTATTTATGTTAGAAACCATGAATCAAATCAGCACTTAAAAACACAGAACCTTCATTCAGACTTATGTTGTATAGATGCAAATGTTCGTGCTGCCTGTCACGCACAGCAGTTTTGACCTCAGTTACCCTGGTGGGAGAAAGCAACTCCTGTTGCCTGAGCCAGCAGCACGCGGTACATGTCCCTCTGCCTTACGAGCGACTCGGCCATCTTTAGTTGCTGATTGCGTTGCTCTTTCAGAGACTCCAAATCAGCCTGGAGTCTCTCCAAACTTTGCTCCAGCTCCACACGCCTGAGATGAAACTCGGATTAGCCCGGCAGACACTTTTATCTTTGAGGCCATGAAATGCTTCATCTGGTAAAAACAAAAACCATTCTATCCAGCCAGCACCGACCTAACTCCTGAGGTCTCGGCCTCCTCTCTCTCTTGGGCATCACCGAGCTCCCTGAGCGCCACCAGAAGTCGCTGGTTTTGGGTCTGAAGCTCCTCCACGCTGCGAAAGGTAACTAGGTGTTTGCTGATGACCTCTGAAGTGCTGCTGACATCAGCTGAGCTCACATCCTCTTCATGAAGCACGTGGTTTCCACGAGCTTCTTCCAGCTCGATCAGTAGCACACGAACCTAGAAGGAAGAGCAGAGGATAGAAAACGGTTTGAATCAGGGTTGGGCGATATGTGCAACTTTTCCAACCTCCAATCGTCATGTTTTCATTCTGAACATATGCCAATGGGTTTATTTTATGAGTGAGTAGAAATGAAATTAATCACTGCTGCATTTGGAAGCACCCTGAGGAGGATGCATTTGCTCACAGCCAGAGGTCACGTGATCCATTTCTCTGTTACTTTTGTTTTTAAAATAATAATAATAAATAAACCTTCAATAATACCATTAATTTTAATTAATATTTAGTCCAAACAAGCTGAACAGAGTACCTCAGTAACATATAAACAATGCAATTTAAAGATTGCACTTGCTGCGTTCCAAACGCACATTCCTTCTGCTCTGCTTAAATCCGAACTGATCACCAGCTTGTGCATAATCAAACATCTCTAGGGAGCTTGCTGAAGAGGTTTTAAGGTTCTGGATGTTTGCCTCAGACTCAAGGCTGCTGTTCTGAATGAATCCATGCTCCGCTGCTACACTGGTGACTGGATTCGTAGCGGGCGCTGAATAACGAGCGCTACTTCAGCCAAAGTTTTAAAATCAGGAAAGATTTAATGACTGCATGAGTCATTAAAAAAATGTACCCACGGGCAAATGTATAAATAAGTAAACACATAGTAAAAAGGGCCGTTGAACAGCTCAGCCCACCGCCGATGGTCGAATAATTTGTCCCATCGCAAAGCCCAAGTATGAATATTTCAATGTTTTATCAAGGCGGCACGAGAGCGAGCGAAAACCCACCTGTTGAGCCAAATCAGCCTGCTGGAGTTCAAACCGCTGGTTGTCCCGTTCCAGGAGGGACGCCCGCTTGTTGGACTCGTCAGCTTCATTCTGCAGACGAAGCACCTCCTGTAACAAACATTTAAATTCAAACAATTACACAAACTTTCAACAAGTGCAGATGCCAGTGCAGCCTACAGCATCTACCAACTAGTCGGCGCTAACTAATTACATCTGCACAAGTTACACATAAAAAAAAACAACACACAAATAAGCAGACTTGGAGAATAAATAAATAAATCTTATTTCACAAATGCACACGTCCTTTACACACCTTCTCAGCCTGCTCCAGCTTGGCAGAAAGGCTGGACACAGACTTCTGCATGCGCTCATACTCATCCCTTTGCCGTTTGAGGACTGGGGCTTTGGCTTCAACTTCCTGCACAATGTCATCTAAATATTTGTTGACTCGTTTATTCTCCAGTCGCTCCAGCTGCAGCTGCTCCTGGCTCTCCAGGTACGCCGTGTACAGCTGAAAACACACATTTCATATCAAAGACTGCAAGTTTCAGCACTTATGCAGCAATTCATTTAAGACAAAAGGTATTTATTATAATGAAATCAGATATTTAAGTGTTAAAACTGAGCTTTGCACACCTCAGTCAGTTTCATGCCAGGTTTGATTTTGGAGACAGCTGCTGCTGTTGGAGACATGGTTGTCATTTGCTCTTCTGTCAACACAGCTGTACCAGCGGGGCCTGGTCATAAACAGAAAGCACATCCCCGAATTTAATTCTGAATTTTTATTGTCACGTAACTCTAAAATAAATAAACAGAACGAGGACATCGAACAACAGACCTCTGATCTTTGCACTTGACAGCAGTTCGTTGGCGTTGTCCAGCTCTTTCTCGAGGCTCTGAATCCTTTCCTTCAAATCACCAACAGTTTTTTCTGTTGCACTGTTTGTTTCCTGCAGCTTTTCTTCAAGAAACTTGTTGGCTGCAACCCCCAAAAGAATTAGATACTTTAGAATGGTAACTCATGTTCATAACTGATACTGTGTGTGTGTGTGTGTGAGTTATTGCACCTTCACCAGCATCTTTGAGCAGTTTCTGCAGTTCATCCACCGCCCGACTCAGCTCCTCGCTTTTTGTTTCGGCGTCCGCAGCTTCTTCCTGCAAACAAACAAAAAAGAAGAAAATGAGGCAAAAGTGCAGGTTTAGCTCAGAGCTAACGTGCTCGTAAAACACACAGAACAAAACCAGTTTCTTTTCCTGTCCACACCTTGTACAGATTAGAAAGCTTAATGTTTGCATTCAGCTCATTTCGAAACTTCTCCTCCATGCTGGCATGTTGGTCCTTAGCCTGAGAAAAAAAATAAATGAAATAAATAAATAAAAAAAACCCACATTAACTAATGATTTACATTACTACAACCAAATCATTCTAAAATGACAGAATTGTTGCATAACATGTCAACAAGAGTATCTACTAATGTTGTTTACAACTAGATAAACTCTTAACAGACTTCTTTCAGTTTGTTGATCATGTCCTCGCTTTGTTTCTGAAGTTGCTCGTTTGAAGTCTTCAGACTGGTCACTTGATCTCGGAGTTTATTTAACTATAAAGGAAGACATACAAAGAGATTAGAAATAAATAAATAAAAGCAAAGATCCTTAAAGCATCACAACACAAACAAATGCCAACAGTCTTTAAAGAAACACAGATCAGAGAGCCAACACAACAGAAAAATCCAAGATTAACATTAAAGAAAAGTTTAAAAAAGAGAAACTTGCCTCGTCCACTTTACTTTCCAGAGAGTATTTTAGCTCCAGGATTTCATTCCCCTTTTTCCGAGACAAAGACAGCAGTTCTTCGGTCTTGGCCTTCAACTCCTCTTTCAACCAAGTCATTTGTCCGTGTAGCAGCTCCTTCTCTTGCTCCATACGCCTCTCCTTGTACTGAAGAAGCAAACAATTAGTCATCAGGCTCAATCAGAGCAGACAGCCAAAACGTCTGATTAGGGCTGCTCAATTATGCAAAAACGATAATCACGATTATTGTCACCGAAATTCAGATCTTGATAATTTAAGACGATTTTTCAATTAATGCTGATTTTATTTGTTTTTATTCGGTCATAAAATTGCTCGGGGCACAATCGGGACAAAAATAAGAAAAAGAAAGAAACAAGATAATCACAAAAATAACTCCTGATTTCTAGTATAAAAAGACCCGTATACTTGCTCATAGTTTATGACCCAAGGGCCATAAACCTTGTTTTAACTCATTTAAGCCTAACCAGTAAGTAAGTAAGTAAATTTTATTTATATAGCCACTTATCACAGACATAGAATCACAAAGTGCTTCACATAGATCGAAACAAAATAAAACAAAGTCATAAAATCATAAGTAGATTAACATCATAAAATCAAAATGCTCTCAAAATAGAATCAGATTAACATCAGAAAAAATAAAGTCATTAAATTACAAAATTTCATAAACAGATGAAAGATAAAAAATTTGAGTTAAAAAAAGAAAAAGATTTAGGTAAAAGCAGCTTTACATAAAAGGGTCTTTAGCTGTTCTGCGTAAGGATAAAGGAAGATCATTCCAGAGTCGAGGTGCAACAGTCTGGAAGGAGCGATCACCTCTACTTTTATATCTGGTCTTTGGAACTTCTAGAAGGTTCTGGTGTGTGGACCTGAGTACTCGGGTTGGAGCATGAGGCTTTATCAGTTCAGTAATATAGGGAGAAGCTTGACCACGTAGAGCATTGAAAGTTATAGTCAGGATTCTAAAATGAACTCTAAAGTTAACGGGTAACCAGTGCAGAGACATTAGAATAGGAGTGACGTGTGCTCTTCTGTTTGCTCCAGTTAGGAGCCTCGCTGCAGAGTTCTGGATCAGCTGAAGGCGATCAAGGGCTTTTTTGTTAAAACATGTGAAGAGTGTGTTACAGTAATCTAGACAGGACAGGAGGAGATTAAGGTATGGAGAACCATTTCAAGTTCATGTTTTGACACCAACCTTCGCAGTTTGGAGATATTTCTTAAATGATAAAAACAGTTTCGGACCAACATTCTTGAGTGACCTTGTCAAAAATAACACCCAAATTAGTACAGTACAGACCCAAATACCAATATCTTGCAAATACTGACAGCAAGAATTATACAGTGGCATTTATAACATAAATAAAAAATGTTTAGTGATGTTCACAAAATGTTGCATTACATTTATTTAGTCCTGTCAAGGTGCTGTAGGAGAGTGCACAAGCAACTCTCAGTATCAGAGATTGATTATTATTCATCAGCGTGAGGAACTTATTTCTATCTATTTCTACCTTATTTATAAACTATTTATTTACAGGTCCATCAGTTAATGTAATAATTGTCCCAACCACAGTGATCAGAGGTGTGCTGCTGCAACCCCCCACCCCAGTCTCACAGCAATCAGGGGCAAGCTGCACGTGTGTTTAGCGCGCAGCACACACACAATTAGCTGTTTTTAGCGGCTCAGGAGCCTGCAGGTACGGTGTGTGTGTCACTCACTCCGGTTAATCCAACAGGGAGCCGGCTCTGAGAGCCGTTTCTTTTGCGACCGACACATCACTACATCATTCCCTTTCCTAATGTCCTGAAGGACAGTACGGAGCGCAGGGGGAGTGTTTTTCTAACCTGCAGGAAATGTCGACGACAGTTATCTAGAAAGTAGCTAAGGGTTACCAGAGATGTTCCTGAGGTGTTTGCTAGGTACTTTTAAGATTTAAAAAGTCAAGAGGGGGTTTGAAAAGCTGTTGGAAATTGTGACAAAGTCGTTAAGTTGGCAACACTGTGGGATGAGCGCTTGATTTGTAATTCGGGGCAGCACAAGAGGAAGGAGCAAATAATCGGCTTGTTTTGTTTTTATAACCGTTCAAAACTCAGATCGTAATTGGGATTAAAATCTGATTAATTGAGCAGCCCTAAGTCTGATTTTTAAACAAAAAAATGACACAACTCACCTTAATGTTGATTTCTGCAGCTTCAAGCTCATCTAACTTCATCTGCAGAGCCATCTTAGAGGTGCTGACATCCACTAACTTATCATTGAGCTGTCTCAAGTCATCTGGCAAATCAATGACAGCAACATTAGCGACATGTCCAAATAATCATTTATAATGACTAAACTAATAAAAAAGGTAGAAATTAGTCTGCATACCATTTAAATGTTCCACTTCCAAGGACCTCCTCTCCAGCGTTCGCACAAGTTCAAGTTTTTCTGCCTCCAGGTCTTCTTTGACTTTTGTGAGCAAAGTCTGAACAAATACACAGCTTGTTAAGATCATGGTGAGGAGCTCGTAAATGGGCTTACACTGCTTACATGATCAGACCCCTGATTTACCGATGTTAGTTTCATCAGTTCATTAGTTTAATTTATCTTCCTTTTAAAGGAAGATAGATGATGTATCATTGGCACATTTCAAGATAAGGACCACAAGTGTTTTAGAATAAAAGAACACAAGGCATTGGGTAAAAACAAGTAAAAAGTTTATTTGATTCCCAAAAAAATCAAGTGGTAAACTGCGACGATAATTTAATTAACTTATAATTAGCCTGAACTGATTTTATTTTAGATGTGTGACCATAGACAACATGAATGAATATCACACTGGTTTCTAGATTAATTTTTTGTTGACGCTAACAGACTAGAGCAAGCAGTTACACATCTGGTTTATTTTATAGTGCTGCTGAATTACCTGCTCCGATGACAATCTCTCCTGCACAGACTCAAACTCACTATTCCTCTCCCGGGCATCTTTGAGCTCTTCACCTGCACCAGTGTGACAAATCTCGATTATTATAACTCTAAACAGCGCAGCCGATTTAAATGCAGCTAAAACGGCAACATGGTCGTTCTTACCGAGTTTGGAGATCTCCTCTTTCAGTTTGAGGAGTTCTTGTGTTTGGGACAAAAGTTCTGTTTGCCTCTGGCTGAGCTGTTCAGCCTTCTCAAAAAACTGTTGTTCTGTTCAAAGTAGACGGCGCCATAAACTTGAATTAGTTTCACATTCATTGAAGAATAACAGGTATCGTTTTCTGTTAGCTTTAGGAATTAGCACGTGCTAGCACTAGTTAGCTAACGACTCTAGCAGATTTTCGATGGCAGTCTTAAAAAAGTTACACCTAAAGCACAATACCACAACTCGTTTACTAATAACAGCAATTGTATAATTGTATTTATATATAAACAGTACTGACTGACTTTGCTCCCTTGAAAAACATTTCGGTTACTTCAGCACCACCGAATCAACTTACCGCTATTAACCCGGTACAGTTCATGCTGTGCTTTCAATGAATCGATTTCATACAGACGATCGGAAAGAATTTTCTCTAGTTTACTTTGAACTGTTTTGGGTAATTTTGAAATCTCTGACGCCTCCAACTCCTGCTCCAGGAGTGCCGCCATTTTCGCATCTACTGGCGCATGCGCATTGGTTTTCTTCTACTTCTTTTCTTGACTCTCAACGTTGATAGGAAAATAGCGTCACCTGGTGGTCGTCCCTATAGGTCACCACAACAAGAGTCACTTTGTGAATACGTTTATGTTTGAAGACAACTTGCATTCACAATGTTTTAACTCTTTCAGTAAACTTTCCCCCATAACTTCAGCTCTTACTTTGCATTTTACCAACATGAACAGAATTCACACAAAATTAGACAGTTTCTAAAATGTTCCAAATGTAGAAATGCCAATAAAAACTACTTACTTGAGTTCTTTATTGCTAATTTTTACATGAATTGTGAGTTTTAACTTCAATGTCGTTTTACCAGTCTCCAAAAATACATAAATAAATAAAAAGAAATACACATTTACTGTTTTAAAATCAACATCATGACATTGGAAAAGAAAGGGAAGAAAAAACACAATTAAACTGAAAATAATAGGAATAAAATTCATATTTATGTACTTTGTGAGTCAAATAAAATGTATTATATTCTCAAGGTAACTGGAAAGTCCTCATACCCGCCAAAAGATGTCGCAACATGCACTGAAAACAACGTGGAGTTGCTGTGTTGGGCCAATAAATCAAAGCGAAACTTTAAAACGTGGCTAAATGAAATGTGGAGACAGAAAAAAATAGTTTGATGTTTGAAATATAATGCGTTGCTTTTAGGTGCTGCAAAAACAACATGACATTTTGTTACCTAAAACATTAGAACTGAAACAAGGTGTTTTAATGGTGGAGGCCATCCTGGAAAGACAAAAGAGAAAGTGCTCAGTTTTGTAAAAAAAAAAACAACAATAAAATTAAATGGAAATCTGTGGGAAAAAATGAGCCACTTAACAGGTAACTATGAAACCGCTACGTTTCTGTGAACACTGCTTCAACCTTTCAAAATGCAGGTCAACCGTATAATAGACCATATTTTAGTTTGAAACAAGCACTCAAATAAATTGGAAAATTGCTAAACTAAAAAGTAAAAAAAATATGCAAATGTTGGAATAATAAGTTAACCATTTTTACATACTGGCATTTTTAGCTTAACATTTAAATGGTTACTTTAATATTATTATAAACTTACATTATTTTATAACCCATGTGCTCCAAATGAAAAGAAAACAAACAAACAAAAAACAAACAAAGAAAATATGCCCTTTTTATTCAGGTTAAACATCTGAACAAATGTGAAATTTGCTTTTATGAAAGTAAACAATGAGCTGATGTGTTTGGTTCTGCATCAACTCTTACAATGTCGATAGAGCGATAGAGTGAGCATAAAGTGAACGATGACATCAAAACCCTTTCAGGATCCAGAAAAACTCAGGTGTTATAGCTGTTATGGAGAGCACTTTGAACAACCTCAGTTAGAATAAACAGAGATGAATTCTGATTTAAAAAATGAGTTATGGCAGTTCATTCAAACGCTATTTTATAACCTTTACACTGACTCAGATTTTACATTGTGTGGTAGCTCCAACAGACTTATCACGGTACTCCACCAAGAGGGGCAACAATAGCTAGCTCTAAGCTAATATCCACTGCATATAACCACTTAAGTCCTAAATAACCAAGTCATGTGAAATTTATGGTGATGTGAAGATTAATAAAGCATCATTTGCTATAACTATTTCCCTTTCACTGAAACACACCTTAACATTCTTGAATTGTAACATTAAGAATGTTTGCCTGCTACTCCCCGATGAGTGGGCTTTAATTGCTTCTCTAGTTTCAGTTTAAGCCATTCATTATGTGTGTCTTTGGTGCCACAGACTTTGTAGATATTCAGATCCTGTCTGGACTCGTTTGGACAAATTCCTCTGTGGTTCACAATCTGTGAAATATGCCTAGCAGAGAAAACACGACCCAAACTCAAGAAGAGCTGCGGTCAGTTGTTGCTGCAGGCATCGCAGCTATTTTCTTATGCTCGAGTGTCACGCCTGGTTACCAAGCAGTACCTGGTTACCAAGCTGTTACACCCCATCACCAACGCGTGCAACCCCCTGATCTGAGTCATCCTGGCTGCTGTCTGGGCTTGTCACTGGGATTACATCCAGAAGCAGGGACGTTGTAACCTCTGGTGTCAGCAGGTAGTAAAGCTATGATTTCATGTTGACAAGTAATGTTCTGTTATGAAATAGAAACATTAGCTCATTGTTTCCTCCGTTTCTGCATTTGTTGATAAAATGACTCATGCAAACAGAATTTCATCCAGAGTTGAACATTTCTGGCTTCCTTGTAAGTACAAGGAGCATTTGTAAACACATTTTATCTCATAATATTGTACTTTATCTGTGATAGTGTCACGTTGAGGGGATGGTTAGGACCCAAAATGCAGATTACCCAGACGACAAGAGGCAGGAGTTGGTATAAAGTAAAAATCCTTTATTTGTAGGATGAACAAAAATAATTCCAAAAGGCAGCGAGCCAAAAAATAAAAATAAAAAAAGGAGAACAAAAGCTCACTCAGAGCACAAACCTGGTGACTAGAACAAAAGCTCACTTGGTGTAAAACACATTGATGATCAATACATATTTATAAATGTCAGTTTCACACCTCATAATAAGGCAAAAACCAATCAGTTCAGTCTGTTTATGACTAATTAATGTAAAATAAACACTTATAAATTATTTATAAAGTGTTACAGATTAATAAGTTAGCCTATCCATAAACTATCCATTTATAAGAGAGCCTTGTTATAAAGTGGTACCAGTTTGTTTTTTATTACTGTAACGGAATCAAAGTGATGTAACTAACCAAAGTTGTATTTTAATACAGTGTTAGTAGTTCACTTTTTATAAACAGAAGAATAGGCTGTTTTTATCATCAGGGAGTTTAATTAAACACTCTGTATTGACTTTGAGACAATAAAAGAGAGAGAGATGGGATCGTTTGAGAATCTTTAATTTCTGAATTATAAATTCTAAACAATCTACCAGGACTACTCTGTGATGGATGAGAATGGATTCGGATGTTGTGTTGGTGCGTGTGTGTGAGTGCGTGTGTCTGGTTCAGATTCTCTAGGATGACGTAATCGAATCTGGTCGTCTTTGTTATGACTAGATATCACGAGGCTTATAAAGTGATGACATGAGCCGCTATTTTGCCGTGTACGTACCCAGTGGGGTCTCCCAAGTAGATCAGGAATTGCCAGGTCTGGAAACCTCGGATGTACGGTGGAGCTGTCGGTGCAGCGATCACAACGTTTCAAAGCCCGTCTGGAGGGTTGACCCCGATACCGCTCAGCGGCGTCAGCAGGTGCTCTTATTTTGAAAGGACGTCGTCTGGTTGTTAAACGACGAAAATCTCCCGTTTCACAGTTCTTAGTTTAAAGAAAACGCATCCGGCCAGGCTGCGCTTGTCTTTAGGATGATGGTGAACAGAACTGAAGTCAAGATGGAACTAACTTAAAAAATGGCGTTGCCTTGTTTTATATCTCTGAATTGTTGATAAGTTTCAGTAAAGTAGATTGGACACTTGAAGTCAACACCAGATTCTCCTGCGGCAGCCGAAAGCTCTGATCGGTTGGAACAATGTGTCATGCGTTTCTATGGAGATGAGGATCAGTATGTCTGCACCGTAGTCCTGGTTTCATTAAACATAATTCATGACATATTTATTTCACAGATCATTCACTTGATTATTGTTGATCAACATCTGTTTTGCTTAATAATTTTAATCACAAATAAAGTACTTTGATTAAGTAAAGCTTCTTCTTCTCCTTCGGACTCTTCTCCTGGAATGTAAACAGTCTGAGGAACAACCCGACCTTGGTTTTTCTACACGGTGTTATTGTGCCCAGGGGCCAGCTGTATGGAGTTGAAAACCATGAACTTCATAACCTTACATATCCCCCCTTTTCAAGGTCAATGTGGTCCTTCAAGAGACCACTTGGTCGTTGAACAAACCCAAGTTATGAAGAATCTCGACAACAGAACCGGATGCGATCCCAAGGGAACAGCCGTCTGTGGTGAGGCACGAACCCCACGCCGGAGAACAGTCTCGCACACTCCTCAGGAAGAACACAAGTCAGTAGGTTATTAATTATTCCCCATGGAAGTCATAAACGAAGCAACAGCAACGTCATATCCTCACGGGCAATAAAGCAAAGCAGGAGCACATCTTGAACGTATCCACGAACAGGGTAGTATTCCAATCAAAAATCGATTGTTGTATCAGCAGGCAGGGCAATATTCCAAATAAAAATTGAATTATGTAAGAGTACTTATCGTAATCCACAAAAAGGGAAGAGCGGGTGACAGTAAACCCAACGAATGAGGTGTCCCAGCAGCCACGCCGGAACCACAGTCGCCCAAGGCCAACGAGCCGGAGCACCCTCAGGAGTAGTCGATGCAGATGACGAGTCACGGATCCACCCCCAGGACGCAGGATCCTCACAAGCTCAACAGAGGAGAGAGAGCACAGTGTAGGCACTTCAATGTAGACACGACAAAAGTGCATTTCATGTCATCAAAGAAATAAAAATAATAAAAACCTAACTCTATGAGTGCCTTTTGTACTATGTGTTAGTTTTAAGTGTAATTACCCATTAAGTATATGTAACGGAATCAAAGTGATGTAACTAACCAAAGTTGTATTTTAATACAGTGTTAGTAGTTCACTTTTTATAAACAGAAGAATAGGCTGTTTTTATCATCAGGGAGTTTAATTAAACACTCTGTATTGACTTTGAGACAAGAAAAGAGAGAGAGATGGGATCGTTTGAGAATCTTTAATTTCTGAATTATAAATTCTAAACAATCTACCAGGACTACTCTGTGATGGATGAGAATGGATTCGGATGTTGTGTTGGTGCGTGTGTGTGAGTGCGTGTGTCTGGTTCAGATTCTCTAGGATGACGTAATCGAATCTGGTCGTCTTTGTTATGACTAGGTATCACGAGGCTTATAAAGTGATGACATGAGCCGCTATTTTGCCGTGTACGTACCCAGTGGGGTCTCCCAAGTAGATCAGGAATTGCCAGGTCTGGAAACCTCGGATGTACGGTGGAGCTGTCGGTGCAGCGATCACAACGTTTCAAAGCCCGTCTGGAGGGTTGACCCCGATACCGTTCAGCGGCGTCAGCAGGTGCTCTTATTTTGAAAGGACGTCTTCTGGTTGTTAAACGACGAAAATCTCCCGTTTCACAGTTCTTAGTTTAAAGAAAACGCATCCGGCCAGGCTGCGCTTGTCTTTAGGATGATGGTGAACAGAACTGAAGTCAAGATGGAACTGACTTAAAAAATGGCGTTGCCTTGTTTTATATCTCTGAATTGTTGATAAGTTTCAGTAAAGTAGATTGGACACTTGAAGTCAACACCAGATTCTCCTGCGGCAGCCGAAAGCTCTGATTGGTTGGAACAATGTGTCATGCATTTCTATGGAGATGAGGATCAGTATGTCTGCACCGTAGTCCTGGTTTCATTAAACATAATTCATGACATATTTATTTCACAGATCATTCACTTGATTATTGTTGATCAACATCTGTTTTGCTTAATAATTTTAATCACAAATAAAGTTCTTTGATTAAGTAAAGCTTCTTCTTCTCCTTCGGACTCTTCTCCTGGAATGTAAACAGTCTGAGGAACAACCCGACCTTGGTTTTTCTACACGGTGTTATTGTGCCCAGGGGCCAGCTGTATGGAGTTGAAAACCATGAACTTCATAACCTTACATTACCCATCCTGATGTGGATATTTCTGACTCCTCAGTGTTGTTATGTAACAACATTGTCGAGCTGCAGCTAGAATAGAGACGTTTTTCATCGGGGCAAAACCGAAAATAACTCAAATTCTAAAAATGATTTCTCACAACAAGTTTTAAAATACCATCACTGTGCTCCTACGTCATCTCGCCTGCATCCTCTGACCATATTTGGCTCTGACTTACAGTACTATGACATCACCTAAGAGAAAATGAGTTTTAATGAGGATGAACTAGAGCATGGCTGCTTTCCAAGAGTTCAGACATAAAAAGCACCAAAGTTCTCCAATTAGCAAAGCAAAGAGGGAACACTGAAATGTCAGAGTGGACGCAGGAGGCGTACAATCAGGTGGTTGTTGTGGGGGTAAATGATGAGGTAAACATTTGTGTGAGAGGAAGCATGAGTCGGTGAGGCATTCGGGCCTCTTCCAGCGGGAAAGTTCACTGTTATTTGGGTAACTTGGACTATGGAAGATTCCCAAAAGCCTTGACTGCAAAAGCTGCTTGGGAAATGAAACAGAAGAGTTAAAGTAAACCAGCATTATTTGTTTATTAAATTTTTTTTTTTTTTTTTTACAAGAAACTAATATTTAAATTACAAAGCTGAATTTAGGGAAAAAACATCCTGTCACAGTGGCTCTTTTGATGCTATGGCCACCACTCTGGAAATATCAACAGCATTATAGAGTTGTATTAGATAATTTATTTTACCAAATCACAGTTTTAAATATGTATGCCACTAAGAACCACCGTTCACATAAAAAAGTATAAATCCCATTTTTTTTAGATATTTTTGGTGAAACATCAACAGGCAAATTAAACAGTTTTGACAATCTAAAACAAAATTTAAACCATATGACTGTTCAAAATGTTGTCTTTTTTCTGAAATGTTTGTGTCTCAAATTTGAGCTGAATGTGTTGAATGCATAGGCCTGTCATTTTGAAGGAGATACTTAACAAATTTTTCATATTTTAAAATAATTTTCTTGAGACAGTATGTGCTAAAATGACCCTTTCCAGGGTAAATGAAAGGCCACCCAGCCCCTATCACCCCCTGTGGTCAGAATATTCCACTTGCAACTTCAGAGTTGCAGGTCCGAATTGTTGGACTTAGAAAAAATTGAGCTTTCATAGCTGGTGCTTCATTCTGCTTCCAGCATGCTTCCTGCATGTTTTAGATAATGATCACAGCTGATTTGTTCATTTTAGTGATGAATCATTTTGTAGCAACGGGGGAGACATTTCAGCTGTTGGATTAAGGTGTTAGAGCTGGAATATACTTGCTGGGTTGGCACAGGAAGCTGACTGTGTCTTTGTTCACATACTTGCTACTACACGGCACTGCGGTACATGTGGAGCGTTCCACTAGGGGGCGCACTAGAGAAATCAGACCGGATAAAGAGCCGGGTTTGTACAACCAAAACAAACATGGCGTCAATAAAAGAGCTCACTAACTGGTTCATTTTGAGATCACGAAAGATAAAAAGATAGTAGCGGTATAGTATATGGTGTCAAAAACCTCTAAACCAGAGACAGAACCACTGTGGTGGTTGTGTCTCGCACATTTTGTCAACTCCACCTTGTATATTGCAGTGTTCAGACGCGCCGCGTCAATTTCGGGTGACGTGCACAAACAACACTTCAAATCAACTCAAGTAACGCATGGCAGCCATTTTAAACATGCATTCGTGTAGTTACCGTAAGCAGCAAGTATATCATGGCCCATAAAAAGATGAACGCACAGCAAGGAGATATGTTTTGCTTTCAGCTCTACAAATCCTAGGGGATGCTAAGAGCAACCCAAAACTGCCTAGTCTTCCTTTAATGAAAAAGAAAGAAAGGGCAATGCAATGCTATAGAGCTCCGGGAGTTGACTTCACTTCTCCCGGCATGCAACAGTTCAAATTGAAATGGCGCCATATTGGCAGGCAGAAGCCTGCAGCTGGACTATTTGTTATTGTCAGAAAACTCAATCAAATGGGAAATATGGTAGATTCCTGTAGTGCCCCAGGATGCAGAACAGACGCGGACAACATAAGGAATGAGCCATCTACAAGATTCCCCAAGATACGGAGCACCGCAAACGTTGGATCATTGTAATAAACGCACTAGTGACCGGGCTAAAATGAAACTGTGGGATCCCGAGAGTAAAGGTTTTCGCTTATGCAGCGACCACTTCATATCAGGTACTTAAACCAACGTTTCCTCAACTGTGTATGGTATTTATTTTAAATGCTTTTATTACGATTCTTAGTGGCCTTTCTAAACTTATTTTGGCGTGGCTTTTTCTGTCTTATTACTCACAGCAACAAGTAAACATCACGTAAAACGTTGCCTCGTGATTTCTGCGTGCAGTCGTTTACGTGTTTTATGATGACAGCAATTAACCGGCTAAGCTGCATTTAATTTTTAAGCAATGCTTGATCAATTGTCAGATCACACATAAAAAGCACTTTGGATTGCTATTATCTGTCTCACCGAGACAGATCTCAGACAGATCCTGAGACGCTCCTGCCTGACATATTTATTTTATTCACGGAAAAAAATAAAATTAGTGATTTCTCTTGGCGTTCAGTTTATACATTCAAACAGCACAGCACTCTATTTAAACTACTTACATGTAAATCTATGTTATTTGTCCATCCATCCATTCATCCATTTTCATCCACTTATCCGGAGTCGAGTTGGGGGGCGGGGGGGGGGGGGGGGGGGCAGACTTCCCTCTCCCCAGCCACTTGGGCCAGCTCCTCCGGGGGAATCCCAAGGCGTTCCCTGGCCAGGTCCGGAAAGAAGTCCGCTCCGACAGCTTCTGGCGTTTTTTAAAAGTATCCCAGGGGCACGGTAAGGGTCGGAGATGTTTAGTCTATTTAATTTCTGACTATATAAAACGATTTCTTCGGTTTTAAAGTGTGAAGTAAACTCCGACGAAGTAAAATCCAAGCCAATCCCGTTCATTTTGTTTACCTTTGTTGCCTGCCAACATGGCGTCTACTCTCTGAGAGTCACGTGACGTCCGGAGCTCTATAGGCTGAACTCTCCCAGAGTTCCCACAGGGACCAATTAGCCGTTTTTACAAAACAATGCCACCTTTTTGCCGCAACGCCGTGGCGGTGTTGTGGCACAATCGTGTCCATTTTGTAAAGATTAGGTAATGGTGGCATAAGGGGGATGTGGGGTCGGGCTCTGCGCTGACGCAGATTTCCGTTTATCTTGTATAGAACTTGCTTTTTATTATGATCAAAGC